>NC_064636.1:177000981-177602814 GCF_023864275.1 Schistocerca cancellata | reverse complement strand
TCAATACATCGTCCTCCAGCAGGCTTGTCTCCATGGGTCTATTGCTGCCTCGGGCACCTTATGGCCGTTCTGCTGTGACTCACAGATTTTCGAATCGGACGAAAAACTGATAGTGAATTGTAACTTTCAGCGCCACCTAATGACGATGGATCACTGAAATTGCGTCCCGATTCAATACATCGTCCTCCAGCCGACTTGTCTCCATGGGTCTATTGCTGCCTCGGGCACCTTATGGCCGTTCTGCTGTGAGTCAAAGATTTTCGAATCGCACGAAAAACTGATAGTGAATTGTAACGTTCAGGGCCACCTAATGACGATGGATCACTCAAATTGCGTCCTGATTCAATACATCGTCAACCAGCAGACTTGTCTCCATGGGTCTTATGGTCGTTCTCCCGTGAGTCTAGACTATCGAATGGGACGAAAAACTTATAGTTAATTCTAACATTCAGGGCCTCCTAATGACGATGGAACACTCAAATTGCGTCGCGATTCAATACATCGTCATCCTGCAGACTTGTCTCCATGGGTCTATTGCTGCCTCGGGCACCTTATGGCCGTTTTGCTGTGAGTCAAAGATTTTCGAATCGGACGAAAAACTCATAGTGAAATGTAACTTTCAGGGCCACCTAATGACGATGGATCACTCAAATTGCGTCCCGATTCAATACATCGTCCTCCAGCAGACTTGACTCCATGGGTCTATTGCTGCCTCGGGCAACTTATGACCGTTCCGCTGTGAGTCAAAGATTTTCGAATCGGACGAAATACTGATAGTGAATTGTAACGTTCAGGGCCACCTAATGACGATGGATCACTCAAATTGCGTCCCGATTCAATACATCGTCCTCCAGCAGACTTGTCTCCATGGGTCTATTGCTGCCTCGGGCTTCTTATGGCCGTTCTGCTGTGAGTCAAAGATTTTCGAATCGGACGACAAACTGATAGTGAATTGTAACTTTCAGGGCCACCTAATGACGATGGATCACTCAAATTGCGTCCCGATTCAATACATCGTCCTCCAGCCGACTTGTCTCCATGGGTCTATTGCTGCCTCGGGCACCTTATGGCCGTTCTGCTGTGGGTCAAAGATTTTCGAATCGGACGAAGAACTGACAGTGAATTGTAAAGTTCAGGGCCATCTAATGACGATGGATCACTCAAATTGCGTCCCGATTCAATACATCGTCCTCCAGCAGACTTGTCTCCATGGGTCTCTTGCTGCCTCGGGCACCTTATGGGCGTTCTGCTGTGAGTCAAAGATTTTCGAGTCGGACGAAAAACTGATAGTGAATTGTAACGTTCAGGGCCTCCTAATAACGATGGAACACTCAAATTGCGTCCCGATTCAATACCTCGTGCTCCAGCAGACTAGTCTCCATGGGTCTATTGCTGCCTCGGGCACCTTATGGCCGTTCTGCTGTGAGTCAAAGATTTTCGAGTCGGACGAAAAACTGATAGTAAATTGTAACGTTCAGGGCCTCCTAATGACGATGGATCACTCAAATTGCGTCCCGATTCAATACATCGTCAACCAGCAGACTTGTCTCCATGGGTCTATTGGTGCCTCGGGCACCTTATGGTCGTTCTAACGTGAGTCTAGATTATTGAATGGGACGAAAAACTGATAGTTAATTGTAACATTCAGGGCCTCCTAATGACGATGGGACACACAAATTGCGTCGCGATTCAATACATCGTCATCCTGCGGACTTGTCTCCATGGGTCTATTGCTGCCTCGGGCACCTTATGGCCGTTCTGCTGTGAGTCAAAGATTTTCGAATCGGACGAAAAACTGATAGTGAATTGTAACGTTCAGGGCCACCTAATGACGATGGATCACTCAAATTGCGTCCCGATTCAATACATCGTCCTGCAGTAGACATGTCTCCATGGGTCTATTGCTGCCTCGGGCACCTTATGGCCGTTCTGCTGTGAGTCAAAGATTTTCGAATCGGACGAAAAACAGATAGTGAATTGTAACATTCTACATTTAGACTCCGCAAGCCACCCAACGGTGTGTGGCGGAGGGCACTTTACGTGCCACTGTCATTATCTCCCTTTCCTGTTCCAGTCGCGTATGGTTCGCGGGAAGAACGACTGTCTGAAAGCCTCTGTGCGCGCTCTAATCTCTCTAATTTTACATTCGTGATCTCCTCGGGAGGTATAAGTAGGGGGAAGCAATATATTCGATACCTCATCCAGAAACGCACCCTCTCGAAACCTGGCGAGCAAGCTACACCGCGATGCAGAGCGCCTCTCTTGCAGAGTCTGCCACTTGAGTTTGTTAAACATCTCCGTAACGCTATCACGGTTACCAAATAACCCTGTGACGAAACGCGCCGCTCTTCTTTGGATCTTCTCTATCTCCTCCGTCAACCCGATCTGGTACGGATCCCACACTGATGAGCAATACTCAAGTATAGGTCGAACGAGTGTTTTGTAAGCCACCTCCTTTGTTGATGGACTACATTTTCTAAGGACTCTCCCAATGAATCTCAACCTGGTACCCGCCTTACCAACAATTAATTTTATATGATCATTCCACTTCAAATCGTTCCGCACGCATACTCCCAGATATTTTACAGAAGTAACTGCTACCAGTGTTTGTTCCGCTATCATATAATCATACAATAAAGGATCCTTCTTTCTATGTATTCGCAATACATTACATTTGTCTATGTTAAGGGTCAGTTGCCACTCCCTGCACCAAGTGCCTATCCGCTGCAGATCTTCCTGCATTTCGCTACAATTTTCTAATGCTGCAACTTCTCTGTATACTACAGCATCATCCGCGAAAAGCCGCATGGAACTTCCGACACTATCTACTAGGTCATTTATATATATTGTGAAAAGCAATGGTCCCATAACACTCCCCTGTGGCACGCCAGAGGTTACTTTAACGTCTGTAGATGTCTCTCCATTGAGAACAACATGCTGTGTTCTGTTTGCTAAAAACTCTTCAATCCAGCCACACAGCTGGTCTGATATTCCGTAGGCTCTTACTTTGTTTATCAGACGACAGTGCGGAACTGTATCGAACGCCTTCCGGAAGTCAAGGAAAATGGCATCTACCTGGGAGCCTGTATCTAATATTTTCTGGGTTTCATGAACAAATAATGCGAGTTGGGTTTCACACGATCGCTGTTTCCGGAATCCATGTTGATTCCTACATAGTAGATTCTGAGTTTCCAAAAACGACATGATACTCGAGCAAAAGACATGTTCTAAAATTCTACAACAGATCGACGTCAGAGAGATAGGCCACCTAATGAAGAAGGATCACTCAAATATCGTCCCGATTCAATAAATCGTCCTCCAGCCGACTTGTCTCCATGGGTCTAATGCTGCATCGGGCACCTTATGGCCGTTCTGCTGTGAGTCAAAGATTTTCGAATCGGACGAAAAACTGATAGTGAATTGTAACTTTCAGGGCCACCTAATGACGATGGATCACACAAATTGCGTCCCGATTCAATACATCGTCCTCCAGCAGACTTGTCTCCATGGGTCTATTGCTGCCCCGGGCACCTTATGGCCGTTCTGCTGTGACTCAAAGATTTTCGAATCTGACGAAAAACAGATAGTGAATTGTAACTTTCATGGCCACCTAATGACGATTGATCACTCAAATTGCGTCCCGATTCAATAAATCGTCCTCCAGCCGGCTTGTCTCCATGGGTCTATTGCTGCGTCGAGTACCTCATGGCCGTTCTGCTGTGAGTCAAAGATTTTCGAATCGGACGAAAAACTGATAGTGAATTGTAACTTTCAGGGCCACCTAATGACGATGGATCACTCAAATTGCGTCCCGATTCAGTACATCGTCCTGCAGCCGACTTGTCTCCATGGGTCTATTGCTGCCTAGGGCACCTTATGGCCGTTCTGTTGTGGGGTCAAAGATTTTCGAATCGGACGAAGAACTGATAGTGAATTGTTACGTTCAGGGCCACCTAATGACGATGGATCACTCAAATTGCGTCCCGATTCAATACATCGTCCTCCAGCAGGCTTGTCTCCATTGGTCTATTGCGGCCTCGTGCACCATATGGCCGTTCTGCTGTGAGTCAAAGATTTTCGAATCGGACGAAAATTTGATAGTGAATTGTAACATTCAGGGCCACCTAATGAGGATGGACCACACAAATTGCGTCACGATTCAATACATCGTCCTCCAGCCGACTAGACTCCATGGGTCTATTGCTGCCTCGGGCACCTTATGGCCGTTCTGCTGTGAATCTAGATTATCGAATGGAACGGAAACTGATAGTGAATTGTAACGTTCAGGGCCACCTAATGACGATGGATCACTCAAATTGCGTCCCGATTAAATACATCGTCCTCCAGCAGACTTGTCTCCATGGGTCTATTGCTGCCTCGGGCACCTTATGCCCGTTCTGCTGTGAGTCACAGATTTTCGAATCGGACGAAAAACTGATAGTGAATTGTAACTTTCAGGGCCACCTAATGACGATGGATCACTCAAATTGCGTCCCGATTCAATACATCGTCAACCAGCAGAATTGTCTCCATGGGTCTATTGGTGCCTCGGGCACCTTATGGTCGTTCTCCCGTGAGTCTAGACTATCGAATGGGACGAAAAACTGATAGTTAATTCTAACATTCAGGGCCTCCTAATGACGATGGAACACTCAATTTGCGTCGCGATTCAATACATCGTCATCCTGCTGACTTGTCTCCATGGGTCTATTGCTGCCTCGGGCACCTTATGGCCGTTCTGCTGTGAGTCAAAGATTTTCGAATCGAACGAAAAACTGATAGTGAATTGTAACATTCAGGGCCACCTAATGACGATGGATCACTCAAATTGCGTGCCGATTCAATGCATCGTCCTCCAGCCGACTTGACTCCATGGGTCTATTGCTGCCTCGGGCACCTTATGGCCGTTCTGCTGTGAGTCTAGATTAACGAATGCGACGAAAAACTGATAGTGATTTGTAACGTTCAGGTCCACCTAATGACGATGGATCACTCAAATTGCGTCCCGATTCAATACATCGTCCTCCAGCAGACTTGCCTCTATGGGTCTATTGCTGCCTCGGGCACCTTATGGCCGTTCTGCTGTGAGTCAAAGATTTTCGAATCGGACGAAAAACTGATAGTGAATTGTAACGTTCAGGGCCACCTAATGACGATGGATCACTCAAATTGCGTCCCGATTCAATACATCGTCCTCCAGCAGACTTGTCTCCATGGGTCTATTGCTGCCTCGGGCACCTTATGGCCGTTCTGCTGTGAGTCAAAGATTTTCGAATCGGACGAAAAACTGATAGTGAATTGTAACGTTCAGGGCCACCTAATGACGATGGATCACTCAAATTGCGTCCCGATTCAATACATCGTCTTGCAGCAGACTTGTCTCCATGGGTCTATTGCTGCCTCGGGCACCTTATCGCCGTTCTGCTGTGAGTCAAAGATTTTCGAATCGGACGAAAAACAGATAGTGAATTGTAACATTCATGGCCACCTAATGAAGATGGATCACTCAAATTCGTCCCGATTCAATAAATCGTCCTCCAGCCGACTTGTCTCCATGGGTCTATTGCTGCATCGGGCACCTTATGGCCGTTCTGCTGTGAGTCAAGGATTTTCGAATCGGACGAAAAACTGATAGTGAATTGTAACTTTCAGGGCCACCTAATGACGATGGATAACTCAAATTGCGTCCCGATTCAGTACATCGTCCTCCAGCCGACTTGTCTCCATGGGTCTATTGCTGCCTAGGGCACCTTATGGCCGTTCTGCTGTGGGGTCAAAGATTTTCGAATCGGACGAAGAACTGATAGTGAATTGTTACGTTCAGGGCCACCTAATGACGATGGATCACTCAAATTGCGTCCCGATTCAATACATCGTCCTCCAGCAGGCTTGTCTCCATTGGTCTATTGCTGCCTCGGGCACCTTATGGCCGTTCTGCTGTGAGTCAGAGATTTTCGAATCGGACGAAAATTTGATAGTGAATTGTAACATTCAGGGCCACCTAATGAGGATGGACCACACAAATTGCGTCACGATTCAATACATCGTCCTCCAGCCGACTTGACTCCATGGGTCTATTGCTGCCTCGGGCACCTTATGGCCGTTCTGCTGTGAGTCTAGATTATCGAATGGAACGGAAACTGATAGTGAATTGTAGCGTTCAGGGCCACCTAATGACGATGGATCACTCAAATTGCGTCCCGATTCAATACATCGTCATCCTGCAGACTTGTCTCCATGGGTCTATTGCTGCCTCGGGCACCTTATGGCCGTTCTGTTGTGAGTCTAGATTATCGAATGCGACGAAAAACTGATGGTGAATTGTAACGTTCAGGGCCACCTAATGACGATGGATGACTCAAATTGCGTCCCGATTCAATACATCGTCCTCCAGCAGGCTTGTGTCCATGGGTCTATTGCTGCCTCGGGCACCTTATGGCCGTTCTGCTGTGAGTCAAAGATTTTCGAATCGGAGGAAAAACTGATAGTGAATTGTAACTTTCAGGGCCACCTAATGACGATTGATCACTGAAATTGCGTCCCGATTCAATACATCGTCCTCCAGCCGACTTGTCTCCATTGGTCTATTGCTGCCTCGGGCACCTTATGGCCGTTCTGCTGTGAGTCTAGATTATCGAATGGAACGGAAACTGATAGTGAATTGTAGCGTTCAGGGCCACCTAATGACGATGGATCACTCAAATTGCGTCCCGATTCAATACATCGTCATCCTGCAGACTTGTCTCCATGGGTCTATTGCTGCCTCGGGCAATTTATGGCCGTTCTGTTGTGAGTCTAGATTATCGAATGCGACGAAAAACTGATGGTGAATTGTAACGTTCAGGGCCACCTAATGACGATGGATGACTCAAATTGCGTCCCGATTCAATACATCGTCCTCCAGCAGGCTTGTGTCCATGGGTCTATTGCTGCCTCGGGCACCTTATGGCCGTTCTGCTGTGAGTCAAAGATTTTCAATCGGACGAAAAACTGATAGTGAATTGTAACATTCATGGCCACCTAATGACAATGGATCACTCAAATTGCGTCCCGATTCAATACATCGTCCTCCAGCCGACTTGACTCCATGGGTCTATTGCTGCCTCGGGCAACTTATGACCGTTCCGCTGTGAGTCAAAGATTTTCGAATCGGACGAAAAACTGATAGTGAATTGTAACGTTCAGGGCCACCTAATGACGATGGATCACTCAAATTGCGTCCCGATTCAATACATCGTCCTCCAGCAGACTTGTCTCCATGGGTCTATTGCTGCCTCGGGCGCCTTATGGCCGTTCTGCTGTGAGTCAAAGATTTTCGAATCGGACGACAAACTGATAGTGAATTGTAACTTTCAGGGCCACCTAATGACGATGGATCACTCAAATTGCGTCCCGATTCAATACATCGTCCTCCAGCCGACTTGTCTCCATGGGTCTATTGCTGCCTCGGGCACCTTATGGCCGTTCTGCTGTGGGTCAAAGATTTTCGAATCGGACGAAGAACTGATAGTGAATTGTAACGTTCAGGGCCACCTAATGACGATGGATCACTCAAATTGCGTCCCGATTCAATACATCGTCTTGCAGCAGACTTGTCTCCATGGGCCTATTGCTGCCTCGGGCACCTTAACGCCGTTCTGCTGTGAGTCAAAGATTTTCGAATCGGACGAAAAACAGATAGTGAATTGTAACATTCATGGCCACCTAATGAAGATGGATCACTCAAATATCGTCCCGATTCAATAAATCGTCCTCCAGCCGACTTGTCTCCATGGGTCTATTGCTGCATCGGGCACCTTATGGCCGTTCTGCTGTGAGTCAAGGATTTTCGAATCGGACGAAAAACTGATAGTGAATTGTAACTTTCAGGGCCACCTAATGACGATGGATAACTCAAATTGCGTCCCGATTCAGTACATCGTCCTCCAGCCGACTTGTCTCCATGGGTCTATTGCTGCCTAGGGCACCTTATGGCCGTTCTGCTGTGGGGTCAAAGATTTTCGAATCGGACGAAGAACTGATAGTGAATTGTTACGTTCAGGGCCACCTAATGACGATGGATCACTCAAATTGCGTCCCGATTCAATACATCGTCCTCCAGCAGGCTTGTGTCCATGGGTCTATTGCTGCCTCGGGCACCTTATGGCCGTTCTGCTGTGAGTCAAAGATTTTCGAATCGGAGGAAAAACTGATAGTGAATTGTAACTTTCAGGGCCACCTAATGACGATTGATCACTGAAATTGCGTCCCGATTCAATACATCGTCCTCCAGCCGACTTGTCTCCATTGGTCTATTGCTGCCTCGGGCACCTTATGGCCGTTCTGCTGTGAGTCTAGATTATCGAATGGAACGGAAACTGATAGTGAATTGTAGCGTTCAGGGCCACCTAATGACGATGGATCACTCAAATTGCGTCCCGATTCAATACATCGTCATCCTGCAGACTTGTCTCCATGGGTCTATTGCTGCCTCGGGCACCTTATGGCCGTTCTGTTGTGAGTCTAGATTATCGAATGCGACGAAAAACTGATGGTGAATTGTAACGTTCAGGGCCACCTAATGACGATGGATGACTCAAATTGCGTCCCGATTCAATACATCGTCCTCCAGCAGGCTTGTGTCCATGGGTCTATTGCTGCCTCGGGCACCTTATGGCCGTTCTGCTGTGAGTCAAAGATTTTCGAATCGGACGAGAAACTGATAGTGAATTGTAACGTTCAGGGCCTCCTAATGACGATGGAACACTCAAATTGCGTCCAGATTCAATACCTCGTGCTCCAGCAGACTAGTCTCCATGGGTCTATTGCTGCCTCGGGCACCTTACGGCCGTTCTGCTGTGAGTCAAAGATTTTCGAATCGCACGAAAAACTGATAGTGAATTGTAACGTTCAGGGCCACCTAATGACGATGGATCACTCAAATTGCGTCCTGATTCAATACATCGTCAACCAGCAGACTTGTCTCCATGGGTCTATTGGTGCCTCGGGCACCTTATGGTCGTTCTCCCGTGAGTCTAGACTATCGAATGGGACGAAAAACTGATAGTTAATTCTAACATTCAGGGCCTCCTAATGACGATGGAACACTCAAATTGCGTCGCGATTCAATACATCGTCATCCTGCAGACTTGTCTCCATGGGTCTATTGCTGCCTCGGGCACCTTATGGCCGTTCTGCTGTGAGTCAAAGATTTTCAATCGGACGAAAAACTGATAGTGAATTGTAACATTCATGGCCACCTAATGACAATGGATCACTCAAATTGCGTCCCGATTCAATACATCGTCCTCCAGCCGACTTGACTCCATGGGTCTATTGCTGCCTCGGGCAACTTATGACCGTTCCGCTGTGAGTCAAAGATTTTCGAATCGGACGAAAAACTGATAGTGAATTGTAACGTTCAGGGCCACCTAATGACGATGGATCACTCAAATTGCGTCCCGATTCAATACATCGTCCTCCAGCAGACTTGTCTCCATGGGTCTATTGCTGCCTCGGGCGCCTTATGGCCGTTCTGCTGTGAGTCAAAGATTTTCGAATCGGACGACAAACTGATAGTGAATTGTAACTTTCAGGGCCACCTAATGACGATGGATCACTCAAATTGCGTCCCGATTCAATACATCGTCCTCCAGCCGACTTGTCTCCATGGGTCTATTGCTGCCTCGGGCAACTTATGACCGTTCCGCTGTGAGTCAAAGATTTTCGAATCGGACGAAAAACTGATAGTGAATTGTAACGTTCAGGGCCACCTAATGACGATGGATCACTCAAATTGCGTCCCGATTCAATACATCGTCCTCCAGCAGACTTGTCTCCATGGGTCTATTGCTGCCTCGGGCGCCTTATGGCCGTTCTGCTGTGAGTCAAAGATTTTCGAATCGGACGACAAACTGATAGTGAATTGTAACTTTCAGGGCCACCTAATGACGATGGATCACTCAAATTGCGTCCCGATTCAATACATCGTCCTCCAGCCGACTTGTCTCCATGGGTCTATTGCTGCCTCGGGCACCTTATGGCCGTTCTGCTGTGGGTCAAAGATTTTCGAATCGGACGAAGAACTGATAGTGAATTGTAGCGTTCAGGGCCACCTAATGACGATGGATCACTCAAATTGCGTCCCGATTCAATACATCGTCATCCAGCAGACTTGTCTCCATGGGTCTCTTGCTGCCTCGGGCACCTTATGGGCGTTCTGCTGTGAGTCAAAGATTTTCGAGTCGGACGAAAAACTGATAGTGAATTGTAACGTTCAGGGCCTCCTAATGACGATGGAACACTCAAATTGCGTCCCGATTCAATACCTCGTGCTCCAGCAGACTAGTCTCCATGGGTCTATTGCTGCCTCGGGCACCTTATGTCCGTTCTGCTGTGAGTCAAAGATTTTCGAGTCGGACGAAAAACTGATAGTGAATTGTAACGTTCAGGGCCTCCTAATGACGATGGATCACTCAAATTGCGTCCCGTTTCTATACATCGTCAACCAGCAGACTTGTCTCCATGGGTCTCTTGGTGCCTCGGGCACCTTATGGTCGTTCTCCCGTGAGTCTAGATTATCGAATGGGACGAAAAACTGATAGTTAATTGTAACATTCAGGGCCTCCTAATGACGATGGGACACTCAAATTGCGTCACGATTCAATACATCGTCATCCTGCAGACTTGTCTCCATGGGTCTATTGCTGCCTCGGGCACCTTATCGCCGTTCTGCTGTGAGTCAAAGATTTTCGAATCGGACGAAAAACAGATAGTGAATTGTAACATTCATGGCCACCTAATGAAGATGGATCACTCAAATATCGCCCCGATTCAATAAATCGTCCTCCAGCCGACTTGTCTCCATGGGTCTATTGCTGCATCGGGCACCTTATGGCCGTTCTGCTGTGAGTCAAGGATTTTCGAATCGGACGAAAAACTGATAGTGAATTGTAACTTTCAGGGCCACCTAGTGACGATGGATCACTCAAATTGCGTCCCGATTCAATACATCGTCCTCCAGCCGACTTGTCTCCATGGGTCTATTGCTGCCTCGGGCACCTTATGGGCGTTCTGCTGTGAGTCAAAGATTTTCGAATCGGACGAAAAACTGATAGTGAATTGTAACGTTCAGGGCCTCCTAATGACGATGGAACACTCAAATTGCGTCCCGATTCAATACCTCGTGCTCCAGCAGACTAGTCTCCATGGGTCTATTGCTGCCTCGGGCACGTTATGGCCGTTCTGCTGTGAGTCAAAGATTTTCGAATCGGACGAAAAACTGATAGTGAATTGTGACGTTCAGGCCACCTAATGACGATGGATCACTCAAATTGCGTCCCGATTCAATACAACGTCAACCAGCAGACTTCTCTCCATGGGTCTATTAATGCCTTGGGCACCTTATGGTCGTTCTCCCGTGAGTCTAGACTATCGAATGGGACGAAAAACTGATAGTTAATTCTATCATTCAGGGCCTCCTAATGACGATGGAACACTCAAATTGCGTCGCGATTCAATACATCGTCATCCTGCAGAGTTGTCTCCATGGGTCTATTGCTGCCTCGGGCACCTTATGGCCGTTCTGCTGTGAGTCAAAGATTTTCGAATCGGACGAAAAACTGATAGTGAATTGTAACATTCAGGGCCACCTAATGACGATGGATCACTCAAATTGCGTCCCGATTCAATACATCGTCCTCCAGCCGACTTGACTCCATGGGTCTACTGCTGCCTCGGGCACCTTATGGCCGTTCTGTTGTGAGTCTAGATTATCGAATGCGACGAAAAACTGATGGTGAATTGTAACGTTCAGGGCCACCTAATGACGATGGATCACTGAAATTGCGTCGCGATTCAATACATCGTCCTCCAGCAGACTTGTCTCCATGGGTCTGTTGCTGCCTCGGGCACCTTATGGCCGTTCTGCTGTGAGTCAAAGATTTTCGAATCGGACGAAAAACTGATAGTGAATTGTAACGTTCAGGGCCACCTAATGAAGATGGATCACTCAAATTGCGTCCCGATTCAATACATCGTCCTCCAGCAAACTTGCCTCCATGGGTCTATTGCTGCCTCGGGCACCTTATGGCCGTTCTGCTGTGAGTCAAAGATTTTCGAATCGGACGTAAAACTGATAGTGAATTGTAACGTTCAGGGCCACCTAATGACGATGGATCACTCAAATTGCGTCCCGATTCAATACATCGTCATCCAGCAGACTTGTCTCCAAGGGTCTATTGCTGCCTCGGGCACCTTATGGCCGTTCTGCTGTGACTCAAAGATTCTCGAATCTGACGAAAAACTGATAGTGAATTGTAACATTCAGGGCCACCTAATGACGATGGATCACTCAAATTGCGTCCCGATTCAATACATCGTCCTCCAGCCGACTTGTCTCCATGGGTCTATTGCTGTCTCGGGCACCTTATGGCCGTTCTGCTGTGAGTCAAAGGTTTTCGAATCGGACGAAATACTGATAGTGAATTGTAACGTTCAGGGCCACCTAATGACGATGGATGACTCAAATTGCGTCCCGATTCAATACATCGTCCTCCAGCAGGCTTGTCTCCATGGGTCTGTTGCTGCCTCGGGCACCTTATGGCCGTTCTGCTGTGAGTCAAAGATTTTCGAATCGGACGAAAATCTGATAGTGAATTGTAACTTTCAGGGCCACCTAATGACTATGGATCACTGAAATTGCGTCCCGATTCAATACATCGTCCTCCAGCCGACTTGTCTCCATGGGTCTATTGCTGCCTCGGGCACCTTATGGGCGTTCTGCTGTGAATCAAAGATTTTCGAATCGGACGAAAAACTGATAGTGAATTGTAACGTTCAGGGCCTCCTAATGACGATGGAACACTCAAATTGCGTCCCGATTCAATACCTCGTGCTCCAGCAGACTAGTCTCCATGGGTCTATTGCTGCCTCGGGCACCTTATGGCCGTTCTGCTGTGAGTCAAAGATTTTCGAATCGCACGAAAAACAGATAGTGAATTGTAACGTTCAGGGCCACCTAATGACGATGGATCACTCAAATTGCGTCCTGATTCAATACATCGTCAACCAGCAGACTTGTCTCCATGGGTCTATTGGTGCCTCGGGCACCTTATGGTCGTTCTCCCGTGAGTCTAGACTATCGAATGGGACGAAAAACTGATAGTTAATTCCAACATTCAGGGCCTCCTAATGACGATGGAACACTCAAATTGCGTCGCGATTCAATACATCGTCATCCTGCAGACTTGTCTCCATGGGTCTATTGCTGCCTCGGGCACCTTATGGCCGTTCTGCTGTGAGTCAAAGATTTTCAATCGGACGAAAAACTGATAGTGAATTGTAACATTCATGGCCACCTAATGACAATGGATCACTCAAATTGCGTCCCGATTCAATACATCGTCCTCCAGCCGACTTGACTCCATGGGTCTATTGCTGCCTCGGGCAACTTATGACCGTTCCGCTGTGACTCAAAGATTTTCGAATCGGACGAAAAACTGATAGTGAATTGTAACGTTCAGGGCCACCTAATGACGATGGATCACTCAAATTGCGTCCCGATTCAATACATCGTCCTCCAGCAGACTTGTCTCCATGGGTCTATTGCTGCCTCGGGCGCCTTATGGCCGTTCTGCTGTGAGTCAAAGATTTTCGAATCGGACGACAAACTGATAGTGAATTGTAACTTTCAGGGCCACCTAATGACGATGGATCACTCAAATTGCGTCCCGATTCAATACATCGTCCTCCAGCCGACTTGTCTCCATGGGTCTATTGCTGCCTCGGGCACCTTATCGCCGTTCTGCTGTGAGTCAAAGATTTTCGAATCGGACGAAAAACTGATTGTGAATTGTAACATTCAGGGCCACCTAATGACGATGGATCACTCAAATTGCGTCCCGATTCAATACATCGTCCTCCAGCCGACTTGACTCCATGGGTCTACTGCTGCCTCGGGCACCTTATGGCCGTTCTGTTGTGAGTCTAGATTATCGAATGCGACGAAAAACTGATAGTGAATTGTAACGTTCAGGGCCACCTAATGACGATGGATCACTGAAATTGCGTCGCGATTCAATACATCGTCCTCCAGCAGACTTGTCTCCATGGGTCTGTTGCTGCCTCGGGCACCTTATGGCCGTTCTGCTGTGAGTCAAAGATTTTCGAATCGGACGAAAAACTGATAGTGAATTGTAACGTTCAGGGCCACCTAATGAAGATGGATCACTCAAATTGCGTCCCGATTCAATACATCGTCCTCCAGCAGACTTGCCTCCATGGGTCTATTGCTGCCTCGGGCACCTTATGGCCGTTCTGCTGTGAGTCAAAGATTTTCGAATCGGACGTAAAACTGATAGTGAATTGTAACGTTCAGGGCCACCTAATGACGATGGATCACTCAAATTGCGTCCCGATTCAATACATCGTCATCCAGCAGACTTGTCTCCAAGGGTCTATTGCTGCCTCGGGCACCTTATGGCCGTTCTGCTGTGACTCAAAGATTCTCGAATCTGACGAAAAACTGATAGTGAATTGTAACATTCAGGGCCACCTAATGACGATGGATCACTCAAATTGCGTCCCGATTCAATACATCGTCCTCCAGCCGACTTGTCTCCATGGGTCTATTGCTGTCTCGGGCACCTTATGGCCGTTCTGCTGTGAGTCAAAGGTTTTCGAATCGGACGAAATACTGATTGTGAATTGTAACGTTCAGGGCCACCTAATGACGATGGATGACTCAAATTGCGTCCCAATTCAATACATCGTCCTCCAGCAGGCTTGTCTCCATGGGTCTATTGCTGCCTCGGGCACCTTATGGCCGTTCTGCTGTGAGTCAAAGATTTTCGAATCGGACGAAAAACTGATAGTGAATTGTAAATTTCAGGGCCACCTAATGACTATGGATCACTGAAATTGCGTCCCGATTCAATACATCGTCCTCCAGCCGACTTGTCTCCATGGGTCTATTGCTGCCTCGGGCACCTTATGGGCGTTCTGCTGTGAATCAAAGATTTTCGAATCGGACGAAAAACTGATAGTGAATTGTAACGTTCAGGGCCTCCTAATGACGATGGAACACTCAAATTGCGTCCCGATTCAGTAAATCGTCCTCCAGCCGACTTGTATCCATGGGTCTATTGCTGCCTCGGGCACGTTATGGCCGTTCTGCTGTGGGGTCAAAGATTTTCGAATCGGACGAAAATTTGATAGTGAATTGTAACATTCAGGGCCACCTAATGAGGATGGACCACACAAATTGCGTCCCGATTCAATACATCGTCCTCCAGCCGACTTGACTCCATGGGTCTATTGCTGCCTCGGGCACCTTATGGCCGTTCTGTTGTGAGTCTAGATTATCGAATGGGACGGAAACTGATAGTGAATTGTAACGTTCAGGGCCACCTAATGACGATTGATCACTCAAATTGCGTCCCGACTCAATAAATCGTCCTCCAGCCGACTTGTCTCCATGGGTCTATTGCTGCATCGGGCACCTGATGGCCGTTCTGCTGTGAGTCAAAGATTTTCGAATCGGACGAAAAACTGATAGTGAATTGTAACTTTCAGGGCCACCTAATGACGATGGATTACTCAAATTGCGTCCCGATTCAATACATCGTCCTCCAGCCGACTTGTCTCCATGGGTATATTGCTGCGTCGGGCACCTAATGGGCGTTCTGCTGTGAGTCAAAGATTTTCGAATCGGACGAAAAACTGATAGTGAATTGTAACGTTCAGGGCCTCCTAATGACGATGGAACACTCAGATTGCGTCCCTATTCAATACCTCGTGCTCCAGCAGACTAGTCTCCATGGGTCTATTGCTGCCTCGGGCACCTTATGGCCGTTCTGCTGTGAGTCAAAGGATTTCGAATCTGACGAAATACTGATAGTAAATTGTAACGTTCAGGGCCACCTAATGACGATGGATCACTCAAATTGCGTCCCGATTCAATACATCGTCATCCTGCTGACTTGTTTCCATGGGTCTATTGCAGCCTCGGGCACCTTATGGCCGTTCTGCTGTGAGTCAAAGATTTTCGAATCGGACGAAAAACTGATAGTGAATAGTAACATTCAGGGCCACCTAATGACGATGGATCACTCAAATTGCGTCCCGATTCAATACATCGTCCTCCAGCCGACTTGACTCCATGGGTCTACTGCTGCCTCGGGCACCTTATGGCCGTTCTGCTGTGAGTCTAGATTATCGAATGCGACCAAAAACTGATAGTGAATTGTAACGTTCAGGTCCACCTAATGACGATGGATCACTCAAATTGCGTTTCCGATTCAATACATCGTCCTCCAGCAGACTTGTCTCCATGGGTCTATTGCTGCCTCGGGCACCTTATGGCCGTTCTGCCGTGGGTCAAAGATTTTCGAATCGGACGAAAATCTGATAGTGAATTGTAACGTTCAGGGCCACCTAATGACGATGGATCACTCAAATTGCGTCCCGATTCAATACATCGTCCTCCAGCAGACTTGTCTGCATGGGTCTATTGCTGCCTCGGGCACCTTATGGCCGTTCTGATGTGAGTCAAAGATTTTCGAATCGGACGAAAAACTGATAGTGAATTGTAACGTTCAGTTCCTCCTAATGACGATGGAACACTCAAATTGCGTCCCGATTCAATACCTCGTGCTCCAGCAGACTAGTCTCCATGGGTCTATTGCTGCCTCGGGCACCTTATGGCCGTTCTGCTGTGAGTCAAAGATTTTCGAATCGGACGAAAAACTCATAGTAAATTGTAACGTTCAGGGCCACCTATTGACGATGGATCACTCAAATTGCGTCTCGATTCAATACATCGTCAACCAGCAGAGTTGTCTCCATGGGTCTATTGGTGCCTCGGGCACCTTATGGTCGTTCTCCCGTGAGTCTAGATTATCGAATGGGACGAAAAACTGATAGTTAATTGTAACATTCAGGGCCTCCTAATGACGATGGGACACTCAAATTGCGTCGCGATTCAATACATCGTCATCCTGCAGACTTGTCTCCATGGGTCTATTGCTGCCTCGGGCACCTTATGGCCGTTCTGCTGTGAGTCTAGATTATCGAATGCGACGAAAAACTGATAGTGAATTGTAACGTTCAGGGCCACCTAATGACGATGGATCACTCAAATTGCGTCCCGATTCAATACATCGTCCTCCAGCCGACTTGTCTCCATGGGTCTATTGCTGCCTCGGGCACGTTATGGCCGTTCTGCTGTGAGTCAAAGGTTTTCGAATCGGACGAAAAACAGATAGTGAATTGTAACATTCATGGCCACCTAATGACGATGGGTCACTCAAATTGCGTCCCGATTCAATAAATCGTCCTCCAGCCGACTCGTCTCCATGGGTCTATTGCTGCCTCGGGCACCTTATGGCCCATCTGCTGTGAGTCAAAGATTTTCGAATCGGACGAAAAACTGATAGTGAATTGTAACTTTCAGGGCCACCTAATGACGATGGATCACACAAATTGCGTCCCGATTCAATACATCGTCCTCCAGCCGACTTGTCTCCATGGGTCTATTGTTGCCTCGGGCACCTTATGGCCGTTCTGCTGTGATTCTAGATTATCGAATGGGACGAAAAACTGATAGTGAATTGTAACGTTCAGGGCCACCTAATGACGATGGATCACTCAAATTGCGTCCCGATTCAATACATCATCCTCCAGCCGACTTGTCTCCATGGGTCTATTGCTGCCTCGGGCATCTTATGGCCGTTCTGCTGTGAGTCAAAGTTTTCGAATCGGACGAAAAACTGATAGGGAATTGTAACATTCAGGTCCACCTAATGACGATGGACCACACAAATTGCGTCCCGATTCAATACATCGTCCTCCAGCCGACTTGTCTCCATGGGTCTATTGTTGCCTCGGGCACCTTATGGCCGTTCTGCTGTGCGTCAAAGATTTTCGAATCGGACGAAAAACTGATAGGGAATTGTAAAGTTCAGGGCCACCTAATGACGATGGATCACTCAAATTGCGTCCCGAAACAATACATCGTCCTCCAGCAGACTTGTCTCCATGGGTCTATTGCTGCCTCGGGCAACTTATGGCCGTTCTGCTGTGAGTCAAAAATTTTCGAAACGGACGAAAAACAGATAGTGAATTGTAACATTCATGGCCGCCTAATGACGATGGATCACTCAAATTGCGTCCCGATTCAATAAATCGTCCTCCAGCCGACTTGTCTCCATGGGTCTATTGCTGCAACGGGCACCTTATGGCCGTTCTGCTGTGAGTCAAAGATTTTCGAATCGGACGAAAAACTGATAGTGAATTGTAACATTCAGGGCCACCTAATGACGATGGATCACTCAAATTGCGTCCCGATTCAATACATCGTCCTCCAGCCGACTTGACTCCATGGGTCTATTGCTGCCTCGGGCACCTTATGGCCGTTCTGCTGTGAGTCTAGATTATCGATTGCGACGAAAAACTGATAGTGAATTGTAACGTTCAGGGCCACCTAATGACGATGGATCACTCAAATTGCGTCCCGATTCAATACATCGTCCTCCAGCAGACTTCTCTCCATGGGTCTATTGCTGCCTCGGGCACCTTATGGCCGTTCTGCTGTGAGTCAAAGATTTTCGAATCGGAGGAAAAAGTGATAGTGAATTGTAACGTTCAGGGCCTCCTAATCACGATGGAACACTCAAATTGCGTCCCTATTCAATACCTCGTGCTCCAGCAGACTAGTCTCCATGGGTCTATTGCTGCCTCGGGCACCTTATGGCCGTTCTTCTGTGAGTCAAAGATTTTCGAATCGGACGAAAAACTGATAGTGAATTGTAACGTTCAGGGCCACCTAATGACGATGGATCACTCAAATTGCGTCCCGATTCAATACACTGTCAACCAGCAGACTTGTCTCCATGGGTCTATTGGCGCCTCGGGCACCTTATGGTCGTTCTCCCGTGACTCTAGACTATCGAATCGGACGAAAAACTGATAGTGAATTGTAACATTCAGGGCAACCTAATGACGATGAATCACTCAAATTGCGTGTCGATTCAATACATCGCCCTCCAGCCGACTTCACTCCATGGGTCTATTGCTGCCTCGGGCACCTTATGGCCGTTATGCTGTGAGTCAAAGATTTTCGAATCGGACGAAAAACTGATAGTGAATTGCAACGTTCATGGCCACCTAATGACGATGGATCACTCAAATTGCGTCCCGATTCAATACATTGTCCTCCAACCGACTTGTGTCCATGGGTCTATTGCTGCATCGGGCACCTTATGGCCGCTCTGCTGTGAGTCAAAGATTTTCGAATCGGACGAAAAACTGATAGTGAATTGTAACTTTCAGGGCCACCTAATGACGATGGATCACTCAAATTGCGTCCCGATTCAATACATCGTCCTCCAGCAGGCTTGTCTCCATGGGTCTATTGCTGCCTCGGGCACCTTACGGCCGTTCTGCTGTGGGTCAAAGATTTTCGAATCGGACGAAGAACTGATAGTGAATTGTAACGTTCAGGGCCACCTAATGACGATGGATCACTCAAATTGCGTCCCGATTCAATACATCGTCCTCCAGCCGACTTGTCTCCATGGGTCTATGGCTGCCTCGGGCACCTTATGGCCGTTCTGCTGTGGGTCAAAGATTTTCGAATCGGACGAAGAACTGATAGTGAATTGTAACGTTCAGGGCCACCTAATGACGATGGATCACTCAAATTGCGTCCCGATTGAATACATCGTCCTCCAGCCGACTAGTCTCCATGGGTCTATTGCTGCCTCGGGCACCTTATGGCCGTTCCGCTGTGACTCAAAGATTTTCGATTCTGACGAAAAACTGATAGTGAATTGTAACATTCAGGGCCACCTAATGAGGATGGACCACACAAATTGCGTCCCGATTCAATACATCGTCCTCCAGCCAGTCTATTGCTGCCTCGGGCACCATATGGCCGTTCTGCTGTGAGTCTAGATTATCGAATGGGACGAAAAACTGATAGTGAATTGTAACGTTCAGGGCCACATAATGACGATGGATCACTCAAATTGCGTCCCGATTCAATACATCGTCCTCCAGCAGACTTGTCTCCATGGGTCTATTGCTGCCTCGGGCACCTTATGGCCGTTCTGCTGTGAGTCAAAGATTTTCGAATCGGACGAAAATTTGATAGTGAATTGTAACGTTCAGGGCCACCTAATGACGATGGATCACTCAAATTGCGTCCCGATTCAATACATCGTCCTCCAGCCGACTTGTCTCCATGGGTCTATGGCTGCCTCGGGCACCTTATGGCCGTTCTGCTGTGGGTCAAAGATTTTCGAATCGGACGAAGAACTGATAGTGAATTGTAACGTTCAGGGCCACCTAATGACGATGGATCACTCAAATTGCGTCCCGATTGAATACATCGTCCTCCAGCCGACTAGTCTCCATGGGTCTATTGCTGCCTCGGGCACCTTATGGCCGTTCCGCTGTGACTCAAAGATTTTCGATTCTGACGAAAAACTGATAGTGAATTGTAACATTCAGGGCCACCTAATGAGGATGGACCACACAAATTGCGTCCCGATTCAATACATCGTCCTCCAGCCAGTCTATTGCTGCCTCGGGCACCATATGGCCGTTCTGCTGTGAGTCTAGATTATCGAATGGGACGAAAAACTGATAGTGAATTGTAACGTTCAGGGCCACCTAATGACGATGGATCACTCAAATTGCGTCCCGATTCAATACATCGTCCTCCAGCAGACTTGTCTCCATGGGTCTATTGCTGCATCGGGCACCTTATTTCCGTTCTGCTGTGAGTCTAGATTATCGAATGCGACGAAATACTGATAGTGAATTGTAACGTTCAGGGCCTCCTAATGACGATGGATCACTCAAATTGCGTCCCGATTCAATACATCGTCCTCCAGCCGACTTGACTCCATGGGTCTATTGCTGCCTCGGGCACCTTATGGCTGTTCTGCTGTGAGTCTAGATTATCGAATGCGACGAAAAACTGATAGTGAATTGTAACGTTCAGGGCCACCTAATGACGATGGATCACTCAAATTGCGTCCCGATTCAATACATCGTCCTCCAGCAGACTTGTCTCCATGGGTCTATTGCTGCCTCGGGCATGTTATGGCCGTTCTGCTGTGAGTCAAAGATTTTCGAATCGGACGAAAAACTGATAGTGAATTGTAACGTTCAGGGCCACCTAATGACGATGGATCACTCAAATTGCGTCCCGATTCAATACAACGTCCTCCAGCAGACTTGTCTCCATGGGTCTATTGCTGCCTCGGGCACCTTATGGCCGTTCTGCTGTGAGTCAAAGATTTTCGAATCGGACGAAAAACAGATAGTGAATTGTAACATTCATGGCCACCTAATGACGATGGATCACTCAAATTGCGTCCCGATTCAATACATCGTCCTCCAGCCGACTTGTGTCCATGGGTCTATTGCTGCATCGGGCACCTTATTTCCGTTCTGCTGTGAGTCTAGATTATCGAATGCGACGAAATACTGATAGTGAATTGTAACGTTCAGGGCCACCTAATGACGATGGATCACTCAAATTGCGTCCCGATTCAATACATCGTCCTCCAGCCGACTTGACTCCATGGGTCTATTGCTGCCTCGGGCACCTTATGGCTGTTCTGCTGTGAGTCTAGATTATCGAATGCGACGAAAAACTGATAGTGAATTGTAACGTTCAGGGCCACCTAATGACGATGTATCACTCAAATTGCGTCCCGATTCAATACATCGTCCTCCAGCCGACTTGACTCCATGGGTCTATTGCTGCCTCGGGCACCTTATGGCTGTTCTGCTGTGAGTCTAGATTATCGAATGCGACGAAAAACTGATAGTGAATTGTAACGTTCAGGGCCACCTAATGACGATGGATCACTCAAATTGCGTCCCGATTCAATACATCGTCCTCCAGCAGACTTGTCTCCATGGGTCTATTGCTGCCTCGGGCATGTTATGGCCGTTCTGCTGTGAGTCAAAGATTTTCGAATCGGACGAAAAACTGATAGTGAATTGTAACGTTCAGGGCCACCTAATGACGATGGATCACTCAAATTGCGTCCCGATTCAATACAACGTCCTCCAGCAGACTTGTCTCCATGGGTCTATTGCTGCCTCGGGCACCTTATGGCCGTTCTGCTGTGAGTCAAAGATTTTCGAATCGGACGAAAATTTGATAGTGAATTGTAACATTCAGGGCCACTTAATGAGAATGGACCACACAAATTGCGTCCCGATTCAATACATCGTCCTCCAGCCGACTTGACTCCATGGGTCTATTGCTGCCTCGGGCACCTTATGGCCGTTCTGCTGTGAGTCTAGATTATCGAATGGGACGAAAAACTGATAGTGAATTGTAACGTTCAGGGCCACCTAATGACGATGGATCACTCAAATTGCGTCCCGATTCAATACATCGTCCTCCAGCAGACTTGTCTCCATGGGTCTATTGCTGCCTCGGGCATCTTATGGCCGTTCTGCTGTGAGTCAAAGATTTTCGAATCGGACGAAAAACTGATAGTGAATTGTAACGTTCAGGGCCACCTAATGACGATGGATCACTCAAATTGCGTCCCGATTCAATACAACGTCCTCCAGCAGACTTGTCTCCATGGGTCTATTGCTGCCTCGGGCACCTTATGGCCGTTCCGCTGTGACTCAAATATTTTCGAATCTGACGAAAAACTGATAATGAATTGTAACATTCAGGGCCACCTAATGAGGATGGACCACAAAAATTGCGTCCCGATTCAATACATCGTCCTCCAGCCGACTTGACTCCATGGGTCAATTGTAACGTTCAGGGCCACCTAATGACGATGGATCACTCAAATTGCGTCCCGATTCAATACAACGTCCTCCAGCAGACTTGTCTCCATGGGTCTATTGCTGCCTCGGGCACCTTATGGCCGTTCTGATGTGAGTCAAAGATTTTCGAATCGGACGAAAAACAGATAGTGAATTGTAACATTCATGGCCACCTAATGACGATGGATCACTCAAATTGCGTCCCGATTCAATACATCGTCCTCCAGCCGACTTGTGTCCAAGGGTCTGTTGCTGCATCGGGCACCTTATGGCCGCTCTGCTGTGAGTCAAAGATTTTCGAATCGGACGAAAAACTGATAGTGAATTGTAACTTTCAGGGGCACCTAATGACGATGGATCACTCAAATTGCGTCCCGATTCAATACATCGTCCTCCAGCCGACTTGCATCCATGGGTCTATTGCTGCCTCGGGCACCTTACGGCCGTTCTGCTGTGGGTCAAAGATTTTCGAATCGGACGAAGAACTGATAGTGAATTGTAACTTTCAGCGCCACCTAATGACGATGGATCACTCAAATTGCGTCCCGATTCAATACATCGTCCTCCAGCCGACTTGTCTCCATGGGTCTATTGCTGCCTCGGGCACCTTATGGCCGTTCTGCTGTGGGTCAAAGATTTTCGAATCGGACGAAGAACTGATAGTGAATTTTAACGTTCAGGGCCACCTAATGACGATGGATCACTCAAATTGCGTCCCGATTGAATACATCGTCCTCCAGCCGACTTGTCTCCATGGGTCTATTGCTGCCTCGGGTACCTTATGGCCGTTCCGCTGTGACTCAAAGATTTTCGAATCTGACGAAAAACTGATAATGAATTGTAACATTCAGGGCCACCTAATGAGGATGGACCACAAAAATTGCGTCCCGATTCAATACATCGTCCTCCAGCCGACTTGACTCCATGGGTCTATTGCTGCCTCGGGCACCTTATGGCCGTTCTGCTGTGAGTCTAGATTATCGATTGGGACGAAAAACTGATAGTGAATTGTAACGTTCAGGGCCACCTAACGACGACGGATCACTCAAATTGCGTCCCGATTCAATACATCGTCCTCCAGCCGACTTGTCTCCATGGGTCTATTGCTACCTCGGGCACCTTATGGTCGTTCTGCTGTGAGTCAAAGATTTTCGAATCGGACGAAAAACTCATAGTGAATTGTAACGTTCAGGGCCTCCTAATGACGATGGAACACTCAAATTGCGTCCCGATTCAATACCTCGTGCTCCAGCAGACTAGTCTCCATGGGTCTATTGCTGCCTCCGGCACCTTATGGGCGTTCTGCTGTGATTCAAAGATTTTCGAATCGGACGAAAAACTGATAGTGAATTGTAACGTTCAGGGACACCTAATGACGATGGATCACTCAAATTGCGTCCCGATTGAATACATCGTCCTCCAGCCGACTTGCCTCCATGGGTCTATTGCTGCCTCGGGCACCTTACGGCCGTTCCGCTGTGACTCAAAGATTTTCGAATCTGACGAAAAACTGATAGTGAATTGTAACATTCAGGGCCACCTAATGAGGATGGACCACACAAATTGCGTCCCGATTCAATACATCGTCCTCCAGCCGACTTGACTCCATGGGTCTGTTGCTGCCTCGGGCACCTTATGGCCGTCCTGCTGTGAGTCTAGATTATCGAATGGGACGAAAAACTGATAGTGAATTGTAACGTTCAGGGCCACCTAACGACGACGGATCACTCAAATTGCGTCCCGATTCAATACATCGTCCTCCAGCAGACTTGTCTCCATGGGTCTATTGCTACCTCGGGCACCTTATGGCCGTTCTGCTGTGAGTCAAAGATTTTCGAATCGGACGAAAAACTGATAGTGAATTGTAACAGTCAGGGCCACCTAATGAGGATGGACCACACAAATTGCGTCCCGATTCAATACATCGTCCTCCATCCGATTTGACTCCATGGGTCTAGTGCTGCCTCGGGCACCTTATGGCCGTTCCGCTGTGAGTCTAGATTATCGAATGGGACGAAAAACTGATAGTGAATTGTAACCTTCAGGGCCACCTAATGACGATGGATCACTCAAATTGCGTCCCGATTCATTACATCGTCGTCCAGCAGACTTGTCTCCATGGGTCTATTGCTGCCTCGGGCACCTTATGGCCGTTCTGCTGTGAGTCAAAGATTTTCGAATCGGACGAAAAACTGATAGTGAATTGTAACGTTCAGGGCCTCCTAATGACGATGGAACACTCAAATAGCGTCCCGATTCAATACCTCGTGCTCCAGCAGACTAGTCTCCATGGGTCTATTGCTGCCTCGGGCACCTTATGGCCGTTCTGCAGTGAGTCAAAGATTTTCGAATCGGACGAAAAACTGATAGTGAATTGTAACGTTCAGGGCCACCTAATGACGTTGGATCACTCAAATTGCGTCCCGATTCAATACATCGTCAACCAGCAGACTTGTCTCCATGGGTCTATTGGTGCCTCGGGCACCTTATGGTCGTTCTCCCGTGAGTCTAGACTATCGAATGGGACGAAAAACTGATAGTTGACTCTAACATTCAGGGCCTCCTAATGACGATGGAACACTCAAATTGCGTCGCGATTCAATACATCGTCATCCTGCAGACTTGTCTCCATGGGTCTATTGCTGCCTCGGGCACCTTATGGCCGTTCTGCTATGAGTCAAAGATTTTCGAATCGGACGAAAAACTGATAGTGAATAGTAAAATTCAGGGCCACCTAATGACGATGGATCACTCAAATTGCGTCCCGATTCAATACATCGTCCTCCAGCCGACTTGACTCCATGGGTGTATTGCTGCCTCGGGCACCTTATGGGCGTTCTGCTGTGAGTCAAAGAATTTCGAATCGGACGAAAAACTGATAGTGAATTGTAACTTTCAGGGCCTCCTAATGACGATGGAACACTCAAATTGCGTCCCGATTCAATACCTCGTGCTCCAGCAGACTAGTCTGCATGGGACTATTGCTGCCTCGGGCACCTTATGGCCGTTCTGCTGTGAGTCAAAGAATTTCGAATCGGACGAAAAACTGATAGTGAATTGTAACGTTCAGGGCCACCTAATGACGATGGAACACTCAAATTGCGTCCTGATTCAATACATCGTCAACCAGCAGACTTGTCTCCATGGGTCTAATGGTGCCTCGGGCACCTTATGGTCGTTCTCCCGTGAGTCTAGATTATCGAATGTGACGAAAAACTGATAGTTAATTGTAACATTCAGGGCCTCCTAATGGCGATGGGTCACTCAAATTGCGTCGCGATTCAATACATCGTCATCCTACAGACTTGTCTCCATGGGTCTATTGCTGCCTCGGGCACCTAATGGCCGTTCTGCAGTGAGTCAAAGATTTTCGAATCGGACGAAAAACTGATAGTGAATTGTAACATTCAGGGCCACCTAATGACGATGGATCACTCAAATTGCGTCCCGATTCAATACATCATCCTGCAGCCGACTTGACTCCATGGGTCTATTGCTGCCTCGGGCACCTTATGGCCGTTCTGCTGTGAGTCTAGATTATCGAATGCGACGAAAAACTGATAGTGAATTGTAACGTTCAGGGCCACCTAATGACGATGGATCACTCAAATTGTGTCCCGATTCAATACATCGGCCCCCAGCAGTTTTGTCTCCATGGGTCTATTGCTGCCTTGGGCACCTTATGGCCGTTCTGCTGTGAGTCAAATATTTTCGAATCGGACGAAAAACTGATAGTGAATTGTAACGTTCAGGGCCACCTAATGACGATGGATCACTCAAATTGTGTCCCGATTCAATACAACGTCCTCCAGCAGACTTGTCTCCATGGGTCTATTGCTGCCTCGGGCACCTTATTGCCGTTCTGCTGTGAGTCAATGATTTTCGAATCGGACGAAAAACAGATAGTGAATTGTAACATTCATGGCCACCTAATGACGATGGATCACTCAACTTGCGTCCCGATTCAATACATCGTCAACCAGCAGACTTGTCTCCATGGGTCTATTGCTGCCTCGGGCACCTTATGGCCGTTCTGCTGTGAGTCTAGATTATCGAATGCGACGAAAAACTGATAATGAATTGTAACGTTCAGGGCCACCTAATGACGATGGATCACTGAAATTGCGTCCCGATTCAATACATCGTCCTCCAGCAGACTTGTCTCCATGGGTCTATTGCTGCCTGGGGCACCTTATGGCCGTTCTGCTGTGAGTCAAAGATTTTCGAATCGGACGAAAAACTAATAGTGAATTGTAACGTTCAGGGCACCTAATGACGATGGATCACTCAAATTGCGTCCCGATTCAATACATTGTCCTCCAGCAGACTTGTCTCCATGGGTCTATTGCTACCTCGGGCACCTTATGGCCGTTCTGCTGTGAGTCAAAGATTTTCGAATGGGACGAAAAACTGATAGTGAATTGTAACGTTCACGGCCACCTAACGACGACGGATCACTCAAATTGCGTCCCGATTCAATACATAGTCCTCCAGCAGGCTTGTCTCCATGGGTCTATTGCTGCCTCGGGCACCTTATGGCCGTTCTGCTGTGAGTCAACGATTTTCGAATCGGACGAAGAACTGATAGTGAATTGTAACTTTCAGGGCCACCTAATGACGATGGATCACTCAAATTGCGTCCCGATTCAATACATCGTCCTCCAGCCGACTTGTCTCCATGGGTCTATTGCTGCCTCGGGCACCTTATGGCCGTTCTGCTGTGGGTCAAAGATTTTCGAATCGGACGAAAAACTGATAGTGAATTGTAACGTTCAGGGCCTCCTAATGACGATGGAACACTCAAATTGCGTCCCGATTCAATACCTCGTGCTCCAGCAGACTAGTCTCCATGGGATTATTGCTGCCGCGGGCACCTTATGGCCGTTCTGCTGTGAGTCAAAGATTTTCGAATCGGACGAAAAACTGATAGTGAATTGTAACAGTCAGGGCCACCTAATGAGGATGGACCACACAAATTGCGTCCCGATTCAATACATCGTCCTCCATCCGATTTGACTCCATGGGTCTAGTGCTGCCTCGGGCACCTTATGGCCGTTCTGCTGTGAGTCTAGATTATCGAATGGGACGAAAAACTGATAGTGAATTGTAACCTTCAGGGCCACCTAATGACGATGGATCACTCAAATTGCGTCCCGATTCATTACATCGTCGTCCAGCAGACTTGTCTCCATGGGTCTATTGCTGCCTCGGGCACCTTATGGCCGTTCTGCTGTGAGTCAAAGATTTTCGAATCGGACGAAAAACTGATAGTGAATTGTAACGTTCAGGGCCTCCTAATGACGATGGAACACTCAAATAGCGTCCCGATTCAATACCTCGTGCTCCAGCAGACTAGTCTCCATGGGTCTATTGCTGCCTCGGGCACCTTATGGCCGTTCTGCTGTGAGTCTAGATTATCGAATGCGACGAAAAACTGATAGTGAATTGTAACGTTCAGGGCCACCTAATGACGATGGATCACTCAAATTGTGTCCCGATTCAATACATCGGCCCCCAGCAGTTTTGTCTCCATGGGTCTATTGCTGCCTTGGGCACCTTATGGCCGTTCTGCTGTGAGTCAAATATTTTCGAATCGGACGAAAAACTGATAGTGAATTGTAACGTTCAGGGCCACCTAATGACGATGGATCACTCAAATTGTGTCCCGATTCAATACAACGTCCTCCAGCAGACTTGTCTCCATGGGTCTATTGCTGCCTCGGGCACCTTATTGCCGTTCTGCTGTGAGTCAATGATTTTCGAATCGGACGAAAAACAGATAGTGAATTGTAACATTCATGGCCACCTAATGACGATGGATCACTCAACTTGCGTCCCGATTCAATACATCGTCAACCAGCAGACTTGTCTCCATGGGTCTATTGCTGCCTCGGGCACCTTATGGCCGTTCTGCTGTGAGTCTAGATTATCGAATGCGACGAAAAACTGATAATGAATTGTAACGTTCAGGGCCACCTAATGACGATGGATCACTGAAATTGCGTCCCGATTCAATACATCGTCCTCCAGCAGACTTGTCTCCATGGGTCTATTGCTGCCTGGGGCACCTTATGGCCGTTCTGCTGTGAGTCAAAGAGTTTCGAATCGGACGAAAAACTAATAGTGAATTGTAACGTTCAGGGCACCTAATGACGATGGATCACTCAAATTGCGTCCCGATTCAATACATTGTCCTCCAGCAGACTTGTCTCCATGGGTCTATTGCTACCTCGGGCACCTTATGGCCGTTCTGCTGTGAGTCAAAGATTTTCGAATGGGACGAAAAACTGATAGTGAATTGTAACGTTCACGGCCACCTAACGACGACGGATCACTCAAATTGCGTCCCGATTCAATACATAGTCCTCCAGCAGGCTTGTCTCCATGGGTCTATTGCTGCCTCGGGCACCTTATGGCCGTTCTGCTGTGAGTCAACGATTTTCGAATCGGACGAAGAACTGATAGTGAATTGTAACTTTCAGGGCCACCTAATGACGATGGATCACTCAAATTGCGTCCCGATTCAATACATCGTCCTCCAGCCGACTTGTCTCCATGGGTCTATTGCTGCCTCGGGCACCTTATGGCCGTTCTGCTGTGGGTCAAAGATTTTCGAATCGGACGAAAAACTGATAGTGAATTGTAACGTTCAGGGCCTCCTAATGACGATGGAACACTCAAATTGCGTCCCGATTCAATACCTCGTGCTCCAGCAGACTAGTCTCCATGGGATTATTGCTGCCGCGGGCACCTTATGGCCGTTCTGCTGTGAGTCAAAGATTTTCGAATCGGACGAAAAACTGATAGTGAATTGTAACAGTCAGGGCCACCTAATGAGGATGGACCACACAAATTGCGTCCCGATTCAATAGATCGTCCTCCATCCGATTTGACTCCATGGGTCTAGTGCTGCCTCGGGCACCTTATGGCCGTTCTGCTGTGAGTCTAGATTATCGAATGGGACGAAAAACTGATAGTGAATTGTAACCTTCAGGGCCACCTAATGACGATGGATCACTCAAATTGCGTCCCGATTCATTACATCGTCGTCCAGCAGACTTGTCTCCATGGGTCTATTGCTGCCTCGGGCACCTTATGGCCGTTCTGCTGTGAGTCAAAGATTTTCGAATCGGACGAAAAACTGATAGTGAATTGTAACGTTCAGGGCCTCCTAATGACGATGGAACACTCAAATAGCGTCCCGATTCAATACCTCGTGCTCCAGCAGACTAGGCTCCATGGGTCTATTGCTGCCTCGGGCACCTTATGGCCGTTCTGCAGTGAGTCAAAGATTTTCGAATCGGACGAAAAACTGATAGTGAATTGTAACGTTCAGGGCCACCTAATGACGTTGGATCACTCAAATTGCGTCCCGATTCAATACATCGTCAACCAGCAGACTTGTCTCCATGGGTCTATTGGTGCCTCGGGCACCTTATGGTCGTTCTCCCGTGAGTCTAGACTATCGAATGGGACGAAAAACTGATAGTTGACTCTAACATTCAGGGCCTCCTAATGACGATGGAACACTCAAATTGCGTCGCGATTCAATACATCGTCATCCTGCAGACTTGTCTCCATGGGTCTATTGCTGCCTCGGGCACCTTATGGCCGTTCTGCTATGAGTCAAAGATTTTCGAATCGGACGAAAAACTGATAGTGAATAGTAAAATTCAGGGCCACCTAATGACGATGGATCACTCAAATTGCGTCCCGATTCAATACATCGTCCTCCAGCCGACTTGACTCCATGGGTGTATTGCTGCCTCGGGCACCTTATGGGCGTTCTGCTGTGAGTCAAAGAATTTCGAATCGGACGAAAAACTGATAGTGAATTGTAACTTTCAGGGCCTCCTAATGACGATGGAACACTCACATTGCGTCCCGATTCAATACCTCGTGCTCCAGCAGACTAGTCTGCATGGGACTATTGCTGCCTCGGGCACCTTATGGCCGTTCTGCTGTGAGTCAAAGAATTTCGAATCGGACGAAAAACTGATAGTGAATTGTAACGTTCAGGGCCACCTAATGACGATGGAACACTCAAATTGCGTCCTGATTCAATACATCGTCAACCAGCAGACTTGTCTCCATGGGTCTAATGGTGCCTCGGGCACCTTATGGTCGTTCTCCCGTGAGTCTAGATTATCGAATGTGACGAAAAACTGATAGTTAATTGTAACATTCAGGGCCTCCTAATGGCGATGGGTCACTCAAATTGCGTCGCGATTCAATACATCGTCATCCTACAGACTTGTCTCCATGGGTCTATTGCTGCCTCGGGCACCTAATGGCCGTTCTGCAGTGAGTCAAAGATTTTCGAATCGGACGAAAAACTGATAGTGAATTGTAACATTCAGGGCCACCTAATGACGATGGATCACTCAAATTGCGTCCCGATTCAATACATCATCCTGCAGCCGACTTGACTCCATGGGTCTATTGCTGCCTCGGGCACCTTATGGCCGTTCTGCTGTGAGTCTAGATTATCGAATGCGACGAAAAACTGATAGTGAATTGTAACGTTCAGGGCCACCTAATGACGATGGATCACTCAAATTGTGTCCCGATTCAATACATCGGCCCCCAGCAGTTTTGTCTCCATGGGTCTATTGCTGCCTTGGGCACCTTATGGCCGTTCTGCTGTGAGTCAAATATTTTCGAATCGGACGAAAAACTGATAGTGAATTGTAACGTTCAGGGCCACCTAATGACGATGGATCACTCAAATTGTGTCCCGATTCAATACAACGTCCTCCAGCAGACTTGTCTCCATGGGTCTATTGCTGCCTCGGGCACCTTATTGCCGTTCTGCTGTGAGTCAATGATTTTCGAATCGGACGAAAAACAGATAGTGAATTGTAACATTCATGGCCACCTAATGACGATGGATCACTCAACTTGCGTCCCGATTCAATACATCGTCAACCAGCAGACTTGTCTCCATGGGTCTATTGCTGCCTCGGGCACCTTATGGCCGTTCTGCTGTGAGTCTAGATTATCGAATGCGACGAAAAACTGATAATGAATTGTAACGTTCAGGGCCACCTAATGACGATGGATCACTGAAATTGCGTCCCGATTCAATACATCGTCCTCCAGCAGACTTGTCTCCATGGGTCTATTGCTGCCTGGGGCACCTTATGGCCGTTCTGCTGTGAGTCAAAGATTTTCGAATCGGACGAAAAACTAATAGTGAATTGTAACGTTCAGGGCACCTAATGACGATGGATCACTCAAATTGCGTCCCGATTCAATACATTGTCCTCCAGCAGACTTGTCTCCATGGGTCTATTGCTACCTCGGGCACCTTATGGCCGTTCTGCTGTGAGTCAAAGATTTTCGAATGGGACGAAAAACTGATAGTGAATTGTAACGTTCACGGCCACCTAACGACGACGGATCACTCAAATTGCGTCCCGATTCAATACATAGTCCTCCAGCAGGCTTGTCTCCATGGGTCTATTGCTGCCTCGGGCACCTTATGGCCGTTCTGCTGTGAGTCAACGATTTTCGAATCGGACGAAGAACTGATAGTGAATTGTAACTTTCAGGGCCACCTAATGACGATGGATCACTCAAATTGCGTCCCGATTCAATACATCGTCCTCCAGCCGACTTGTCTCCATGGGTCTATTGCTGCCTCGGGCACCTTATGGCCGTTCTGCTGTGGGTCAAAGATTTTCGAATCGGACGAAAAACTGATAGTGAATTGTAACGTTCAGGGCCTCCTAATGACGATGGAACACTCAAATTGCGTCCCGATTCAATACCTCGTGCTCCAGCAGACTAGTCTCCATGGGATTATTGCTGCCGCGGGCACCTTATGGCCGTTCTGCTGTGAGTCAAAGAATTTCGAATCGGACGAAAAACTGATAGTGAATTGTAACGTTCAGGGCCACCTAATGACGATGGATCACTCAAATTGCGTCCCGATTCAATACATCGTCCTCCAGCAGACTTGTCTCCATGGGTCTATTGCTGCCTCGGGCACCTTATGGCCGTTCCGCTGTGAGTATAGATTATCGAATGGGACGAAAAACTGATAGTGAATTGTAACGTTCAGGGCCACCTAATGACGATGGATCACTCAAATTGCGTCCCGATTGAATACATCGTCCTCCAGCCGACTTGCCTCCATGGGTCTATTGCTGCCTCGGGCACCTTACGGCCGTTCCGCTGTGACTCAAAGATTTTCGAATCTGACGAAAAACTGATAGTGAATTGTAACATTCAGGGCCACCTAATGAGGATGGACCACACAAATTGCGTCCCGATTCAATACATCGTCCTCCAGCCGACTTGACTCCATGGGTCTGTTGCTGCCTCGGGCACCTTATGGCCGTTCTGCTGTGAGTCTAAATTATCGAATGGGACGAAAAACTGATAGTGAATTGTAACGTTCAGGGCCACCTAACGACGACGGATCACTCAAATTGCGTCCTGATTCAATACATCGTCCTCCAGCAGACTTGTCTCCATGGGTCTATTGCTACCTCGGGCACCTTATGGCCGTTCTGCTGTGAGTCAAAGATTTTCGAATCGGACGAAAAACTGATAGTGAATTGTAACAGTCAGGGCCACCTAATGAGGATGGACCACACAAATTGCGTCCCGATTCAATACATCGTCCTCCATCCGACTTGACTCCATGGGTCTAGTGCTGCCTCGGGCACCTTATGGCCGTTCTGCTGTGAGTCTAGATTATCGAATGGGACGAAAAACTGATAGTTAATTGTAACGTTCAGGGCCACCTAATGACGATGGATCACTCAAATTGCGTCCCGATTCATTACATCGTCCTCCAGCAGACTTGTCTCCATGGGTCTATTGCTGCCTCGGGCACCTTATGGCCGTTCTGCTGTGAGTCAAAGATTTTCGAATCGGACGAAAAACTGATAGTGAATTGTAACGTTCAGGGCCTCCTAATGACGATGGAACACTCAAATAGCGTCCCGATTCAATACCTCGTGCTCCAGCAGACTAGTCTCCATGGGTCTATTGCTGCCTCGGGCACCTTATGGCCGTTCTGCAGTGAGTCAAAGATTTTCGAATCGGACGAAAAACTGATAGTGAATTGTAACGTTCAGGGCCACCTAATGACGATGGATCACTCAAATTGCGTCCCGATTCAATACATCGTCAACCAGCAGACTTGTCTCCATGGGTCTATTGGTGCCTCGGGCACCTTATGGTCGTTCTCCCGTGAGTCTAGACTATCGAATGGGACGAAAAACTGATAGTTGACTCTAACATTCAGGGCCTCCTAATGACGATGGAACACTCAAATTGCGTCGCGATTCAATACATCGTCATCCTGCAGACTTGTCTCCATGGGTCTATTGCTGCCTCGGGCACCTTATGGCCGTTCTGCTATGAGTCAAAGATTTTCGAATCGGACGAAAAACTGATAGTGAATAGTAAAATTCAGGGCCACCTAATGACGATGGATCACTCAAATTGCGTCCCGATTCAATACATCGTCCTCCAGCCGACTTGACTCCATGGGTGTATTGCTGCCTCGGGCACCTTATGGGCGTTCTGCTGTGAGTCAAAGAATTTCGAATCGGACGAAAAACTGATAGTGAATTGTAACTTTCAGGGCCTCCTAATGACGATGGAACACTCAAATTGCGTCCCGATTCAATACCTCGTGCTCCAGCAGACTAGTCTGCATGGGACTATTGCTGCCTCGGGCACCTTATTGCCGTTCTGCTGTGAGTGAATGATTTTCGAATCGGACGAAAAACAGATAGTGAATTGTAACATTCATGGCCACCTAATGACGATGGATCACTCAACTTGCGTCCCGATTCAATACATCGTCAACCAGCAGACTTGTCTCCATGGGTCTATTGCTGCCTCGGGCACCTTATGGCCGTTCTGCTGTGAGTCTAGATTATCGAATGCGACGAAAAACTGATAATGAATTGTAACGTTCAGGGCCACCTAATGACGATGGATCACTCAAATTGCGTCCCGATTCAATACATCGTCCTCCAGCAGACTTGTCTCCATGGGTCTATTGCTGCCTGGGGCACCTTATGGCGGTTCTGCTGTGAGTCAAAGATTTTCGAATCGGACGAAAAACTGATAGTGAATTGTAACGTTCAGGGCACCTAATGACGATGGATCACTCAAATTGCGTCCCGATTCAATACATTGTCCTCCAGCAGACTTGTCTCCATGGGTCTATTGCTACCTCGGGCACCTTATGGCCGTTCTGCTGTGAGTCAAAGATTTTCGAATCGGACGTAAAACTGATAGTGAATTGTAACGTTCAGGGCCACCTAATGACGATAGATTACTCAAATTGCGTCCCGATTCAATACATCGTCAACCAGCAGACTTGTCTCCATGGGTCTATTGCTGCCTCGGGCACCTTATGGCCGTTCTGCTGTGAGTCAAAGATTTTCGAATCGGACGAAAATTTGATAGTGAATTGTAACATTCAGGGACACTTAATAAGGATGGACCACACAAATTGCGTCCCGATTCAATACATCGTCCTCCAGCCGACTTGACTCCATGGGTCTATTGCTGCATCGGGCACCTTATGGCCGTTCTGCTGTGAGTCAAAGATTTTCGAATCGGAAGAAAAACTGATAGTGAATTGTAACTTTCAGGGCCACCTAATGACGATGGATCACTCAAATTGCGTCCCGATTCAATACATCGTCCTCCAGCCGACTTGTCCCCATGGGTCTATTGCTGCCTCGGGCACCTTATGGCCGTTCTGCTGTGGGTCCAAGATTTTCGAATCGGACGAAGAACTGATAGTGAATTGTAACGTTCAGGGCCACCTAATGTCGTTGGATCACTCAAATTTCGTCCCGATTGAATACTTCGTCCTCCAGCAGGCTTGTCTTCATGGGTCTATTGCTGCCTCGGGCACCTTATGGCCGTTCTGCTGTGACTCAAAGATTTTCGAATCTGACGAAAAACTGATAGTGAATTGTAACATTCAGGGCCACCTAATGAGGATGGACCACACAAATTGCGTCCCGATTCAATACATCGTCCTCCAGCCGACTTGACTCCATGGGTCTATTGCTGCCTCGGGCACCTTATGGCCGTTCTGCTGTGAGTCTAGATTATCGAATGGGACGAAAACTGATAGTGAATTGTAACGTTCACGGCCACCTAACGACGACGGATCACTCAAATTGCGTCCCGATTCAATACATAGTCCTCCAGCAGACTTGTCTCCATGGGTCTATTGCTGCCTCGGGCACCTTATGGCCGTTCTGCTGTGAGTCAAAGATTTTCGAATCGGACGAAGAACTGATAGTGAATTGTAACTTTCAGGGCCACCTAATGACGATGGATCACTCAAATTGCGTCCCGATTCAATACATCGTCCTCCAGCCGACTTGTCTCCATGGGTCTATTGCTGCCTCGGGCACCTTATGGCCGTTCTGCTGTGGGTCAAAGATTTTCGAATCGGACGAAGAACTGATAGTGAATTGTAACGTTCAGGGCCACCTAATGACGATGGATCACTCAAATTGCATCCTGATTGAATACATCGTCCTCCAGCCGACTTGCCTCCATGGGTCTATTGCTGCCTCGGGCACCTTATGGCCGTTCTGCTGTGAGTCTAGATTATCGAATAGGACGAAAACCTGATAGTGAATTGTAACGTTCAGGGCCACCTAATGACGATGGATCACTCAAATTGCGTCCCGATTCATTACATCGTCCTCCAGCAGACTTGTCTCCATGGGTCTATTGCTGCCTCGGGCACCTAATGGCCGTTCTGCAGTGAGTCAAAGATTTTCGAATCGGACGAAAAACTGATAGTGAATTGTAACATTCAGGGCCACCTAATGACGATGGATCACTCAAATTGCGTCCCGATTCAATACATCATCCTGCAGCCGACTTGACTCCATGGGTCTATTGCTGCCTCGGGCACCTTATGGCCGTTCTGCTGTGAGTCTAGATTATCGAATGCGACGAAAAACTGATAGTGAATTGTAACTTTCAGGGCCACCTAATGACGATGGATCACTCAAATTGCGTCCCGATTCAATACATCGTCCTCCAGCCGACTTGTCTCCATGGGTCTATTGCTGCCTCGGGCACCTTATGGCCGTTCTGCTGTGGGTCAAAGATTTTCGAATCGGACGAAGAACTGATAGTGAATTGTAACGTTCAGGGCCACCTAATGACGATGGATCACTCAAATTGCATCCTGATTGAATACATCGTCCTCCAGCCGACTTGCCTCCATGGGTCTATTGCTGCCTCGGGCACCTTATGGCCGTTCTGCTGTGAGTCTAGATTATCGAATGTGACGAAAAACTGATAGTTAATTGTAACATTCAGGGCCTCCTAATGGCGATGGGTCACTCAAATTGCGTCGCGATTCAATACATCGTCATCCTGCAGACTTGTCTCCATGGGTCTATTGCTGCCTCGGGCACCTAATGGCCGTTCTGCAGTGAGTCAAAGATTTTCGAATCGGACGAAAAACTGATAGTGAATTGTAACATTCAGGGCCACCTAATGACGATGGATCACTCAAATTGCGTCCCGATTCAATACATCATCCTGCAGCCGACTTGACTCCATGGGTCTATTGCTGCCTCGGGCACCTTATGGCCGTTCTGCTGTGAGTCTAGATTATCGAATGCGACGAAAAACTGATAGTGAATTGTAACGTTCAGGGCCACCTAATGACGATGGATCACTCAAATTGTGTCCCGATTCAATACATCGGCCTCCAGCAGACTTGTCTCCATGGGTCTATTGCTGCCTTGGGCACCTTATGGCCGTTCTGCTGTGAGTCAAATATTTTCGAATCGGACGAAAAACTGATAGTGAATTGTAACGTTCAGGGCCACCTAATGACGATGGATCACTCAAATTGTGTCCCGATTCAATACAACGTCCTCCAGCAGACTTGTCTCCATGGGTCTATTGCTGCCTCGGGCACCTTATTGCCGTTCTGCTGTGAGTGAATGATTTTCGAATCGGACGAAAAACAGATAGTGAATTGTAACATTCATGGCCACCTAATGACGATGGATCACTCAACTTGCGTCCCGATTCAATACATCGTCAACCAGCAGACTTGTCTCCATGGGTCTATTGCTGCCTCGGGCACCTTATGGCCGTTCTGCTGTGAGTCTAGATTATCGAATGCGACGAAAAACTGATAATGAATTGTAACGTTCAGGGCCACCTAATGACGATGGATCACTCAAATTGCGTCCCGATTCAATACATCGTCCTCCAGCAGACTTGTCTCCATGGGTCTATTGCTGCCTGGGGCACCTTATGGCCGTTCTGCTGTGAGTCAAAGATTTTCGAATCGGACGAAAAACTGATAGTGAATTGTAACGTTCAGGGCACCTAATGACGATGGATCACTCAAATTGCGTCCCGATTCAATACATTGTCCTCCAGCAGACTTGTCTCCATGGGTCTATTGCTACCTCGGGCACCTTATGGCCGTTCTGCTGTGAGTCAAAGATTTTCGAATCGGACGAAAAACTGATAGTGAATTGTAACGTTCAGGGCCACCTAATGACGATAGATCACTCAAATTGCGTCCCGATTCAATACATCGTCAACCAGCAGACTTGTCTCCATGGGTCTATTGCTGCCTCGGGCACCTTATGGCCGTTCTGCTGTGAGTCAAAGATTTTCGAATCGGACGAAAATTTGATAGTGAATTGTAACATTCAGGGACACTTAATGAGAATGGACCACACAAATTGCGTCCCGATTCAATACATCGTCCTCCAGCCGAATTGACTCCATGGGTCTATTGCTGCATCGGGCACCTTATGGCCGTTCTGCTGTGAGTCAAAGATTTTCGAATCGGAAGAAAAACTGATAGTGAATTGTAACTTTCAGGGCCACCTAATGACGATGGATCACTCAAATTGCGTCCCGATTCAATACATCGTCCTCCAGCCGACTTGTCTCCATGGGTCTATTGCTGCCTCGGGCACCTTATGGCCGTTCTGCTGTGGGTCCAAGATTTTCGAATCGGACGAAGAACTGATAGTGAATTGTAACGTTCAGGGCCACCTAATGTCGATGGATCACTCAAATTTCGTCCCGATTGAATACATCGTCCTCCAGCAGACTTGTCTTCATGGGTCTATTGCTGCCTCGGGCACCTTATGGCCGTTCTGCTGTGAGTCAAAGATTTTCGAATCGGACGAAGAACTGATAGTGAATTGTAACTTTCAGGGCCACCTAATGACGATGGATCACTCAAATTGCGTCCCGATTCAATACATCGTCCTCCAGCCGACTTGTCTCCATGGGTCTATTGCTGCCTCGGGCACCTTATGGCCGTTCTGCTGTGGGTCAAAGATTTTCGAATCGGACGAAGAACTGATAGTGAATTGTAACGTTCAGGGCCACCTAATGACGATGGATCACTCAAATTGCATCCTGATTGAATACATCGTCCTCCAGCCGACTTGCCTCCATGGGTCTATTGCTGCCTCGGGCACCTTATGGCCGTTCTGCTGTGAGTCTAGATTATCGAATAGGACGAAAACCTGATAGTGAATTGTAACGTTCAGGGCCACCTAATGACGATGGATCACTCAAATTGCGTCCCGATTCATTACATCGTCCTCCAGCAGACTTGTCTCCATGGGTCTATTGGTGCCTCGGGCACCTTATGGTCGTTCTCCCGTGAGTCTAGACTATCGAATGGGACGAAAAACTGATAGTTGACTCTAACATTCAGGGCCTCCTAATGACGATGGAACACTCAAATTGCGTCGCGATTCAATACATCGTCATCCTGCAGACTTGTCTCCATGGGTCTATTGCTGCCTCGGGCACCTTATGGCCGTTCTGCTATGAGTCAAAGATTTTCGAATCGGACGAAAAACTGATAGTGAATAGTAAAATTCAGGGCCACCTAATGACGATGGATCACTCAAATTGCGTCCCGATTCAATACATCGTCCTCCAGCCGACTTGACTCCATGGGTGTATTGCTGCCTCGGGCACCTTATGGCCGTTCTGCTGTGAGTCAAAGAATTTCGAATCGGACGAAAAACTGATAGTGAATTGTAACTTTCAGGGCCTCTTAATGACGATGGAACACTCAAATTGCGTCCCGATTCAATACCTCGTGCTCCAGCAGACTAGTCTGCATGGGACTATTGCTGCCTCGGGCACCTTATGGCCGTTCTGCAGTGAGTCAAAGATTTTCGAATCGGACGAAAAACTGATAGTGAATTGTAACATTCAGGGCCACCTAATGACGATGGATCACTCAAATTGCGTCCCGATTCAATACATCGTCCTGCAGCCGACTTGACTCCATGGGTCTATTGCTGCCTCGGGCACCTTACGGCCGTTCTGCTGTGAGTCTAGATTATCGAATGCGACGAAAAACTGATAGTGAATTGTAACGTTCAGGGCCACCTAATGACGATGGATCACTCAAATTGTGTCCCGATTCAATACATCGTCCTCCAGCAGACTTGTCTCCATGGGTCTATTGCTGCCTTGGGCACGTTATGGCCGTTCTGCTGTGAGTCAAAGATTTTCGAATCGGACGAAAAACTGATAGTGAATTGTAACGTTCAGGGCCACCTAATGACGTTGGATCACTCAAATTGCGTCCCGATTCAATACAACGTCCTCCAGCAGACTTGTCTCCATGGGTCTATTGCTGCCTCGGGCACCTTATTGCCGTTCTGCTGTGAGTCAATGATTTTCGAATCGGACGAAAAGCAGATATTGAATTGTAACATTCATGGCCACCTAATGACGATGGATCACTCAACTTGCGTCCCGATTCAATACATCGTCCTCCAGCCGACTTGTCTCCATGGGTCTATTGCTGCATCGGGCACCTTATGGCCGTTCTGCTGTGAGTCAAAGATTTTCGAATCGGAAGAAAAACTGATAGTGAATTGTAACTTTCAGCGCCACCTAATGACGATGGATCGCTCAAATTGCGTCCCGATTCAATACATCGTCCTCCAGCCGACTTGTCTCCATGGGTCTATTGCTGCCTCGGGCACCTTATGGCCGTTCTGCTGTGGGTCCAAGATTTTCGAATCGGACGAAGAACTGATAGTGAATTGTAACGTTCAGGGCCACCTAATGTCGATGGATCTCTCAAATTTCGTCATGATTGAATACATCGTCCTCCAGCAGACTTGTCTTCATGGGTCTATTGCTGCCTCGGGCACCTTATGGCCGTTCTGCTGTGACTCAAAGATTTTCGAATCTGACGAAAAACTGATAGTGAATTGTAACATTCAGGGCCACCTAATGAGGATGGACCACACAAATTGCGTCCCGATTCAATACATCGTCCTCCAGCCGACTTGACTCCATGGGTCTATTGCTGCCTCGGGCACCTTATGGCCGTTCTGCTGTGAGTCTAGATTATCGAATGGGACGAAAAACTGATAGTGAATTGTAACGTTCACGGCCACCTAACGAGGACGGATCACTCAAATTGCGTCCCGATTCAATACATAGTCCTCCAGCAGACTTGTCTCCATGCGTCTATTGCTGCCTCGGGCACCTTATGGCCGTTCTGCTGTGAGTCAAAGATTTTCGAATCGGACGAAGAACTGATAGTGAATTGTAACTTTCAGAGCCACCTAATGACGATGGATCACTCAAATTGCGTCCCGATTCAATACATCGTCCACCAGCCGACTTGTCTCCATGGGTCTATTGCTGCCTCGGGCACCTTATGGCCGTTCTGCTGTGGGTCAAAGATTTTCGAATCGGACGAAGTACTGATAGTGAATTGTAACGTTCAGGGCCACCTAATGACGATGGATCACTCAAATTGCATCCCGATTGAATACATCGTCCTCCAGCCGACTTGTCTCCATGGGTCTATTGCTGCCTCGGGCACCGTATGGCCGTTCCGCTGTGACTCAAAGATTTTCGAATCTGACTAAAAACTGATAGTGAATTGTAACATTCAGGGCCACCTAATGAGGATAGACCACACAAATTGCGTCCCGATTCAATACATCGTCCTCCAGCCGACTTGACTCCATGGGTCTATTGCTGCCTCGGGCACCTTATGGCCGTTCTGCTGTGAGTCTAGATTATCGAATGGGACGAAAAACTGATAGTGAATTGTAACGTTCAGGGCCACCTAATGACGATGGATCACTCAAATTGCGTCCCGATTCATTACATCGTCCTCCAGCAGACTTGTCTCCATGGGTCCATTGCTGCCTCGGGCACCTTATGGCCGTTCTGCTGTGAGTCAAAGATTTTCGAATCGGACGAAAAACTGATAGTGAATTGTAACGTTCAGGGCCTCCTAATGATGATGGAACACTCAAATTGCGTCCCGATTCAATACCTCGTGCTCCGGCAGACTAGTCTCCATGGGTCTATTGCTGCCTCGGGCACCTTATGGCCATTCTGCTGTGAGACAAAGATTTTCGAATCGGACGAAAAACTGATAGTGAATTGTAACGTTCAGGGCCACCTAATGACTATGGATCACTCAAATTGCGTCCCGATTCAATACATCGTCAACCAGCAGACTTGTCTCCATGGGTCTATTGGTGCCTCGGGCACCTTATGGTCGTTCTCCCGTGAGTCTAGACTATTGAATGGGACGAAAAACTGATAGTTGACTCTAACATTCAGGGCCTCCTAATGACGATGGAACACTCAAATTGCGTCGCGATTCAATACATCGTCATCCTGCAGACTTGTCTCCATGGGTCTATTGCTGCCTCGGGCACCTTATGGCCGTTCTGCTATGAGTCAAAGATTTTCGAATCGGACGAAAAACTGATAGTGAATTGTAACATTCAGGGCCACCTAATGACGATGGATCACTCAAATTGCGTCCCGATTCAATACATCGTCCTGCAGCCGACTTGACTCCATGGGTCTATTGCTGCCTCGGGCACCTTACGGCCGTTCTGCTGTGAGTCTAGATTATCGAATGCGACGAAAAACTGATAGTGAATTGTAACGTTCAGGGCCACCTAATGACGATGGATCACTCAAATTGTGTCCCGATTCAATACATCGTCCTCCAGCAGACTTGTCTCCATGGGTCTATTGCTGCCTTGAGCACCTTATGGCCGTTCTGCTGTGAGTCAAAGATTTTCGAATCGGACGAAAAACTGATAGTGAATTGCAACGTTCAGGGCCACCTAATGACGTTGGATCACTCAAATTGCGTCCCGATTCAATACAACGTCCTCCAGCAGACTTGTCTCCATGGGTCTATTGCTGCCTCGGGCACCTTATTGCCGTTCTGCTGTGAGTCAATGATTTTCGAATCGGACGAAAAGCAGATATTGAATTGTAACATTCATGGCCACCTAATGACGATGGATCACTCAACTTGAGTCCCGATTCAATACATCGTCCTCCAGCCGACTTGTCTCCATGGGTCTATTGCTGCATCGGGCACCTTATGGCCGTTCTGCTGTGAGTCAAAGATTTTCGAATCGGAAGAAAAACTGATAGTGAATTGTAACTTTCAGCGCCACCTAATGATGATGGATCGCTCAAATTGCGTCCCGATTCAATACATCGTCCTCCAGCCGACTTGTCTCCATGGGTCTATTGCTGCCTCGGGCACCTTATGGCCGTTCTGCTGTGGGTCCAAGATTTTCGAATCGGACGAAGAACTGATAGTGAATTGTAACGTTCAGGGCCACCTAATGTCGATGGATCTCTCAAATTTCGTCCCGATTGAATACATCGTCCTCCAGCAGACTTGTCTTCATGGGTCTATTGCTGCCTCGGGCACCTTATGGCCGTTCTGCTGTGACTCAAAGATTTTCGAATCTGACGAAAAACTGATAGTGAATTGTAACGTTCACGGCCACCTAACGACGACGGATCACTCAAATTGCGTCCCGATTCAATACATAGTCCTCCAGCAGACTTGTCTCCATGGGTCTATTGCTGCCTCGGGCACCTTATGGCCGTTCTGCTGTGAGTCAAAGATTTTCGAATCGGACGAAGAACTGATAGTGAATTGTAACTTTCAGAGCCACCTAATGATGATGGATCACTCAAATTGCGTCCCGATTCAATACATCGTCCTCCAGCCGACTTGTCTCCATGGGTCTATTGCTGCCTCGGGCACCGTATGGCCGTTCCGCTGTGACTCAAAGATTTTCGAATCTGACTAAAAACTGATAGTGAATTGTAACATTCAGGGCCACCTAATGAGGATAGACCACACAAATTGCGTCCCGATTCAATACATCGTCCTCCAGCCGACTTGACTCCATGGGTCTATTGCTGCCTCGGGCACCTTATGACCGTTCTGCTGTGAGTCTAGATTATCGAATGGGACGAAAAACTGATAGTGAATTGTAACGTTCAGGGCCACCTAATGACGATGGATCACTCAAATTGCGTCCCGATTCATTACATCGTCCTCCAGCAGACTTGTCTCCATGGGTCCATTGCTGCCTCGGGCACCTTATGGCCGTTCTGCTGTGAGTCAAAGATTTTCGAATCGGACGAAAAACTGATAGTGAATTGTAACGTTCAGGGCCTCCTAATGATGATGGAACACTCAAATTGCGTCCCGATTCAATACCTCGTGCTCCGGCAGACTAGTCTCCATGGGTCTATTGCTGCCTCGGGCACCTTATGGCCATTCTGCTGTGAGACAAAGATTTTCGAATCGGACGAAAAACTGATAGTGAATTGTAACGTTCAGGGCCACCTAATGACGATGGATCACTCAAATTGCGTCCCGATTCAATACATCGTCAACCAGCAGACTTGTCTCCATGGGTCAATTGCTGCCTCGGGCACCTTATGGCCGTTCTGCTGTGAGTCTAGATTATCGAATGCGACGAAAAACTGATAGTGAATTGTAACGTTCAGGGCCACCTAATGACGATGGATCACTCAAATTGCGTCCCGATTCAATACATCGTCCTCCAGCAGACTTGTCTCCAAGGGTCTATTGCTGCCTGGGGCACCTTATGGCCGTTCTGCTGTGAGTCAAAGATATTCGAATCGGACGAAAAACTGATAGTGAATTGTAACGTTCAGGGCACCTAATGACGATGGATCACTCAAATTGCGTCCCGATTCAATACATCGTCCTCCAGCAGACTTGTCTCCATGGGTCTATTGCTACCTCGGGCACCTTATGGCCGTTCTGCTGTGAGTCAAAGATTTTCGAATCGGACGAAAAACTGATAGTGAATTGTAACGTTCAGGGCCACCTAATGACGATGGATCACTCAAATTGCGTCCCGATTCAATACATCGTCAACTAGCAGACTTGTCTCCATGGGTCTATTGCTGCCTCGGGCACCTTATGGCCGTTCTGCTGTGAGTCAAAGATTTTCGAATCGGACGAAAATTTGATAGTGAATTGTAACATTCAGGGCCACTTAATGAGGATGGACCACACAAATTGCGTCCCGATTCAATACATCGTCCTCCAGCCGACTTGACTCCATGGGTCTATTGCTGCATCGGGCACCTTATGGCCGTTCTGCTGTGAGTCAAAGATTTTCGAATCGGAAGAAAAACTGATAGTGAATTGTAACTTTCAGGGCCACCTAATGACGATGGATCACTCAAATTGCGTCCCGATTCAATACATCGTCCTCCAGCCGACTTGTCTCCATGGGTCTATTGCTGCCTCGGGCACCTTATGGCCGTTCTGCTGTGGGTCCAAGATTTTCGAATCGGACGAAGAACTGATAGTGAATTGTAACGGTCAGGGCCACCTAATGTCGATGGATCACTCAAATTTCGTCCCGCTTGAATACATCGTCCTCCAGCAGACTTGTCTTCATGGGTCTATTGCTGCCTCGGGCACCTTATGGCCGTTCTGCTGTGACTCAAAGATTTTCGAATCTGACGAAAAACTGATAGTGAATTGTAACATACAGGGACACCTAATGACGATGGATCACTCAAATTGCGTCCCGATTCAATACATCGTCCTCTAGCCGACTTGACTCCATTGGTCTATTGCTGCCTCGGGCACCTTATGGCCGTTCTGCTGTGAGTCTAGATTATCGAATAGGACGAAAACCTGATAGTGAATTGTAACGTTCAGGGCCACCTAATGACGATGGATCACTCAAATTGCGTCCCGATTCATTACATCGTCCTCCAGCAGACTTGTCTCCATGGGTCTATTGCTGCCTCGGGCACCTTATGGCCGTTCTGCTGTGAGTCAAAGATTTTCGAATCGGACGAAAAACTGATAGTGAATTGTAACGTTCAGGGCCTCCTAATGACGATGGAACACTCAAATAGCGTCCCGATTCAATACCTCGTGCTCCAGCAGACTAGTCTCCATGGGTCTATTGCTGCCTCGGGCACCTTATGGCCGTTCTGCAGTGAGTCAAAGATTTTCGAATCGGACGAAAAACTGATAGTGAATTGTAACGTTCAGGGCCACCTAATGACGATGGATCTCTCAAATTGCGTCCCGATTCAATACATCGTCAACCAGCAGACTTGTCTCCATGGGTCTATTGGTGCCTCGGGCACCTTATGGTCGTTCTCCCGTGAGTCTAGACTATCGAATGCGACGAAAAACTGATAGTTGACTCTAACATTCAGGGCCTCCTAATGACGATGGAACACTCAAATTGCGTCGCGATTCAATACATCGTCATCCTGCAGACTTGTGTCCATGGGTCTATTGCTGCCTCGGGCACCTTATGGCCGTAATGCTATGAGTCAAAGATTTTCGAATCGGACGAAAAACTGATAGTGAATAGTAAAATTCAGGACCACCTAATGACGATGGATCACTCAAATTGCGTCCCGATTCAATACATCGTCCTCCAGCCGACTTGACTCCATGGGTGTATTGCTGCCTCGGGCTCCTTATGGCCGTTCTGCTGTGAGTCAAAGAATTTCGAATGGGACGAAAAACTGATAGTGAATTGTAACTTTCAGGGCCTCCTAATGACGATGGAACACTCACATTGCGTCCCGATTCAATACCTCGTGCTCCAGCAGACTAGTCTGCATGGGACTATTGCTGCCTCGGGCACCTAATGGCCGTTCTGCAGTGAGTCAAAGATTTTCGAATCGGACGAAAAACTGATAGTGAATTGTAACGTTCAGGGCCACCTAATGACGATGGAACACTCAAATTGCGTCCCGATTCAATACATCGTCATCCTGCAGACTTGTCTCCATGGGTCTATTGCTGCCTCGGGCACCTAATGGCCGTTCTGCAGTGAGTCAAAGATTTTCGAATCGGACGAAAAACTGATAGTGAATTGTAACATTCAGGGCCACCTAATGACGATGGATCACTCAAATTGCGTCCCGATTCAATACATCGTCCTGCAGCCGACTTGCCTCCATGGGTCTATTGCTGCCTCGGGCACCTTACGGCCGTTCTGCTGTGAATCTAGATTATCGAATGCGACGAAAAACTGATAGTGAATTGTAACGTTCAGGGCCACCTAATGACGATGGAACACTCAAATTGCGTCCCGATTCAATACCTCGTGCTCCAGCAGACTAGTCTGCATGGGACTATTGCTGCCTCGGGCACCTTATGGCCGTTCTGCAGTGAGTCAAAGAATTTCGAATCGGACGAAAAACTGATAGTGAATTGTAACTTTCAGGGCCTCCTAATGACGATGGAACACTCAAATTGCGTCCCGATTCAATACCTCGTGCTCCAGCAGACTAGTCTGCATGGGACTATTGCTGCCTCGGGCACCTTATGGCCGTTCTGCAGTGAGTCAAAGATTTTCGAATCGGACGAAAAACTGATAGTGAATTGTAACATTCAGGGCCACGTAATGAGGATGGATCACTCAAATTGCGTCCCGATTCAATACATCGTCCTGCAGCCGACTTGACTCCATGGGTCTATTGCTGCCTCGGGCACCTTACGGCCGTTCTGCTGTGAGTCTAGATTATCGAATGCGACGAAAAACTGATAGTGAATTGTAACGTTCAGGGCCACCTAATGACGATGGATCACTCAAATTGTGTCCCGATTCAATACATCGTCCTCCAGCAGACTTGTCTCCATGGGTCTATTGCTGCCTTGGGCACGTTATGGCCGTTCTGCTGTGAGTCAAAGATTTTCGAATCGGACGAAAAACTGATAGTGAATTGTAACGTTCAGGGCCACCTAATGACGTTGGATCACTCAAATTGCGTCCCGATTCAATACAACGTCCTCCAGCAGACTTGTCTCCATGGGTTTATTGCTGCCTCGGGCACCTTATTGCCGTTCTGCTGTGAGTCAATGATTTTCGAATCGGACGAAAAGCAGATATTGAATTGTAACATTCATGGCCACCTAATGACGATGGATCACTCAACTTGCGTCCCGATTCAATACATCGTCCTCCAGCCGACTTGTCTCCATGGGTCTATTGCTGCATCGGGCACCTTATGGCCGTTCTGCTGTGAGTCAAAGATTTTCGAATCGGAAGAAAAACTGATAGTGAATTGTAACTTTCAGCGCCACCTAATGACGATGGATCGCTCAAATTGCGTCCCGATTCAATACATCGTCCTCCAGCCGACTTGTCTCCATGGGTCTATTGCTGCCTCGGGCACCTTATGGCCGTTCTGCTGTGGGTCCAAGATTTTCGAATCGGACGAAGAACTGATAGTGAATTGTAACGTTCAGGGCCACCTAATGTCGATGGATCTCTCAAATTTCGTCATGATTGAATACATCGTCCTCCAGCAGACTTGTCTTCATGGGTCTATTGCTGCCTCGGGCACCTTATGGCCGTTCTGCTGTGACTCAAAGATTTTCGAATCTGACGAAAAACTGATAGTGAATTGTAACATTCAGGGCCACCTAATGAGGATGGACCACACAAATTGCGTCCCGATTCAATACATCGTCCTCCAGCCGACTTGACTCCATGGGTCTATTGCTGCCTCGGGCACCTTATGGCCGTTCTGCTGTGAGTCTAGATTATCGAATGGGACGAAAAACTGATAGTGAATTGTAACGTTCACGGCCACCTAACGAGGACGGATCACTCAAATTGCGTCCCGATTCAATACATAGTCCTCCAGCAGACTTGTCTCCATGGGTCTATTGCTGCCTCGGGCACCTTATGGCCGTTCTGCTGTGAGTCAAAGATTTTCGAATCGGACGAAGAACTGATAGTGAATTGTAACTTTCAGAGCCACCTAATGACGATGGATCACTCAAATTGCGTCCCGATTCAATACATCGTCCTCCAGCCGACTTGTCTCCATGGGTCTATTGCTGCCTCGGGCACCTTATGGCCGTTCTGCTGTGGGTCAAAGATTTTCGAATCGGACGAAGAACTGATAGTGAATTGTAACGTTCAGGGCCACCTAATGACGATGGATCACTCAAATTGCATCCCGATTGAATACATCGTCCTCCAGCCGACTTGTCTCCATGGGTCTATTGCTGCCTCGGGCACCGTATGGCCGTTCCGCTGTGACTCAAAGATTTTCGAATCTGACTAAAAACTGATAGTGAATTGTAACATTCAGGGCCACCTAATGAGGATAGACCACACAAATTGCGTCCCGATTCAATACATCGTCCTCCAGCCGACTTGACTCCATGGGTCTATTGCTGCCTCGGGCACCTTATGGCCGTTCTGCTGTGAGTCTAGATTATCGAATGGGACGAAAAACTGATAGTGAATTGTAACGTTCAGGGCCACCTAATGACGATGGATCACTCAAATTGCGTCCCGATTCATTACATCGTCCTCCAGCAGACTTGTCTCCATGGGTCCATTGCTGCCTCGGGCACCTTATGGCCGTTCTGCTGTGAGTCAAAGATTTTCGAATCGGACGAAAAACTGATAGTGAATTGTAACGTTCAGGGCCTCCTAATGATGATGGAACACTCAAATTGCGTCCCGATTCAATACCTCGTGCTCCGGCAGACTAGTCTCCATGGGTCTATTGCTGCCTCGGGCACCTTATGGCCATTCTGCTGTGAGACAAAGATTTTCGAATCGGACGAAAAACTGATAGTGAATTGTAACGTTCAGGGCCACCTAATGACGATGGATCACTCAAATTGCGTCCCGATTCAATACATCGTCAACCAGCAGACTTGTCTCCATGGGTCTATTGGTGCCTCGGGCACCTTATGGTCGTTCTCCCGTGAGTCTAGACTATTGAATGGGACGAAAAACTGATAGTTGACTCTAACATTCAGGGCCTCCTAATGACGATGGAACACTCAAATTGCGTCGCGATTCAATACATCGTCATCCTGCAGACTTGTCTCCATGGGTCTATTGCTGCCTCGGGCACCTTATGGCCGTTCTGCTATGAGTCAAAGATTTTCGAATCGGACGAAAAACTGATAGTGAATAGTAAAATTCAGGGCCACCTAATGACGATGGATCACTCAAATTGCGTCCCGATTCAATACATCGTCCTCCAGCCGACTTGACTCCATGGGTGTATTGCTGCCTCGGGCACCTTATGGCCGTTCTGCTGTGAGTCAAAGAATTTCGAATCGGACGAAAAACTGATAGTGAATTGTAACTTTCAGGGCCTCCTAATGACGATGGAACACTCAAATTGCGTCCCGATTCAATACCTCGTGCTCCAGCAGACTAGTCTGCATGGGACTATTGCTGCCTCGGGCACCTTATGGCCGTTCTGCTGTGAGTCAAAGAATTTCGAATCGGACGAAAAACTGATAGTGAATTGTAACGTTCAGGGCCACCTAATGACGATGGAACACTCAAATTGCGTCCCGATTCAATACATCGTCATCCTGCAGACTTGTCTCCATGGGTCTATTGCTGCCTCGGGCACCTAATGGCCGTTCTGCAGTGAGTCAAAGATTTTCGAATCGGACGAAAAACTGATAGTGAATTGTAACATTCAGGGCCACCTAATGACGATGGATCACTCAAATTGCGTCCCGATTCAATACATCGTCCTGCAGCCGACTTGACTCCATGGGTCTATTGCTGCCTCGGGCACCTTACGGCCGTTCTGCTGTGAGTCTAGATTATCGAATGCGACGAAAAACTGATAGTGAATTGTAACGTTCAGGGCCACCTAATGACGATGGATCACTCAAATTGTGTCCCGATTCAATACATCGTCCTCCAGCAGACTTGTCTCCATGGGTCTATTGCTGCCTTGGGCACCTTATGGCCGTTCTGCTGTGAGTCAAAGATTTTCGAATCGGACGAAAAACTGATAGTGAATTGCAACGTTCAGGGCCACCTAATGACGTTGGATCACTCAAATTGCGTCCCGATTCAATACAACGTCCTCCAGCAGACTTGTCTCCATGGGTCTATTGCTGCCTCGGGCACCTTATTGCCGTTCTGCTGTGAGTCAATGATTTTCGAATCGCACGAAAAGCAGATATTGAATTGTAACATTCATGGCCACCTAATGACGATGGATCACTCAACTTGCGTCCCGATTCAATACATCGTCCTCCAGCCGACTTGTCTCCATGGGTCTATTGCTGCATCGGGCACCTTATGGCCGTTCTGCTGTGAGTCAAAGATTTTCGAATCGGAAGAAAAACCGATAGTGAATTGTAACTTTCAGCGCCACCTAATGATGATGGATCGCTCAAATTGCGTCCCGATTCAATACATCGTCCTCCAGCCGACTTGTCTCCATGGGTCTATTGCTGCCTCGGGCACCTTATGGCCGTTCTGCTGTGGGTCCAAGATTTTCGAATCGGACGAAGAACTGATAGTGAATTGTAACGTTCAGGGCCACCTAATGTCGATGGATCTCTCAAATTTCGTCCCGATTGAATACATCGTCCTCCAGCAGACTTGTCTTCATGGGTCTATTGCTGCCTCGGGCACCTTATGGCCGTTCTGCTGTGACTCAAAGATTTTCGAATCTGACGAAAAACTGATAGTGAATTGTAACGTTCACGGCCACCTAACGACGACGGATCACTCAAATTGCGTCCCGATTCAATACATAGTCCTCCAGCAGACTTGTCTCCATGGGTCTATTGCTGCCTCGGGCACCTTATGGCCGTTCTGCTGTGAGTCAAAGATTTTCGAATCGGACGAAGAACTGATAGTGAATTGTAACTTTCAGAGCCACCTAATGACGATGGATCACTCAAATTGCGTCCCGATTCAATACATCGTCCTCCAGCCGACTTGTCTCCATGGGTCTATTGCTGCCTCGGGCACCTTATGGCCGTTCTGCTGTGGGTCAAAGATTTTCGAATCGGACGAAGAACTGATAGTGAATTGTAACGTTCAGGGCCACCTAATGACGATGGATCACTCAAATTGCATCCCGATTGAATACATCGTCCTCCAGCCGACTTGTCTCCATGGGTCTATTGCTGCCTCGGGCACCGTATGGCCGTTCCGCTGTGACTCAAAGATTTTCGAATCTGACTAAAAACTGATAGTGAATTGTAACATTCAGGGCCACCTAATGAGGATAGACCACACAAATTGCGTCCCGATTCAATACATCGTCCTCCAGCCGACTTGACTCCATGGGTCTATTGCTGCCTCGGGCACCTTATGACCGTTCTGCTGTGAGTCTAGATTATCGAATGGGACGAAAAACTGATAGTGAATTGTAACGTTCAGGGCCACCTAATGACGATGGATCACTCAAATTGCGTCCCGATTCATTACATCGTCCTCCAGCAGACTTGTCTCCATGGGTCCATTGCTGCCTCGGGCACCTTATGGCCGTTCTGCTGTGAGTCAAAGATTTTCGAATCGGACGAAAAACTGATAGTGAATTGTAACGTTCAGGGCCTCCTAATGATGATGGAACACTCAAATTGCGTCCCGATTCAATACCTCGTGCTCCGGCAGACTAGTCTCCATGGGTCTATTGCTGCCTCGGGCACCTTATGGCCATTCTGCTGTGAGACAAAGATTTTCGAATCGGACGAAAAACTGATAGTGAATTGTAACGTTCAGGGCCACCTAATGACGATGGATCACTCAAATTGCGTCCCGATTCAATACATCGTCAACCAGCAGACTTGTCTCCATGGGTCAATTGCTGCCTCGGGCACCTTATGGCCGTTCTGCTGTGAGTCTAGATTATCGAATGCGACGAAAAACTGATAGTGAATTGTAACGTTCAGGGCCACCTAATGACGATGGATCACTCAAATTGCGTCCCGATTCAATACATCGTCCTCCAGCAGACTTGTCTCCAAGGGTCTATTGCTGCCTGGGGCACCTTATGGCCGTTCTGCTGTGAGTCAAAGATATTCGAATCGGACGAAAAACTGATAGTGAATTGTAACGTTCAGGGCACCTAATGACGATGGATCACTCAAATTGCGTCCCGATTCAATACATCGTCCTCCAGCAGACTTGTCTCCATGGGTCTATTGCTACCTCGGGCACCTTATGGCCGTTCTGCTGTGAGTCAAAGATTTTCGAATCGGACGAAAAACTGATAGTGAATTGTAACGTTCAGGGCCACCTAATGACGATGGATCACTCAAATTGCGTCCCGATTCAATACATCGTCAACTAGCAGACTTGTCTCCATGGGTCTATTGCTGCCTCGGGCACCTTATGGCCGTTCTGCTGTGAGTCAAAGATTTTCGAATCGGACGAAAATTTGATAGTGAATTGTAACATTCAGGGCCACTTAATGAGGATGGACCACACAAATTGCGTCCCGATTCAATACATCGTCCTCCAGCCGACTTGACTCCATGGGTCTATTGCTGCATCGGGCACCTTATGGCCGTTCTGCTGTGAGTCAAAGATTTTCGAATCGGAAGAAAAACTGATAGTGAATTGTAACTTTCAGGGCCACCTAATGACGATGGATCACTCAAATTGCGTCCCGATTCAATACATCGTCCTCCAGCCGACTTGTCTCCATGGGTCTATTGCTGCCTCGGGCACCTTATGGCCGTTCTGCTGTGGGTCCAAGATTTTCGAATCGGACGAAGAACTGATAGTGAATTGTAACGTTCAGGGCCACCTAATGTCGATGGATCACTCAAATTTCGTCCCGCTTGAATACATCGTCCTCCAGCAGACTTGTCTTCATGGGTCTATTGCTGCCTCGGGCACCTTATGGCCGTTCTGCTGTGACTCAAAGATTTTCGAATCTGACGAAAAACTGATAGTGAATTGTAACATACAGGGACACCTAATGACGATGGATCACTCAAATTGCGTCCCGATTCAATACATCGTCCTCTAGCCGACTTGACTCCATTGGTCTATTGCTGCCTCGGGCACCTTATGGCCGTTCTGCTGTGAGTCTAGATTATCGAATAGGACGAAAACCTGATAGTGAATTGTAACGTTCAGGGCCACCTAACGACGACGGATCACTCAAATTGCGTCCCGATTCAATACATAGTCCTCCAGCAGACTTGTCTCCATGGGTCTATTGCTGCCTCGGGCACCTTATGGCCGTTCTGCTGTGAGTCAAAGATTTTCGAATCGGACGAAGAACTGATAGTGAATTGTAACTTTCAGAGCCACCTAATGACGATGGATCACTCAAATTGCGTCCCGATTCAATACATCGTCCTCCAGCCGACTTGTCTCCATGGGTCTATTGCTGCCTCGGGCACCTTATGGCCGTTCTGCTGTGGGTCAAAGATTTTCGAATCGGACGAAGAACTGATAGTGAATTGTAACGTTCAGGCCACCTAATGACGATGGATCACTCAAATTGCATCCCGATTGAATACATCGTCCTCCAGCCAACTTGTCTCCATGGGTCTATTGCTGCCTCGGGCACCGTATGGCCGTTCCGCTGTGACTCAAAGATTTTCGAATCTGACTAAAAACTGATAGTGAATTGTAACATTCAGGGCCACCTAATGAGGATAGACCACACAAATTGCGTCCCGATTCAATACATCGTCCTCCAGCCGACTTGACTCCATGGGTCTATTGCTGCCTCGGGCACCTTATGGCCGTTCTGCTGTGAGTCTAGATTATCGAATGGGACGAAAAACTGATAGTGAATTGTAACGTTCAGGGCCACCTAATGACGATGGATCACTCAAATTGCGTCCCGATTCATTACATCGTCCTCCAGCAGACTTGTCTCCATGGGTCCATTGCTGCCTCGGGCACCTTATGGCCGTTCTGCTGTGAGTCAAAGATTTTCGAATCGGACGAAAAACTGATAGTGAATTGTAACGTTCAGGGCCTCCTAATGATGATGGAACACTCAAATTGCGTCCCGATTCAATACCTCGTGCTCCGGCAGACTAGTCTCCATGGGTCTATTGCTGCCTCGGGCACCCTATGGCCATTCTGCTGTGAGACAAAGATTTTCGAATCGGACGAAAAACTGATAGTGAATTGTAACGTTCAGGGCCACCTAATGACGATGGATCACTCAAATTGCGTCCCGATTCAATACATCGTCAACCAGCAGACTTGTCTCCATGGGTCTATTGCTGCCTCGGGCACCTTATGGCCGTTCTGCTGTGAGTCTAGATTATCGAATGCGACGAAAAACTGATAGTGAATTGTAACGTTCAGGGCCACCTAATGACGATGGATCAGTCAAATTGCGTCCCGATTCAATACATCGTCCTTCAGCAGACTTGTCTCCAAGGGTCTATTGCTGCCTGGGGCACCTTATGGCCGTTCTGCTGTGAGTCAAAGATATTCGAATCGGACGAAAAACTGATAGTGAATTGTAACGTTCAGGGCACCTAATGACGATGGAACACTCAAATTGCGTCCCGATTCAATACATCGTCCTCCAGCAGACTTGTCTCCATGGGTCTATTGCTACCTCGGGCACCTTATGGCCGTTCTGCTGTGAGTCAAAGATTTTCGAATCGGACGAAAAACTGATAGTGAATTGTAACGTTCAGGGCCACCTAATGACGATGGATCACTCAAATTGCGTCCCGATTCAATACATCGTCAACTAGCAGACTTGTCTCCATGGGTCTATTGCTGCCTCGGGCACCTTATGGCCGTTCTGCTGTGAGTCAAAGATTTTCGAATCGGACGAAAATTTGATAGTGAATTGTAACATTCAGGGCCACTTAATGAGGATGGACCACACAAATTGCGTCCCGATTCAATACATCGTCCTCCAGCCGACTTGACTCCATGGGTCTATTGCTGCATCGTTCACCTTATGGCCGTTCTGCTGTGAGTCAAAGATTTTCGTATCGGAAGAAAAACTGATAGTGAATTGTAACTTTCAGGGCCACCTAATGACGATGGATCACTCAAATTGCGTCCCGATTCAATACATCGTCCTCCAGCCGACTTGTCTCCATGGGTCTATTGCTGCCTCGGGCACCTTATGGCCGTTCTGCTGTGGGTCCAAGATTTTCGAATCGGACGAAGAACTGATAGTGAATTGTAACGTTCAGGGCCACCTAATGTCGATGGATCACTCAAATTTCGTCCCGCTTGAATACATCGTCCTCCAGCAGACTTGTCTTCATGGGTCTATTGCTGCCTCGGGCACCTTATGGCCGTTCTGCTGTGACTCAAAGATTTTCGAATCTGACGAAAAACTGATAGTGAATTGTAACATATAGGGACACCTAATGACGATGGATCACTCAAATTGCGTCCCGATTCATTACATCGTCCTCCAGCAGACTTGTCTCCATGGGTCTATTGCTGCCTCGGGCACCTTATGGCCGTTCTGCTGTGAGTCAAAGATTTTCGAATCGGACGAAAAACTGATAGTGAATTGTAACGTTCAGGGCCTCCTAATGACGATGGAACACTCAAATAGCGTCCCGATTCAATACCTCGTGCTCCAGCAGACTAGTCTCCATGGGTCTATTGCTGCCTCGGGCACCTTATGGCCGTTCTGCAGTGAGTCAAAGATTTTCGAATCGGATGAAAAACTGATAGTGAATTGTAACGTTCAGGGCCACCTAATGACGATGGATCACTCAAATTGCGTCCCGATTCAATACATCGTCCTCCAGCCGACTTGTCTCCATGGGTCTATTGCTGCCTCGGGCACCTTATGGCCGTTCTGCTGTGACTCAAAGATTTTCGAATCTGACGAAAAACTGATAGTGAATTGTAACATATAGGGACACCTAATGACGATGGATCACTCAAATTGCGTCCCGATTCAATACATCGTCCTGCAGCCGACTTGACTCCATGGGTCTATTGCTGCCTCGGGCACCTTACGGCCGTTCTGCTGTGAGTCTAGATTATCGAATGCGACGAAAAACTGATAGTGAATTGTAACGTTCAGGGCCACCTAATGACGATGGATCACTCAAATTGTGTCCCGATTCAATACATCGTCCTCCAGCAGACTTGTCTCCATGGGTCTATTGCTGCCTTGGGCACCTTATGGCCGTTCTGCTGTGAGTCAAAGATTTTCGAATCGGACGAAAAACTGATAGTGAATTGTAACGTTCAGGGCCACCTAATGACGATGGATCACTCAAATTGCGTCCCGATTCAATACATAGTCATCCTGCAGACTTGTCTCCATGGGTCTATTGCTGCCTCGGGCACCTTATTGCCGTTCTGCTGTGAGTCAATGATTTTCGAATCGGACGAAAAACAGATAGTGAATTGTAACATTCATGGCCACCTAATGACGATGGATCACTCAACTTGCGTCCCGATTCAATACATCGTCCTCCAGCCGACTTGTCTCCATGGGTCTATTGCTGCCTCGGGCACCGTATGGCCGTTCCGCTGTGACTCAAAGATTTTCGAATCTGACTAAAAACTGATAGTGAATTGTAACATTCAGGGCCACCTAATGAGGATGGACCACACAAATTGCGTCCCGAATCAATACATCGTCCTCCAGCCGACTTGACTCCATGGGTCTATTGCTGCCTCGGGCACCTTATGGCCGTTGTGCTGTGAGTCTAGATTATCGAATGGGACGAAAAACTGATAGTGAATTGTAACGTTCAGGGCCACCTAATGACGATGGATCACTCAAATTGCGTCCCGATTCATTACATCGTCCTCCAGCAGACTTGTCTCCATGGGTCTATTGCTGCCTCGGGCACCTTATGGCCGTTCTGCTGTGAGTCAAAGATTTTCGAATCGGACGAAAAACTGATAGTGAATTGTAACGTTCAGGGCCTCCTAATGATGATGGAACACTCAAATTGCGTCCCGATTCAATACCTCGTGCTCCAACAGACTAGTCTCCATGGGTCTATTGCTGCCTCGGGCACCTTATGGCCATTCTGCTGTGAGACAAAGATTTTCGAATCGGACGAAAAACTGATAGTGAATTGTAACGTTCAGGGCCACCTAATGACGATGGATCACTCAAATTGCGTCCCGATTCAATACATCGTCAACCAGCAGACTTGTCTCCATGGGTCTATTGCTGCCTCGGGCACCTTATGGCCGTTCTGCTGTGAGTCTAGATTATCGAATGCGACGAAAAACTGATAGTGAATTGTAACGTTCAGGGCCACCTAATGACGATGGATCTCTCAAATTGCGTCCCGATTCAATACATCGTCCTCCAGCAGACTTGTCTCAGAGGGTCTATTGCTGCCTGGGGCACCTTATGGCCGTTCTGCTGTGAGTCAAAGATATTCGAATCGGACGAAAAACTGATAGTGAATTGTAACGTTCAGGGCACCTAATGACGATGGATCACTCAAATTGCGTCCCGATTCAATACATCGTCCTCCAGCAGACTTGTCTCCATGGGTCTATTGCTACCTCGGGCACCTTATGGCCGTTCTGCTGTGAGTCAAAGATTTTCGAATCGGACGAAAAACTGATAGTGAATTGTAACGTTCAGGGCCACCTAATGACGATGGATCACTCAAATTGCGTCCCGATTCAATACATCGTCAACTAGCAGACTTGTCTCCATGGGTCTATTGCTGCATCGGGCACCTTATGGCCGTTCTGCTGTGAGTCAAAGATTTTCGAATCGGACGAAAATTTGATAGTGAATTGTAACATTCAGGGCCACTTAATGAGGATGGACCACACAAATTGCGTCCCGATTCAATACATCGTCCTCCAGTCGACTTGACTCCATGGGTCTATTGCTGCATCGGGCACCTTATGGCCGTTCTGCTGTGAGTCAAAGATTTTCGAATCGGAAGAAAAACTGATAGTGAATTGTAACTTTCAGGGCCACCTAATGACGATGGATCACTCAAATTGCGTCCCGATTCAATACATCGTCCTCCAGCCGACTTGTCTCCATGGGTCTATTGCTGCCTCGGGCACCTTATGGCCGTTCTGCTGTGGGTCCAAGATTTTCGAATCGGACGAAGAACTGATAGTGAATTGTAACGTTCAGGGCCACCTAATGTCGATGGATCACTCAAATTTCGTCCCGATTGAATACATCGTCCTCCAGCAGACTTGTCTTCATGGGTCTATTGCTGCCTCGGGCACCTTATGGCCGTTCTGCTGTGACTCAAAGATTTTCGAATCTGACGAAAAACTGATAGTGAATTGTAACATACAGGGACACCTAATGACGATGGATCACTCAAATTGCGTCCCGATTCAATACATCGTCCTCTAGCCGACTTGACTCCATTGGTCTATTGCTGCCTCGGGCACCTTATGGCCGTTCTGCTGTGAGTCTAGATTATCGAATGCGACGAAAACCTGATAGTGAATTGTAACGTTCAGGGCCACCTAATGACGATGGATCACTCAAATTGCGTCCCGATTCAATACATCGTCCTCCAGCAGACTTGTCTCCAAGGGTCTATTGCTACCTCGGGCACCTTATGGCCGTTATGCTGTGAGTCAAAGATTTTCGAATCGGACGAAAAACTGATAGTGAATTGTAACGTTCAGGGCCACCTAATGACGATGGATCACTCAAATTGCGTCCCGATTCAATACATCGTCAACTAGCAGACTTGTCTCCATGGGTCTATTGCTGCATCGGGCTCCTTATGGCCGTTCTGCTGTGAGTCAAAGATTTTCGAATCGGACGAAAATTTGATAGTGAATTGTAACATTCAGGGCCACTTAATGAGGATGGACCACACAAATTGCGTCCCGATTCAATACATCGTCCTCCAGCCGACTTGACTCCATGGGTCTATTGCTGCATCGGGCACCTTATGGCCGTTCTGCTGTGAGTCAAAGATTTTCGAATCGGAAGAAAAACTGATAGTGAATTGTAACTTTCAGGGCCACCTAATGACGATGGATCACTCAAATTGCGTCCCGATTCAATACATCGTCCTCCAGCCGACTTGACTCCATGGGTCTATTGCTGCCTCGGGCACCTTATGGCCGTTCTGCTGTGAGTCAAAGATTTTCGAATCGGACGAAAAACTGATAGTGAATTGTAACGTTCAGGGCCACCTAATGACGATGGATCACTCAAATTACGTCCCGATTCAATACATCGTCAACCAGCATACTTGTCTCCATGGGTCTATTGGTGCCTCGGGCACCTTATGGTCGTTCTCCCGTGAGTCTAGACTATCGAATGGGACGAAAAACTGATAGTTGATTCTAATATTCAGGGCCTCCTAATGACGATGGAACACTCAAATTGCGACGCGATTCAATACATCGTCATCCTGCAGACTTGTCTCCATGGGTCTATTGCTGCCTCGGGCACCTTATGGCCGTTCTGCTATGAGTCAAAGATTTTCGAATCGGACGAAAAACTGATAGTGAATAGTAACATTCAGGGCCACCTAATGACGATGGATCACTCAAATTGCGTCCCGATTCAATACATCGTCCTCCAGCCGACTTGACTCCATGGGTGTATTGCTGCCTCGGGCACGTTATGGCCGTTCTGCTGTGAGTCTAGATTATCGAATGCGACGAAAAACTAATAGTGAATTGTAACGTTCAGGGCCACTTAATAACGATGGATCACTCAAATTGCGACCCGATTCAATACATCGTCCTCCAGCAGACTTGTCTCCATGGGTCTATTGCTGCCTCGGGCACCTTATGGCCGTTCTGCTGTGAGTCAAAGATTTTCGAATCGGACGAAAAACTGATAGTGAATTGTAACGTTCAGGGCCTCCTAATGACGATGGAACATCCAAATTGCGTCCCGATTCAATACCTCGTGCTCCAGCAGACTAGTCTCCATGGGACTATTGCTGCCTCGGGCACCTTATGGCCGTTCTGCTGTGAGTCAAAGATTTTCGAATCGGACGAAAAACTGATAGTGAATTGTAACGTTCAGGGCCACCTATTGACGATGGATCACTCAAATTGCGTCCCGATTCAATACATCGTCAACCAGCAGACTTGTCTCCATGGGTCTAATGGTGCCTCGGGCACCTTATGGTCGTTCTCCCGTGAGTCTAGATTATCGAATGTGACGAAAAACTGATAGTTAATTGTAACATTCAGGGCGTACTAATGACGATGGGACACTCAAATTGCGTCGCGATTCAATACATCGCCATCCTGCAGACTTGTCTCCATGGGTCTATTGCTGCCTCGGGCACCTTATGGCCGTTCCGCTGTGAGTCAAAGATTTTCGAATCGGTCGAAAAACTCATAGTGAATTGTAACAGTCAGGGCCACCTAATGAGGATGGACCACACAAATTGCGTCCCGATTCAATACATCGTCCTCCAGCCGACTTGACTCCATGGGTCTATTGCTGCCTCGGGCACCGTATGGCCGTTCTGCTGTGAGTCTAGATTATCGAATGGGACGAAAAACTGATAGTGAATTGTAACGTTCAGGGCCACCTAATGACGATGGATCACTCAAATTGCGTCCCGATTCAATACCTCGTGCTCCAGCAGACTAGTCTCCATGGGTCTATTGCTGCCTCGGGCACCTTATGGGCGTTCTGCTGTGATTCAAAGATTTTCGAATCGGACGAAAAACTGATAGTGAATTGTAACGTTCAGGGCCTCCTAATGACGATGGAACACTCAAATTGCGTCCCGATTCAATACCTCGTGCTCCAGCAGACTAGTCTCCATGGGACTATTGCTGCCTCGGGCACCTTATGGCCGTTCTGCTGTGAGTCAAAGATTTTCGAATCGGACGAAAAACTGTTAGTGAATTGTAACGTTCAGGGCCACCTAATGACGATGGATCACTCAAATTGCGTCCCGATTCAATACATCGTCAACCAGCAGACTTGTCTCCATGGGCCTAATGGTGCCTCGGGCACCTTATGTTCGTTCTCCCGTGAGTCTAGATTATCGAATGTGACGAAAAACTGATAGTTAATTGTAACATTCAGGGCGTCCTAATGACGATGGGACACTCAAATTGCGTCGCGATTCAATACATCGCCATCCTGCAGACTTGTCTCCATGGGTCTATTGCTGCCTCGGGCACCTTATGGCCGTTCTGCTGTGAGTCAAAGATTTTCGAATCGGACGAAGAACTGATAGTGAATTGTAACTTTCAGGGCCACCTAATGACGATGGATCACTCAAATTGCGTCCCGATTCAATACATCGTCCTCCAGCCGACTTGTCTCCATGGGTCTATTGCTGCCTCGGGCACCTTATGGCCGTTCTGCTGTGGGTCAAAGATTTTCGAATCGGACGAAGAACTGATAGTGAATTGTAACGTTCAGGGCCACCTAATGACGATGGATCACTCAAATTGCATCCTGATTGAATACATCGTCCTCCAGCCGACTTGCCTCCATGGGTCTATTGCTGCCTCGAGCACCTTATGGCCGTTCTGCTGTGAGTCTAGATTATCGAATAGGACGAAAACCTGATAGTGAATTGTAACGTTCAGGGCCACCTAATGACGATGGATCACTCAAATTGCGTCCCGATTCATTACATCGTCCTCCAGCAGACTTGTCTCCATGGGTCTATTGCTGCCTCGGGCACCTTATGGCCGTTCTGCTGTGAGTCAAAGATTTTCGAATCGGACGAAAAACTGATAGTGAATTGTAACGTTCAGGGCCTCCTAATGACGATGGAACACTCAAATAGCGTCCCGATTCAATACCTCGTGCACCAGCAGACTAGTCTCCATGGGTCTATTGCGGCCTCGGGCACCTTATGGCCGTTCTGCAGTGAGTCAAAGATTTTCGAATCGGACGAAAAACTGATAGTGAATTGTAACGTTCAGGGCCACCTAATGACGATGGATCACTCAAATTGCGTCCCGATTCAATACATCGTCAACCAGCAGACTTGTCTCCATGGGTCTATTGGTGCCTCGGGCACCTTATGGTCGTTCTCCCGTGAGTCTAGACTATCGAATGGGACGAAAAACTGATAGTTGACTCTAACATTCAGGGCCTCCTAATGACGATGGAACACTCAAATTGCGTCGCGATTCAATACATCGTCATCCTGCAGACTTGTCTCCATGGGTCTATTGCTGCCTCGGGCACCTTATGGCCGTTCTGCTATGAGTCAAAGATTTTCGAATCGGACGAAAAACTGATAGTGAATAGTAAAATTCAGGGCCACCTAATGACGATGGATCACTCAAATTGCGTCCCGATTCAATACATCGTCCTCCAGCCGACTTGACTCCATGGGTGTATTGCTGCCTCGGGCACCTTATGGCCGTTCTGCTGTGAGTCAAAGAATTTCGAATCGGACGAAAAACTGATAGTGAATTGTAACTTTCAGGGCCACCTAATGACGATGGATCACTCAAATTGCGTCCCGATTCAATACATCGTCCTGCAGCCGACTTGACTCCATGGGTGTATTGCTGCCTCGGGCACCTTACGGCCGTTCTGCTGTGAGTCTAGATTATCGAATGCGACGAAAAACTGATAGTGAATTGTAACGTTCAGGGCCACCTAATGACGATGGATCACTCAAATTGTGTCCCGATTCAATACATCGTCCTCCAGCAGACTTGTCTCCATGGGTCTATTGCTGCCTTGGGCACGTTATGGCCGTTCTGCTGTGAGTCAAAGATTTTCGAATCGGACGAAAAACTGATAGTGAATTGTAACGTTCAGGGCCACCTAATGACGTTGGATCACTCAAATTGCGTCCCGATTCAATACAACGTCCTCCAGCAGACTTGTCTCCATGGGTCTATTGCTGCCTCGGGCACCTTATTGCCGTTCTGCTGTGAGTCAATGATTTTCGAATCGGACGAAAAGCAGATATTGAATTGTAACATTCATGGCCACCTAATGACGATGGATCACTCAACTTGCGTCCCGATTCAATACATCGTCCTCCAGCCGACTTGTCTCCATGGGTCTATTGCTGCATCGGGCACCTTATGGCCGTTCTGCTGTGAGTCAAAGATTTTCGAATCGGAAGAAAAACTGATAGTGAATTGTAACTTTCAGCGCCACCTAATGACGATGGATCGCTCAAATTGCGTCCCGATTCAATACATCGTCCTCCAGCCGACTTGTCTCCATGGGTCTATTGCTGCCTCGGGCACCTTATGGCCGTTCTGCTGTGGGTCCAAGATTTTCGAATCGGACGAAGAACTGATAGTGAATTGTAACGTTCAGGGCCACCTAATGTCGATGGATCTCTCAAATTTCGTCCCGATTGAATACATCGTCCTCCAGCAGACTTGTCTTCATGGGTCTATTGCTGCCTCGGGCACCTTATGGCCGTTCTGCTGTGACTCAAAGATTTTCGAATCTGACGAAAAACTGATAGTGAATTGTAACATTCAGGGCCACCTAATGAGGATGGACCACACAAATTGCGTCCCGATTCAATACATCGTCCTCCAGCCGACTTGACTCCATGGGTCTATTGCTGCCTCGGGCACCTTATGGCCGTTCTGCTGTGAGTCTAGATTATCGAATGGGACGAAAAACTGATAGTGAATTGTAACGTTCACGGCCACCTAACGACGACGGATCACTCAAATTGCGTCCCGATTCAATACATAGTCCTCCAGCAGACTTGTCTCCATGGGTCTATTGCCGCCTCGGGCACCTTATGGCCGTTCTGCTGTGAGTCAAAGATTTTCGAATCGGACGAAGAACTGATAGTGAATTGTAACTTTCAGAGCCACCTAATGACGATGGATCACTCAAATTGCGTCCCGATTCAATACATCGTCCTCCAGCCGACTTGTCTCCATGGGTCTATTGCTGCCTCGGGCACCTTATGGCAGTTCTGCTGTGGGTCCAAGATTTTCGAATCGGACGAAGAACTGATAGTGAATTGTAACGTTCAGGGCCACCTAATGTCGATGGATCTCTCAAATTTCGTCCCGATTGAATACATCGTCCTCCAGCAGACTTGTCTTCATGGGTCTATTGCTGCCTCGGGCACCTTATGGCCGTTCTGCTGTGACTCAAAGATTTTCGAATCGGACGAAAAACTGATAGTGAATTGTAACGTTCAGGGCCTCCTAATGATGATGGAACACTCAAATTGCGTCCCGATTCAATACCTCGTGCTCCAACAGACTAGTCTCCATGGGTCTATTGCTGCCTCGGGCACCTTATGGCCATTCTGCTGTGAGACAAAGATTTTCGAATCGGACGAAAAACTGATAGTGAATTGTAACGTTCAGGGCCACCTAATGACGATGGATCACTCAAATTGCGTCCCGATTCAATACATCGTCAACCAGCAGACTTGTCTCCATGGGTCTATTGCTGCCTCGGGCACCTTATGGCCGTTCTGCTGTGAGTCTAGATTATCGAATGCGACGAAAAACTGATAGTGAATTGTAACGTTCAGGGCCACCTAATGACGATGGATCTCTCAAATTGCGTCCCGATTCAATACATCGTCCTCCAGCAGACTTGTCTCAGAGGGTCTATTGCTGCCTGGGGCACCTTATGGCCGTTCTGCTGTGAGTCAAAGATATTCGAATCGGACGAAAAACTGATAGTGAATTGTAACGTTCAGGGCACCTAATGACGATGGATCACTCAAATTGCGTCCCGATTCAATACATCGTCCTCCAGCAGACTTGTCTCCATGGGTCTATTGCTACCTCGGGCACCTTATGGCCGTTCTGCTGTGAGTCAAAGATTTTCGAATCGGACGAAAAACTGATAGTGAATTGTAACGTTCAGGGCACCTAATGACGATGGATCACTCAAATTGCGTCCCGATTCAATACATCGTCCTCCAGCAGACTTGTCTCCATGGGTCTATTGCTACCTCGGGCACCTTATGGCCGTTCTGCTGTGAGTCAAAGATTTTCGAATCGGACGAAAAACTGATAGTGAATTGTAACGTTCAGGGCCACCTAATGACGATGGATCACTCAAATTGCGTCCCGATTCAATACATCGTCAACTAGCAGACTTGTCTCCATGGGTCTATTGCTGCATCGGGCACCTTATGGCCGTTCTGCTGTGAGTCAAAGATTTTCGAATCGGACGAAAATTTGATAGTGAATTGTAACATTCAGGGCCACTTAATGAGGATGGACCACACAAATTGCGTCCCGATTCAATACATCGTCCTCCAGCCGACTTGACTCCATGGGTCTATTGCTGCATCGGGCACCTTATGGCCGTTCTGCTGTGAGTCAAAGATTTTCGAATCGGAAGAAAAACTGATAGTGAATTGTAACTTTCAGGGCCACCTAATGACGATGGATCACTCAAATTGCGTCCCGATTCAATACATCGTCCTCCAGCCGACTTGTCTCCATGGGTCTATTGCTGCCTCGGGCACCTTATGGCCGTTCTGCTGTGGGTCCAAGATTTTCGAATCGGACGAAGAACTGATAGTGAATTGTAACGTTCAGGGCCACCTAATGTCGATGGATCACTCTAATTTCGTCCCGATTGAATACATCGTCCTCCAGCAGACTTGTCTTCATGGGTCTATTGCTGCCTCGGGCACCTTATGGCCGTTCTGCTGTGACTCAAAGATTTTCGAATCTGACGAAAAACTGATAGTGAATTGTAACATACAGGGACACCTAATGACGATGGATCACTCAAATTGCGTCCCGATTCAATACATCGTCCTCTAGCCGACTTGACTCCATTGGTCTATTGCTGCCTCGGGCACCTTATGGCCGTTCTGCTGTGAGTCTAGATTATCGAATGCGACGAAAACCTGATAGTGAATTGTAACGTTCAGGGCCACCTAATGACGATGGATCACTCAAATTGCGTCCCGATTCAATACATCGTCCTCCAGCAGACTTGTCTCCAAGGGTCTATTGCTACCTCGGGCACCTTATGGCCGTTCTGCTGTGAGTCAAAGATTTTCGAATCGGACGAAAAACTGATAGTGAATTGTAACGTTCAGGGCCACCTAATGACGATGGATCACTCAAATTGCGTCCCGATTCAATACATCGTCAACTAGCAGACTTGTCTCCATTGGTCTATTGCTGCATCGGGCACCTTATGGCCGTTCTGCTGTGAGTCAAAGATTTTCGAATCGGACGAAAATTTGATAGTGAATTGTAACATTCAGGGCCACTTAATGAGGATGGACCACACAAATTGCGTCCCGATTCAATACATCGTCCTCCAGCCGACTTGACTCCATGGGTCTATTGCTGCATCGGGCACCTTATGGCCGTTCTGCTGTGAGTCAAAGATTTTCGAATCGGAAGAAAAACTGATAGTGAATTGTAACTTTCAGGGCCACCTAATGACGATGGATCACACAAATTGCGTCCCGATTCAATACATCGTCCTCCAGCCGACTTGACTCCATGGGTCTATTGCTGCCTCGGGCACCTTATGGCCGTTCTGCTGTGAGTCAAAGATTTTCGAATCGGACGAAAAACTGATAGTGAATTGTAACGTTCAGGGCCACCTAATGACGATGGATCACTCAAATTACGTCCCGATTCAATACATCGTCAACCAGCATACTTGTCTCCATGGGTCTATTGGTGCCTCGGGCACCTTATGGTCGTTCTCCCTTGAGTCTAGACTATCGAATGGGACGAAAAACTGATAGTTGATTCTAATATTCAGGGCCTCCTAATGACGATGGAACACTCAAATTGCGACGCGATTCAATACATCGTCATCCTGCAGACTTGTCTCCATGGGTCTATTGCTGCCTCGGGCACCTTATGGCCGTTCTGCTATGAGTCAAAGATTTTCGAATCGGACGAAAAACTGATAGTGAATAGTAACATTCAGGGCCACCTAATGACGATGGATCACTCAAATTGCGTCCCGATTCAATACATCGTCCTCCAGCCGACTTGACTCCATGGGTGTATTGCTGCCTCGGGCACGTTATGGCCGTTCTGCTGTGAGTCTAGATTATCGAATGCGACGAAAAACTAATAGTGAATTGTAACGTTCAGGGCCACTTAATAACGATGGATCACTCAAATTGCGACCCGATTCAATACATCGTCCTCCAGCAGACTTGTCTCCATGGGTCTATTGCTGCCTCGGGCACCTTATGGCCGTTCTGCTGTGAGTCAAAGATTTTCGAATCGGACGAAAAACTGATAGTGAATTGTAACGTTCAGGGCCTCCTAATGACGATGGAACATCCAAATTGCGTCCCGATTCAATACCTCGTGCTCCAGCAGACTAGTCTCCCTATTGCTGCCTCGGGCACCTTATGGCCGTTCTGCTGTGAGTCAAAGATTTTCGAATCGGACGAAAAACTGATAGTGAATTGTAACGTTCAGGGCCACCTAATGACGATGGATCACTCAAATTGCGTCCCGATTCAATACATCGTCAACCAGCAGACTTGTCTCCATGGGTCTAATGGTGCCTCGGGCACCTTATGGTCGTTCTCCCGTGAGTCTAGATTATCGAATGTGACGAAAAACTGATAGTTAATTGTAACATTCAGGGCGTCCTAATGACGATGGGACACTCAAATTGCGTCGCGATTCAATACATCGCCATCCTGCAGACTTGTCTCCATGGGTCTATTGCTGCCTCGGGCACCTTATGGCCGTTCCGCTGTGAGTCAAAGATTTTCGAATCGGTCGAAAAACCCATAGTGAATTGTAACAGTCAGGGCCACCTAATGAGGATGGACCACACAAATTGCGTCCCGATTCAATACATCGTCCTCCAGCCGACTTGACTCCATGGGTCTATTGCTGCCTCGGGCACCGTATGGCCGTTCTGCTGTGAGTCTAGATTATCGAATGGGACGAAAAACTGATAGTGAATTGTAACGTTCAGGGCCACCTAATGACGATGGATCACTGAAATTGCGTCCCGATTCATTACATCGTCCTCCAGCAGACTTGTCTCCATGGGTCTGTTGCTGCCTCGGGCACCTTATGGCCGTTCTGCTATGAGTCAAAGATTTTCGAATCGGACGAAAAACTGATAGTGAATTGTAACGTTCAGGGCCTCCTAATGACGATGGATCACTCAAATTGCGTCCCGATTCAATACCTCGTGCTCCAGCAGACTAGTCTCCATGGGTCTATTGCTGCCTCGGGCACCTTATGGGCGTTCTGCTGTGATTCAAAGATTTTCGAATCGGACGAAAAACTGATAGTGAATTGTAACGTTCAGGGCCTCCTAATGACGATGGAACACTCAAATTGCGTCCCGATTCAAAACCTCGTGCTCCAGCAGACTAGTCTCCATGGGACTATTGCTGCCTCGGGCACCTTATGGCCGTTCTGCTGTGAGTCAAAGATTTTCGAATCGGACGAAAAACTGATAGTGAATTGTAACGTTCAGGGCCACCTAATGACGATGGATCACTCAAATTGCGTCCCGATTCAATACATCGTCAACCAGCAGACTTGTCTCCATGGGCCTAATGGTGCCTCGGGCACCTTATGGTCGTTCTCCCGTGAGTCTAGATTATCGAATGTGACGAAAAACTGATAGTTAATTGTAACATTCAGGGCGTCCTAATGACGATGGGACACTCAAATTGCGTCGCGATTCAATACATCGCCATCCTGCAGACTTGTCTCCATGGGTCTATTGCTGCCTCGGGCACCTTATGGCCGTTCTGCTGTGAGTCAAAGATTTTCGAATCGGACGAAAAACTGATAGTGAATTGTAACATTCAGGGCGACCTAATGACGATGGATCACTCAAATTGCGTCCCAATTCAATACATCGTCCTGCAGCCGACTTGACTCCATGGGTCTATTGCTGCCTCGGGCACCTTATGGCCGTTCTGCTGTGAGTCTAGATTATCGAATAGGACGAAAACTGATAGTGAATTGTAACGTTCACGGCCACCTAACGACGACGGATCACTCAAATTGCGTCCCGATTCAATACATAGTCCTCCAGCAGACTTGTCTCCATGGGTCTATTGCTGCCTCGGGCACCTTATGGCCGTTCTGCTGTGAGTCAAAGATTTTCGAATCGGACGAAGAACTGATAGTGAATTGTAACTTTCAGGGCCACCTAATGACGATGGATCACTCAAATTGCGTCCCGATTCAATACATCGTCCTCCAGCCGACTTGTCTCCATGGGTCTATTGCTGCCTCGGGCATCTTATGGCCGTTCTGCTGTGGGTCAAAGATTTTCGAATCGGACGAAGAACTGATAGTGAATTGTAACGTTCAGGGCCACCTAATGACGATGGATCACTCAAATTGCATCCTGATTGAATACATCGTCCTCCAGCCGACTTGCCTCCATGGGTCTATTGCTGCCTCGGGCACCTTATGGCCGTTCTGCTGTGAGTCTAGATTATCGAATAGGACGAAAACCTGATAGTGAATTGTAACGTTCAGGGCCACCTAATGACGATGGATCACTCAAATTGCGTCCCGATTCATTACATCGTCCTCCAGCAGACTTGTCTCCATGGGTCTATTGCTGCCTCGGGCACCTTATGGCCGTTCTGCTGTGAGTCAAAGATTTTCGAATCGGACGAAAAACTGATAGTGAATTGTAACGTTCAGGGCCTCCTAATGACGATGGAACACTCAAATAGCGTCCCGATTCAATACCTCGTGCTCCAGCAGACTAGTCTCCATGGGTCTATTGCGGCCTCGGGCACCTTATGGCCGTTCTGCAGTGAGTCAAAGATTTTCGAATTGGACGAAAAACTGATAGTGAATTGTAACGTTCAGGGCCACCTAATGACGATGGATCACTCAAATTGCGTCCCGATTCAATACATCGTCAACCAGCAGACTTGTCTCCATGGGTCTATTGGTGCCTCGGGCACCTTATGGTCGTTCTCCCGTGAGTCTAGACTATCGAATGGGACGAAAAACTGATAGTTGACTCTAACATTCAGGGCCTCCTAATGACGATGGAACACTCAAATTGCGTCGCGATTCAATACATCGTCATCCTGCAGACTTGTCTCCATGGGTCTATTGCTGCCTCGGGCACCTTATGGCCGTTCTGCTATGAGTCAAAGATTTTCGAATCGGACGAAAAACTGATAGTGAATAGTAAAATTCAGGGCCACCTAATGACGATGGATCACTCAAATTGCGTCCCGAATCAATACATCGTCCTCCAGCCGACTTGACTCCATGGGTGTATTGCTGCCTCGGGCACCTTATGGCCGTTCTGCTGTGAGTCAAAGAATTTCGAATCGGACGAAAAACTGATAGTGAATTGTAACTTTCAGGGCCTCCTAATGACGATGGAACACTCAAATTGCGTCCCGATTCAATACCTCGTGCTTCAGCAGACTAGTCTGCATGGGACTATTGCTGCCTCGGGCACCTTATGGCCGTTCTGCTGTGAGTCAAAGAATTTCGAATCGGACGAAAAACTGATAGTGAATTGTAACGTTCAGGGCCACCTAATGACGATGGAACACTCAAATTGCGTCCCGATTCAATACATCGTCCTGCAGCCGACTTGACTCCATGGGTCTATTGCTGCCTCGGGCACCTTACGGCCGTTCTGCTGTGAGTCTAGATTATCGAATGCGACGAAAAACTGATAGTGAATTGTAACGTTCAGGGCCACCTAATGACGATGGATCACTCAAATTGTGTCCCGATTCAATACATCGTCCTCCAGCAGACTTGTCTCCATGGGTCTATTGCTGCCTTGGGCACGTTATGGCCGTTCTGCTGTGAGTCAAAGATTTTCGAATCGGACGAAAAACTGATAGTGAATTGTAACGTTCAGGGCCACCTAATGACGTTGGATCACTCAAATTGCGTCCCGATTCAATACGACGTCCTCCAGCAGACTTGTCTCCATGGGTCTATTGCTGCCTCGGGCACCTTATTGCCGTTCTGCTGTGAGTCAATGATTTTCGAATCGGACGAAAAGCAGATATTGAATTGTAACATTCATGGCCACCTAATGACGATGGATCACTCAACTTGCGTCCCGATTCAATACATCGTCCTCCAGCCGACTTGTCTCCATGGGTCTATTGCTGCATCGGGCACCTTATGGCCGTTCTGCTGTGAGTCAAAGATTTTCGAATCGGAAGAAAAACTGATAGTGAATTGTAACTTTCAGCGCCACCTAATGACGATGGATCGCTCAAATTGCGTCCCGATTCAATACATCGTCCTCCAGCCGACTTGTCTCCATTGGTCTATTGCTGCCTCGGGCACCTTATGGCCGTTCTGCTGTGGGTCCAAGATTTTCGAATCGGACGAAGAACTGATAGTGAATTGTAACGTTCAGGGCCACCTAATGTCGATGGATCTCTCAAATTTCGTCCCGATTGAATACATCGTCCTCCAGCAGACTTGTCTTCATGGGTCTATTGCTGCCTCGGGCACCTTATGGCCGTTCTGCTGTGACTCAAAGATTTTCGAATCTGACGAAAAACTGATAGTGAATTGTAACATTCAGGGCCACCTAATGAGGATGGACCACACAAATTGCGTCCCGATTCAATACATCGTCCTCCAGCCGACTTGACTCCATGGGTCTATTGCTGCCTCGGGCACCTTATGGCCGTTCTGCTGTGAGTCTAGATTATCGAATGGGACGAAAAACTGATAGTGAATTGTAACGTTCACGGCCACCTAACGACGACGGATCACTCAAATTGCGTCCCGATTCAATACATAGTCCTCCAGCAGACTTGTCTCCATGGGTCTATTGCCGCCTCGGGCACCTTATGGCCGTTCTGCTGTGAGTCAAAGATTTTCGAATCGGACGAAGAACTGATAGTGAATTGTAACTTTCAGAGCCACCTAATGACGATGGATCACTCAAATTGCGTCCCGATTCAATACATCGTCCTCCAGCCGACTTGTCTCCATGGGTCTATTGCTGCCTCGGGCACCTTATGGCCGTTCTGCTGTGGGTCAAAGATTTTCGAATCGGACGAAGAACTGATAGTGAATTGTAACGTTCAGGGCCACCTAATGACGATGGATCACTCAAATTGCATCCCGATTGAATACATCGTCCTCCAGCCGACTTGTCTCCATGGGTCTATTGCTGCCTCGGGCACCGTATGGCCGTTCCGCTGTGACTCAAAGATTTTCGAATCTGACTAAAAACTGATAGTGAATTGTAACATTCAGGGCCACCTAATGAGGATAGACCACACAAATTGCGTCCCGATTCAATACATCGTCCTCCAGCCGACTTGACTCCATGGGTCTATTGCTGCCTCGGGCACCTTATGGCCGTTCTGCTGTGAGTCTAGATTATCGAATGGGACGAAAAACTGATAGTGAATTGTAACGTTCAGGGCCACCTAATGACGATGGATCACTCAAATTGCGTCCCGATTCATTACATCGTCCTCCAGCAGACTTGTCTCCATGGGTCCATTGCTGCCTCGGGCACCTTATGGCCGTTCTGCTGTGAGTCAAAGATTTTCGAATCGGACGAAAAACTGATAGTGAATTGTAACGTTCATGGCCTCCTAATGATGATGGAACACTCAAATTGCGTCCCGATTCAATACCTCGTGCTCCGGCAGACTAGTCTCCATGGGTCTATTGCTGCCTCGGGCACCTTATGGCCATTCTGCTGTGAGACAAAGATTTTCGAATCGGACGAAAAACTGATAGTGAATTGTAACATTCAGGGCCACCTAATGACGATGGATCACTCAAATTGCGTCCCGATTCAATACATCGTCCTGCAGCCGACTTGACTCCATGGGTCTATTGCTGCCTCGGGCACCTTACGGCCGTTCTACTGTGAGTCTAGATTATCGAATGCGACGAAAAACTGATAGTGAATTGTAACTTTCAGGGCCTCCTAATGACGATGGAACACTCAAATTGCGTCCCGATTCAATACCTCGTGCTCCAGAAGACTAGTCTGCATGGGACTATTGCTGCCTCGGGCACCTTATGGCCGTTCTGCTGTGAGTCAAAGAATTTCGAATCGGACGAAAAACTGATAGTGAATTGTAACGTTCAGGGCCACCTAATGACGATGGAACACTCAAATTGCGTCCCGATTCAATACATCGTCATCCTGCAGACTTGTCTCCATGGGTCTATTGCTGCCTCGGGCACCTAATGGCCGTTCTGCAGTGAGTCAAAGATTTTCGAATCGGACGAAAAACTGATAGTGAATTGTAACATTCAGGGCCACCTAATGACGATGGATCACTCAAATTGCGTCCCGATTCAATACATCGTCCTGCAGCCGACTTGACTCCATGGGTCTATTGCTGCCTCGGGCACCTTACGGCCGTTCTGCTGTGAGTCTAGATTATCGAATGCGACGAAAAACTGATAGTGAATTGTAACGTTCAGGGCCACCTAATGACGATGGATCACTCAAATTGTGTCCCGATTCAATACATCGTCCTCCAGCTGACTTGTCTCCATGGGTCTATTGCTGCCTTGGGCACCTTATGGCCGTTCTGCTGTGAGTCAAAGATTTTCGAATCGGACGAAAAACTGATAGTGAATTGTAACGTTCAGGGCCACCTAATGACGTTGGATCACTCAAATTGCGTCCCGATTCAATACAACGTCCTCCAGCAGACTTGTCTCCATGGGTCTATTGCTGCCTCGGGCACCTTATTGCCGTTCTGCTGTGAGTCAATGATTTTCGAATCGGACGAAAAGCAGATATTGAATTGTAACATTCATGGCCACCTAATGACGATGGATCACTCAACTTGCGTCCCGATTCAATACATCGTCCTCCAGCCGACTTGTCTCCATGGGTCTATTGCTGCATCGGGCACCTTATGGCCGTTCTGCTGTGAGTCAAAGATTTTCGAATCGGAAGAAAAACTGATAGTGAATTGTAACTTTCAGCGCCACCTAATGACGATGGATCGCTCAAATTGCGTCCCGATTCAATACATCGTCCTCCAGCCGACTTGTCTCCATGGGTCTATTGCTGCCTCGGGCACCTTATGGCCGTTCTGCTGTGGGTCCAAGATTTTCGAATCGGACGAAGAACTGATAGTGAATTGTAACGTTCAGGGCCACCTAATGTCGATGGATCTCTCAAATTTCGTCCCGATTGAATACATCGTCCTCCAGCAGACTTGTCTTCATGGGTCTATTGCTGCCTCGGGCACCTTATGGCCGTTCTGCTGTGACTCAAAGATTTTCGAATCTGACGAAAAACTGATAGTGAATTGTAACATTCAGGGCCACCTAATGAGGATGGACCACACAAATTGCGTCCCGATTCAATACATCGTCCTCCAGCCGACTTGACTCCATGGGTCTATTGCTGCCTCGGGCACCTTATGGCCGTTCTGCTGTGAGTCTAGATTATCGAATGGGACGAAAAACTGATAGTGAATTGTAACGTTCACGGCCACCTAACGACGACGGATCACTCAAATTGCGTCCCGATTCAATACATAGTCCTCCAGCAGACTTGTCTCCATGGGTCTATTGCTGCCTCGGGCACCTTACGGCCGTTCTGCTGTGAGTCTAGATTATCGAATGCGACGAAAAACTGATAGTGAATTGTAACGTTCAGGGCCACCTAATGACGATGGATCACTCAAATTGTGTCCCGATTCAATACATCGTCCTCCAGCAGACTTGTCTCCATGGGTCTATTGCTACCTTGGGCACGTTATGGCCGTTCTGCTGTGAGTCAAAGATTTTCGAATCGGACGAAAAACTGATAGTGAATTGTAACGTTCAGGGCCACCTAATGACGTTGGATCACTCAAATTGCGTCCCGATTCAATACAACGTCCTCCAGCAGACTTGTCTCCATGGGTCTATTGCTGCCTCGGGCACCTTATTGCCGTTCTGCTGTGAGTCAATGATTTTCGAATCGGACGAAAAGCAGATATTGAATTGTAACATTCATGGCCACCTAATGACGATGGATCACTCAACTTGCGTCCCGATTCAATACATCGTCCTCCAGCCGACTTGTCTCCATGGGTCTATTGCTGCATCGGGCACCTTATGGCCGTTCTGCTGTGAGTCAAAGATTTTCGAATCGGAAGAAAAACTGATAGTGAATTGTAACTTTCAGCGCCACCTAATGACGATGGATCGCTCAAATTGCGTCCCGATTCAATACATCGTCCTCCAGCCGACTTGTCTCCATGGGTCTATTGCTGCCTCGGGCACCTTATGGCCGTTCTGCTGTGGGTCCAAGATTTTCGAATCGGACGAAGAACTGATAGTGAATTGTAACGTTCAGGGCCACCTAATGTCGATGGATCTCTCAAATTTCGTCCCGATTGAATACATCGTCCTCCAGCAGACTTGTCTTCATGGGTCTATTGCTGCCTCGGGCACCTTATGGCCGTTCTGCTGTGACTCAAAGATTTTCGAATCTGACGAAAAACTGATAGTGAATTGTAACATTCAGGGCCACCTAATGAGGATGGACCACACAAATTGCGTCCCGATTCAATACATCGTCCTCCAGCCGACTTGACTCCATGGGTCTATTGCTGCCTCGGGCACCTTATGGCCGTTCTGCTGTGAGTCTAGATTATCGAATGGGACGAAAAACTGATAGTGAATTGTAACGTTCACGGCCACCTAACGACGACGGATCACTCAAATTGCGTCCCGATTCAATACATAGTCCTCCAGCAGACTTGTCTCCATGGGTCTATTGCCGCCTCGGGCACCTTATGGCCGTTCTGCTGTGAGTCAAAGATTTTCGAATCGGACGAAGAACTGATAGTGAATTGTAACTTTCAGAGCCACCTAATGACGATGGATCACTCAAATTGCGTCCCGATTCAATACATCGTCCTCCAGCCGACTTGTCTCCATGGGTCTATTGCTGCCTCGGGCACCTTATGGCCGTTCTGCTGTGGGTCAAAGATTTTCGAATCGGACGAAGAACTGATAGTGAATTGTAACGTTCAGGGCCACCTAATGACGATGGATCACTCAAATTGCATCCCGATTGAATACATCGTCCTCCAGCCGACTTGTCTCCATGGGTCTATTGCTGCCTCGGGCACCGTATGGCCGTTCCGCTGTGACTCAAAGATTTTCGAATCTGACTAAAAACTGATAGTGAATTGTAACATTCAGGGCCACCTAATGAGGATAGACCACACAAATTGCGTCCCGATTCAATACATCGTCCTCCAGCCGACTTGACTCCATGGGTCTATTGCTGCCTCGGGCACCTTATGGCCGTTCTGCTGTGAGTCTAGATTATCGAATGGGACGAAAAACTGATAGTGAATTGTAACGTTCAGGACCACCTAATGACGATGGATCACTCAAATTGCGTCCCGATTCATTACATCGTCCTCCAGCAGACTTGTCTCCATGGGTCCATTGCTGCCTCGGGCACCTTATGGCCGTTCTGCTGTGAGTCAAAGATTTTCGAATCGGACGAAAAACTGATAGTGAATTGTAACGTTCAGGGCCTCCTAATGATGATGGAACACTCAAATTGCGTCCCGATTCAATACCTCGTGCTCCGGCAGACTAGTCTCCATGGGTCTATTGCTGCCTCGGGCACCTTATGGCCATTCTGCTGTGAGACGAAGATTTTCGAATCGGACGAAAAACTGATAGTGAATTGTAACGTTCAGGGCCACCTAATGACGATGGATCACTCAAATTGCGTCCCGATTCAATACATCGTCAACCAGCAGACTTGTCTCCATGGGTCTATTGCTGCCTCGGGCACCTTATGGCCGTTCTGCTGTGAGTCTAGATTATCGAATGCGACGAAAAACTGATAGTGAATTGTAACGTTCAGGGCCACCTAATGACGATGGATCACTCAAATTGCGTCCCGATTCAATACATAGTCCTCCAGCAGACTTGTCTCCAAGGGTCTATTGCTGCCTGGGGCACCTTATGGCCGTTCTGCTGTGAGTCAAAGATATTCGAATCGGACGAAAAACTGATAGTGAATTGTAACGTTCAGGGCACCTAATGACGATGGATCACTCAAATTGCGTCCCGATTCAATACATCGTCCTCCAGCAGACTTGTCTCCATGGGTCTATTGCTACCTCGGGCACCTTATGGCCGTTCTGCTGTGAGTCAAAGATTTTCGAATCGGACGAAAAACTGATAGTGAATTGTAACGTTCAGGGCCACCTAATGACGATGGATCACTCAAATTGCGTCCCGATTCAATACATCGTCAACCAGCAGACTTGTCTCCATGGGTCTATTGCTGCCTCGGGCACCTTATGGCCGTTCTGCTGTGAGTCAAAGATTTTCGAATCGGACGAAAATTTGATAGTGAATTGTAACATTCAGGGCCACTTAATGAGGATGGACCACACAAATTGCGTCCCGATTCAATACATCGTCCTCCAGCCGACTTGACTCCATGGGTCTATTGCTGCATCGGGCACCTTATGGCCGTTCTGCTGTGAGTCAAAGATTTTCGAATCGGAAGAAAAACTGATAGTGAAATGTAACTTTCAGGGCCACCTAATGACGATGGATCACTCAAATTGCGTCCCGATTCAATACATCGTCCTCCAGCCGACTTGTCTCCATGGGTCTATTGCTGCCTCGGGCACCTTATGGCCGTTCTGCTGTGGGTCCAAGATTTTCGAATCGGACGGAGAACTGATAGTGAATTGTAACGTTCAGGGCCACCTAATGTCGATGGATCACTCAAATTTCGTCCCGCTTGAATACATCGTCCTCCAGCAGACTTGTCTTCATGGGTCTATTGCTGCCTCGGGCACCTTATGGCCGTTCTGCTGTGACTCAAAGATTTTCGAATCTGACGAAAAACTGATAGTGAATTGTAACATACAGGGACACCTAATGACGATGGATCACTCAAATTGCGTCCCGATTCAATACATCGTCCTCTAGCCGACTTGACTCCATTGGTCTATTGCTGCCTCGGGCACCTTATGGCCGTTCTGCTGTGAGTCTAGATTATCGAATAGGACGAAAACCTGATAGTGAATTGTAACGTTCAGGGCCACCTAATGACGATGGATCACTCAAATTGCGTCCCGATTCATTACATCGTCCTCCAGCAGACTCGTCTCCATGGGTCTATTGCTGCCTCGGGCACCTTATGGCCGTTCTGCTGTGAGTCAAAGATTTTCGAATCGGACGAAAAACTGATAGTGAATTGTAACGTTCAGGGCCTCCTAATGACGATGGAACACTCAAATAGCGTCCCGATTCAATACCTCGTGCTCCAGCAGACTAGTCTCCATGGGTCTATTGCTGCCTCGGGCACCTTATGGCCGTTCTGCAGTGAGTCAAAGATTTTCGAATCGGACGAAAAACTGATAGTGAATTGTAACGTTCAGGGCCACCTAATGACGATGGATCACTCAAATTGCGTCCCGATTCAATACATCGTCAACCAGCAGACTTGTCTCCATGGGTCTATTGGTGCCTCGGGCACCTTATGGTCGTTCTCCCGTGAGTCTAGACTATCGAATGGGACGAAAAACTGATAGTTGACTCTAACATTCAGGGCCTCCTAATGACGATGGAACACTCAAATTGCGTCGCGATTCAATACATCGTCATCCTGCAGACTTGTCTCCATGGGTCTATTGCTGCCTCGGGCACCTTATGGCCGTTCTGCTATGAGTCAAAGATTTTCGAATCGGACGAAAAACTGATAGTGAATAGTAAAATTCAGGACCACCTAATGACGATGGATCACTCAAATTGCGTCCCGATTCAATACATCGTCCTCCAGCCGACTTGACTCCATGGGTGTATTGCTGCCTCGGGCACCTTATGGCCGTTCTGCTGTGAGTCAAAGAATTTCGAATCGGACGAAAAACTGATAGTGAATTGTAACTTTCAGGGCCTCCTAATGACGATGGAACATTCAAATTGCGCCCCGATTCAATACCTCGTGCTCCAGCAGACTAGTCTGCATGGGACTATTGCTGCCTCGGGCACCTTATGGCCGTTCTGCAGTGAGTCAAAGATTTTCGAATCGGACGAAAAACTGATAGTGAATTGTAACGTTCAGGGCCACCTAATGACGATGGAACACTCAAATTGCGTCCCGATTCAATACATCGTCATCCTGCAGACTTGTCTCCATGGGTCTATTGCTGCCTCGGGCACCTAATGGCCGTTCTGCAGTGAGTCAAAGATTTTCGAATCGGACGAAAAACTGATAGTGAATTGTAACATTCAGGGCCACCTAATGACGATGGATCACTCAAATTGCGTCCCGATTCAATACATCGTCCTGCAGCCGACTTGACTCCATGGGTCTATTGCTGCCTCGGGCACCTTACGGCCGTTCTGCTGTGAGTCTAGATTATCGAATGCGACGAAAAACTGATAGTGAATTGTAACGTTCAGGGCCACCTAATGACGATGGATCAGTCAAATTGTGTCCCGATTCAATACATCGTCCTCCAGCAGACTTGTCTCCATGGGTCTATTGCTGCCTTGGGCACCTTATGGCCGTTCTGCTGTGAGTCAAAGATTTTCGAATCGGACGAAAAACTGATAGTGAATTGTAACGTTCAGGGCCACCTAATGACGATGGATCACTCAAATTGCGTCCCGATTCAATACATAGTCATCCTGCAGACTTGTCTCCATGGGTCTATTGCTGCCTCGGGCACCTTATTGCCGTTCTGCTGTGGGTCCAAGATTTTCGAATCGGACGAAGAACTGATAGTGAATTGTAACGTTCAGGGCCACCTAATGTCGATGGATCACTCAAATTTCGTCCCGATTGAATACATCGTCCTCCAGCAGACTTGTCTTCATGGGTCTATTGCTGCCTCGGGCACCTTATGGCCGTTCTGCTGTGACTCAAAGATTTTCGAATCTGACGAAAAACTGATAGTGAATTGTAACATTCAGGGCCACCTAATGAGGATGGACCACACAAATTGCGTCCCGATTCAATACATCGTCAACCAGCCGACTTGACTCCATGGGTCTATTGCTGCCTCGGGCACCTTATGGCCGTTCTGCTGTGAGTCTAGATTATCGAATGGGACGAAAAACTGATAGTGAATTGTAACGTTTACGGCCACCTAACGACGACGGATCACTCAAATTGCGTCCCGATTCAATACATAGTCCTCCAGCAGACTTGTCTCCATGGGTCTATTGCTGCCTCGGGCACCTTATGGCCGTTCTGCTGTGGGTCAAAGATTTTCGAATCGGACGAAGAACTGATAGTGAATTGTAACGTTCAGGGCCACCTAATGACGATGGATCACTCAAATTGCATCCCGATTGAATACATCGTCCTCCAGCCGACTTGTCTCCATGGGTCTATTGCTGCCTCGGGCACCGTATGGCCGTTCCGCTGTGACTCAAAGATTTTCGAATCTGATTAAAAACTGATAGTGAATTGTAACATTCAGGGCCACCTAATGAGGATGGACCACACAAATTGCGTCCCGAATCAATACATCGTCCTCCAGCCGACTTGACTCCATGGGTCTATTGCTGCCTCGGGCACCTTATGGCCGTTCTGCTGTGAGTCTAGATTATCGAATGGGACGAAAAACTGATAGTGAATTGTAACGTTCAGGGCCACCTAATGACGATGGATCACTCAAATTGCGTCCCGATTCATTACATCGTCCTCCAGCTGACTTGTCTCCATGGGTCTATTGCTGCCTCGGGCACCTTATGGCCGTTCTGCTGTGACTCAAAGATTTTCGAATCTGACGAAAAACTGATAGTGAATTGTAACATACAGGGACACCTAATGACGATGGATCACTCAAATTGCGTCCCGATTCAATACATCGTCCTCTAGCCGACTTGACTCCATTGGTCTATTGCTGCCTCGGGCACCTTATGGCCGTTCTGCTGTGAGTCTAGATTATCGAATGCGACGAAAACCTGATAGTGAATTGTAACGTTCAGGGCCACCTAATGACGATGGATCACTCAAATTGCGTCCCGATTCAATACATCGTCCTCCAGCAGACTTGTCTCCATGGGTCTATTGCTGCCTCGGGCATCTTATGGCCGTTCTGCTGTGAGTCAAAGATTTTCGAATCGGACGAAAAACTGATAGTGAATTGTAACGTTCAGGGCCACCTAATGACGATGGATCACTCAAATTGCGCCCCGATTCAATACAACGTCCTCCAGCAGACTTGTCTCCATGGGTCTATTGGTGCCTCGGGCACCTTATGGTCGTTCTCCCGTGAGTCTAGACTATCGAATGGGACGAAAAACTGATAGTTGATTCTAGCATTCAGGGCCTCCTAATGACGATGGAACACTCAAATTGCGTCGCGATTCAATACATCGTCATCCTGCAGACTTGTCTCCATGGGTCTATTGCTGCCTCGGGCACGTTATGGCCGTTCTGCTGTGAGTCTAGATTATCGAATGGGACGAAAAACTTATAGTGAATTGTAACGTTCAGGGCCACCTAACGATGACGGATCACTCAAATTGCGTCCCGATTCAATACATCGTCCTCCAGCAGACTTGTCTCCAAGGGTCTATTGCTACCTCGGGCACCTTATGGCCGTTCTGCTGTGAGTCAAAGATTTTCGAAACGGACGAAAAACTGATAGTGAATTGTAACAGTCAGGGCCTCCTAATGAGGATGGACCACACAAATTGCGTCCCGATTCAATACATCGTCCTCCAGCCGACTTGACTCCATGGGTCTATTGCTGCCTCGGGCACCTTATGGCCGTTCTGCTGTGAGTCAAAGATTTTCGAATCGGACGAAAAACTGATAGTGAATTGTAACGTTCAGGGCCACCTAATGACGATGGATCACTCAAATTACGTCCCGATTCAATACATCGTCAACCAGCATACTTGTCTCCATGGGTCTATTGGTGCCTCGGGCACCTTATGGTCGTTCTCCCGTGAGTCTAGACTATCGAATGGGACGAAAAACTGATAGTTGATTCTAATATTCAGGGCCTCCTAATGACGATGGAACACTCAAATTGCGACGCGATTCAATACATCGTCATCCTGCAGACTTGACTCCATGGGTCTATTGCTGCCTCGGGCACCTTATGGCCGTTCTGCTATGAGTCAAAGATTTTCGAATCGGACGAAAAACTGATAGTGAATAGTAACATTCAGGGCCACCTAATGACGATGGATCACTCAAATTGCGTCCCGATTCAATACATCGTCCTCCAGCCGACTTGACTCCATGGGTGTATTGCTGCCTCGGGCACGTTATGGCCGTTCTGCTGTGAGTCTAGATTATCGAATGCGACGAAAAACTGATAGTGAATTGTAACGTTCAGGGCCACTTAATAACGATGGATCACTCAAATTGCGACCCGATTCAATACATCGTCCTCCAGCAGACTTGTCTCCATGGGTCTATTGCTGCCTCGGGCACCTTATGGCCGTTCTGCTGTGAGTCAAAGATTTTCGAATCGGACGAAAAACTGATAGTGAATTGTAACGTTCAGGGCCTCCTAATGACGATGGAACATCCAAATTGCGTCCCGATTCAATACCTCGTGCTCCAGCAGACTAGTCTCCATGGGACTATTGCTGCCTCGGGCACCTTATGGCCGTTCTGCTGTGAGTCAAAGATTTTCGAATCGGACGAAAAACTGATAGTGAATTGTAACGTTCAGGGCCACCTAATGACGATGGATCACTCAAATTGCGTCCCGATTCAATACATCGTCAACCAGCAGACTTGTCTCCATGGGTCTAATGGTGCCTCGGGCACCTTATGGTCGTTCTCCCGTGAGTCTAGATTATCGAATGTGACGAAAAACTGATAGTTAATTGTAACATTCAGGGCGCCCTAATGACGATGGGACACTCAAATTGCGTCGCGATTCAATACATCGCCATCCTGCAGACTTGTCTCCATGGGTCTATTGCTGCCTCGGGCACCTTATGGCCGTTCCGCTGTGAGTCAAAGATTTTCGAATCGGTCGAAAAACTGATAGTGAATTGTAACAGTCAGGGCCACCTAATGAGGATGGACCACACAAATTGCGTCCCGATTCAATACATCGTCCTCCAGCCGACTTGACTCCATGGGTCTATTGCTGCCTCGGGCACCGTATGGCCGTTCTGCTGTGAGTCTAGATTATCGAATGGGACGAAAAACTGATAGTGAATTGTAACGTTCAGGGCCACCTAATGACGATGGATCACTCAAATTGCGTCCCGATTCATTACATCGTCCTCCAGCAGACTTGTCTCCATGGGTCTATTGCTGCCTCGGGCACCTTATGGCCGTTCTGCTATGAGTCAAAGATTTTCGAATCGGACGAAAAACTGATAGTGAATTGTAACGTTCAGGGCCTCCTAATGACGATGGATCACTCAAATTGCGTCCCGATTCAATACCTCGTGCTCCAGCAGACTAGTCTCCATGGGTCTATTGCTGCCTCGGGCACCTTATGGTCGTTCTCCCGTGAGTCTAGACTATCGAATGGGACGAAAAACTGATAGTTGATTCTAACATTCAGTGCCTCCTAATGACGATGGAACACTCAAAGTGCGTCGCGATTCAAAACATCGTCATCCTGCAGACTTGTCTCCATGGGTCTATTGCTGCCTCGGGCACCTTATGGCCGTTCTGCTGTGAGTCAAAGATTTTCGAATCGGAAGAAAAACTGATAGTGAATTGTAACTTTCGGGGCCACCTAATGACGATGGATCACTCAAATTGCGTCCCGATTCAATACATCGTCCTCCAGCCGACTTGTCTCCATGGGTCTATTGCTGCCTCGGGCACCTTATGGGCGTTCTGCTGTGGGTCAAAGATTTTCGAATCGGACGAAGAACTGATAGTGAATTGTAACGTTCAGGGCCACCTAATGACGAGGGATCACTCAAATTGCGTCCCGATTGAATACATCGTCCTCCAGCAGACTTGTCTCCATGGGTCTATTGCTGCCTCGGGCACCTTATGGCCGTTCCGCTGTGACTCAAAGATTTTCGAATCTGACGAAAAACTGATAGTGAATTGTAACATTCAGGGCCACCTAATGAGGATGGACCACACAAATTGCGTCCCGATTCAATACATCGTCAACCAGCAGACTTGTCTCCATGGGTCTATTGGTGCCTCGGGCACCTTATGGTCGTTCTCCCGTGAGTCTAGACTATCGAATGGGACGAAAAACTGATAGTTGATTCTAACATTCAGTGCCTCCTAATGACGATGGAACACTCAAAGTGCGTCGCGATTCAAAACATCGTCATCCTGCAGACTTGTCTCCATGGGTCTATTGCTGCCTAGGGCACCTTATGGCCGTTCTGCTATGAGTCAAAGATTTTCGAATCGGACGAAAAACTGATAGTGAATAGTAACATTCAGGGCCACCTAATGACGATGGATCACTCAAATTGCGTCCCGATTCAATACATCGTCCTCCAGCCGACTTGACTCCATGGGTGTATTGCTGCCTCGGGCACCTTATGGCCGTTCTGCTGTGAGTCTAGATTATCGAATGCGACGAAAAACTGATAGTGAACTGTAACGTTCAGGGCCACCTAATAACGATGGATCACTCAAATTGCGACCCGATTCAATACATCGTCCTCCAGCAGACTTGTCTCCATGGGTCTATTGCTGCCTCGGGCACCTTATGGCCGTTCTGCTGTGAGTCAAAGATTTTCGAATCGGACGAAAAACTGATAGTGAATTGTAACTTTCAGGGCCACCTAATGACGATGGATCACTCAAATTGCGTCCCGATTCAATACATCGTCCTCCAGCCGACTTGTCTCCATGGGTCTATTGCTGCCTCGGGCACCTTATGGCCGTTCTGCTGTGGGTCAAAGATTTTCGAATCGGACGAAGAACTGATAGTGAATTGTACCGTTCAGGGCCACCTAATGACGATGGATCACTCAAATTGCGTCCCGAATCAATACATCGTCCTCCAGCAGACTTGTCTCCATGGGTCTAATGGTGCCTCGGGCACCTTATGGGCGTTCTGCTGTGATTCAAAGATTTTCGAATCGGACGAAAAACTGATAGTGAATTGTAACGTTCAGGGACTCCTAATGACGGTGGAACACTCAAATTGCGTCCCGGTTCAATACCTCGTGCTCCAGCAGACTAGTCTCCATGGGACTATTGCTGCCTCGGGCACCTTATGGCCGTTCTGCTGTGAGTCAAAGATTTTCGAATCGGACGAAAAACTTATAGTGAATTGTAACGTTCAGGGCCACCTAATGACGATGGATCACTAAAATTGCGTCCCGATTCAATACATCGTCAACCAGCAGAATTGTCTCCATGGGTCTAATGGTGCCTCGGGCACCTTATGGTCTTTCTCCCGTGAGTCTAGATTATCGAATGTGACGAAAAACTGATAGTTAATTGTAACATTCAGGGCCTCCTAATGATGATGGGACACTCAAATTGCGTCGCGATTCAATACATCGTCATCCTGCAGACTTGTCTCCATGGGTCTATTGCTGCCTCGGGCACCTTATGGCCGTTCTGCTATGAGTCAAAGATTTTCGAATCGGACGAAAAACTGATAGTGAATAGTAACATTCAGGGCCACCTAATGACGATGGATCACTCAAATTGCGTCCCGATTCAATACATCGTCCTCCAGCCGACTTGACTCCATGGGTGTATTGCTGCCTCGGGCACGTTATGGCCGTTCTGCTGTGAGTCTAGATTATCGAATGCGACGAAAAACTGATTGTGAATTGTAACGTTCAGGGCCACCTAATAACGATGGATCACTCAAATTGCGACCCGATTCAATACATCGTCCTCCAGCAGACTTGTCTCCATGGGTCTATTGCTGCCTCGGGCACCTTATGGCCGTTCTGCTATGAGTCAAAGATTTTCGAATCGGACGAAAAACTGATAGTGAATTGTAACGTTCAGGGCCACCTAATGACGATGGATCACTCAAATTGCGTCCCGATTCAATACATCGTCCTCCAGCAGACTTGTCTCCATGGGTCTATTGCTGCCTCGGTCACCTTATGGCCGTTCTGCTGTGAGTCAAAGATTTTCGAATCGGACGAAAAACTGATAGTGAATTGTAACTTTCAGGGCCACCTAATGACGATGGATCACTCAAATTGCGTCCCGATTCAATACATCGTCCTCCAGCCGACTTGTCTCCATGCGTCTATTGCTGCCTCAGGCACCTTATGGCCGTTCTGCTGTGGGTCAAAGATTTTCGAATCGTACGAAGAACTGATAGTGAATTGTAACGTTCAGGGCCACCTAATGACGATGGATCACTCAAATTGCGTCCCGATTCAATACATCGTCCTCCAGCCGACTTGTCTCCATGGGTCTATTGCTGCCTCGGGCACCTTATGGGCGTTCTGCTGTGATTCAAAGATTTTCGAATCGGACGAAAAACTGATAGTGAATTGTAACGTTCAGGGCCTCCTAATGACGATGGAACACTCAAATTGCGTCCCGATTCAATACCTCGTGCTCCAGCAGACTAGTCTCCATGGGACTATTGCTGCCTCGGGCACCTTATGGCCGTTCTGCTGTGAGTCAAAGATTTTCGAATCGGACGAAAAACTGATAGTGAATTGTAACGTTCAGGGCCACCTAATGACGATGGATCACTCAAATTGCGTCCCGATTCAATACATCGTCAACCAGCAGACTTGTCTCCATGCGTCTAATGGTGCCTCGGGCACCTTATGGTCGTTGTCCCGTGAGTCTAGATTATCGAATGTGACGAAAAACTGATAGTTAATTGTAACATTCAGGGAGTCCTAATGACGTTGGGACACTTAAATTGCGTCGCGATTCAATACATCGCCATCCTGCAGACTTGTCTCCATGGGTCTATTGCTGCCTCGGGCACCTTATGGCCGTTCTGCTGTGAGTCAAAGATTTTCGAATCGGACGAAAAACTGGTAGTGAATTGTAACAGTCAGGGCCACCTAATGAGGATGGACCACACAAATTGCGTACCGATTCAATACATCGTCCTCCAGCCGACTTGTCTCCATGGGTCTATTGCTGCCTCGGGCACCTTATGGCCGTTCTGCTGTGGGTCAAAGATTTTCGAATCGGGCCACCTAATGACGATGGATCACTCAAATTGCGTCCCGATTGAATACATCGTCCTCCAGCAGACTTGTCTCCATGGGTCTATTGCTGCCTCGGGCACCTTATGGCCGTTCCGCTGTGACTCAAAGATTTTCGAATCTGACGAAAAACTGATAGTGAATTGTAACATTCAGGGCCACCTAATGAGGATGGACCACACAAATTGCGTCCCGATTCAATACATCGTCAACCAGCAGACTTGTCTCCATGGGTCTATTGGTGCCTCGGGCACCTTATGGTCGTTCTCCCGTGAGTCTAGACTATCGAATGGGACGAAAAACTGATAGTTGATTCTAACATTCAGTGCCTCCTAATGACGATGGAACACTCAAAGTGCGTCGCGATTCAATACATCGTCATCCTGCAGACTTGTCTCCATGGGTTTATTGCTGCCTAGGGCACCTTATGGCCGTTCTGCTATGAGTCAAAGATTTTCGAATCGGACGAAAAACTGATAGTGAATAGTAACATTCAGGGCCACCTAATGACGATGGATCACTCAAATTGCGTCCCGATTCAATACATCGTCCTCCAGCCGACTTGACTCCATGGGTGTATTGCTGCCTCGGGCACGTTATGGCCGTTCTGCTGTGAGTCTAGATTATCGAATGCGACGAAAAACTGATAGTGAACTGTAACGTTCAGGGCCACCTAATAACGATGGATCACTCAAATTGCGACCCGATTCAATACATCGTCCTCCAGCAGACTTGTCTCCATGGGTCTATTGCTGCCTCGGGCACCTTATGGCCGTTCTGCTGTGAGTCAAAGATTTTCGAATCGGACGAAAAACTGATAGTGAATTGTAACGTTCAGGGCCACCTAATGACGATGGATATCAAATTGCGTCCCGATTCAATACATCGTCCTCCAGCAGACTTGTCTCCATGGGTCTATTGCTGCCTCGGGCACCTTATGGCCGTTCTGCTGTGAGTCAAAGATTTTCGAATCGGACGAAAAACTGATAGTGAATTGTAACTTTCAGGGCCACCTAATGACGATGGATCACTCAAATTGCGTCCCGATTCAATACATCGTCCTCCAGCCGACTTGTCTCCATGGGTCTATTGCTGCCTCGGGCACCTTATGGCCGTTCTGCTGTGGGTCAAAGATTTTCGAATCGGACGAAGAACTGATAGTGAATTGTAACGTTCAGGGCCACCTAATGACGATGGATCACTCAAATTGCGTCCCGATGCAATACATCGTCCTCCAGCAGACTTGTCTCCATGGGTCTATTGCTGCCTCGGGCACCTTATGGGCGTTCTGCTGTGATTCAAAGATTTTCGAATCGGACGAAAAACTGATAGTGAATTGTAACGTTCAGGGACTCCTAATGACGATGGAACACTCAAATTGCGTCCCGGTCAATACCTCGTGCTCCAGCAGACTAGTCTCCATGGGACTATTGCTGCCTCGGGCACCTTATGGCCGTTCTGCTGTGAGTCAAAGATTTTCGAATCGGACGAAAAACTTATAGTGAATTGTAACGTTCAGGGCCACCTAATGACGATGGATCACTAAAATTGCGTCCCGATTCAATACATCGTCAACCAGCAGACTTGTCTCCATGAGGTCTAATGGTGCCTCGGGCACCTTATGGTCTTTCTCCCGTGAGTCTAGATTATCGAATGTGACGAAAAACTGATAGTTAATTGTAACATTCAGGGCCTCCTAATGACGATGGGACACTCAAATTGCGTCGCGATTCAATACATCGTCATCCTGCAGACTTGTCTCCATGGGTCTATTGCTGCCTCGGGCACCTTATGGCCGTTCTGCTATGAGTCAAAGATTTTCGAATCGGACGAAAAACTGATAGTGAATAGTAACATTCAGGGCCACCTAATGACGATGGATCACTCAAATTGCGTCCCGATTCAATACATCGTCCTCCAGCCGACTTGACTCCATGGGTGTATTGCTGCCTCGGGCACGTTATGGCCGTTCTGCTGTGAGTCTAGATTATCGAATGCGACGAAAAACTGATAGTGAATTGTAACGTTCAGGGCCACCTAATAACGATGGATCACTCAAATTGCGACCCGATTCAATACATCGTCCTCCAGCAGACTTGTCTCCATGGGTCTATTGCTGCCTCGGGCACCTTATGGCCGTTCTGCTGTGAGTCAAAGATTTTCGAATCGGACGAAAAACTGATAGTGAATTGTAACGTTCAGGGCCACCTAATGACGATGGATCACTCAAATTGCGTCCCGATTGAATACATCGTCCTCCAGCAGACTTGTCTCCATGGGTCTATTGCTGCCTCGGGCACCTTATGGCCGTTCCGCTGTTACTCAAAGATTTTCGAATCTGACGAAAAACTGATAGTGAATTGTAACATTCAGGGCCACCTAATGAGGATGGACCACACAAATTGCGTCCCGACTCAATACATCGTCAACCAGCAGACTTGTCTCCATGGGTCTATTGGTGCCTCGGGCACCTTATGGTCGTTCTCGCGTGAGTCTAGACTATCGAATGGGACGAAAAACTGATAGTTGATTCTAACATTCAGTGCCTCCTAATGACGATGGAACGCTCAAAGTGCGTCGCGATTCAATACATCGTCATCCTGCAGACTTGTCTCCATGGGTTTATTGCTGCCTAGGGCACCTTATGGCCGTTCTGCTATGAGTCAAAGATTTTCGAATCGGACGAAAAACTGATAGTGAATAGTAACATTCAGGGCCACCTAATGACGATGGATCACTCAAATTGCGTCCCGATTCAATACATCGTCCTCCAGCCGACTTGACTCCATGGGTGTATTGCTGCCTCGGGCACCTTATGGCCGTTCTGCTGTGAGTCTAGATTATCGAATGCGACGAAAAACTGATAGTGAACTGTAACGTTCAGGGCCACCTAATAACGATGGATCACTCAAATTGCGACCCGATTCAATACATCGTCCTCCAGCAGACTTGTCTCCATGGGTCTATTGCTGCCTCGGGCACCTTATGGCCGTTCTGCTGTGAGTCAAAGATTTTCGAATCGGACGAAAAACTGATAGTGAATTGTAACGTTCAGGGCCACCTAATGACGATGGATCACTCAAATTGCGTCCCGATTCAATACATCGTCCTCCAGCAGACTTGTCTCCATGGGTCTATTGCTGCCTCGGTCACCTTATGGCCGTTCTGCTGTGAGTCAAAGATTTTCGAATCGGACGAAAAACTGATAGTGAATTGTAACTTTCAGGGCCACCTAATGACGATGGATCACTCAAATTGCGTCCCGATTCAATACATCGTCCTCCAGCCGACTTGTCTCCATGGGTCTATTGCTGCCTCGGGCACCTTATGGCCGTTCTGCTGTGGGTCAAAGATTTTCGAATCGTACGAAGAACTGATAGTGAATTGTAACGTTCAGGGCCACCTAATGACGATGGATCACTCAAATTGCGTCCCGATTCAATACATCGTCCTCCAGCAGACTTGTCTCCATGGGTCTATTGCTGCCTCGGGCACCTTATGGGCGTTCTGCTGTGATTCAAAGATTTTCGAATCGGACGAAAAACTGATAGTGAATTGTAACGTTCAGGGCCTCCTAATGACGATGGAACACTCAAATTGCGTCCCGATTCAATACCTCGTGCTCCAGCAGACTAGTCTCCATGGGACTATTGCTGCCTCGGGCACCTTATGGCCGTTCTGCTGTGAGTCAAAGATTTTCGAATCGGACGAGAAACTGATAGCGAATTGTAACGTTCAGGGCCACCTAATGACGATGGATCACTCAAATTGCGTACCGATTCAATACATCGTCCTCCAGCCGACTTGACTCCATGGGTCTATTGCTGCCTCGGGCACCGTATGGCCGTTCTGCTGTGAGTCTAGATTATCGAATGGGACGAAAAACTGATAGTGAATTGTAACGTTCAGGGCCACCTAATGACGATGGATCACTCAAATTGCGTCCCGATTCATTACATCGTCCTCCAGCAGACTTGTCTCCATGGGTCTATTGCTGCCTCGGGCACCTTATGGCCGTTCTGCTATGAGTCAAAGATTTTCGAATCGGACGAAAAACTGATAGTGAATTGTAACGTTCAGGGCCTCCTAATGACGATGGAACACTCAAATTGCGTCCCGATTCAATACCTCGTGCTCCAGCAGACTAGTCTCCATGGGTCTATTGCTGCCTCGGGCACCTTATGGCCGTTCTGCTGTGAGTCAAAGATTTTCGAATCGGACGAAAAACTGATAGTGAATTGTAACGTTCAGGGCCACCTAATGACGATGGATCACTCAAATTGCGTCCCGATTCAATGCATCGTCAACCAGCAGACTTGTATCCATGGGTCTATTGGTGCCTCGGGCACCTTATGGTCGTTCTCCCGTGAGTCTAGACTATCGAATGGGACGAAAAACTGATAGTTGATTCTAACATTCAGGGCCTCCTAATGACGATGGAACACTCAAATTGCGTCGCGATTCAATACATCGTCATCCTGCAGACTTGTCTCCGTGGGTCTATTGCTGCCTCGGGCACCTTATGGCCGTTCTGCTATGAGTCAAAGATTTTCGAATCGGACGAAAAACTGATAGTGAATAGTAACATTCAGGGCCACCTAATGACGATGGATCACTCAAATTGCGTCCCGATTCAATACATCGTCCTCCAGCCGACTTGACTCCATGGGTGTGTTGCTGCCTCGGGCACGTTATGGCCGTTCTGCTGTGAGTCTAGATTATCGAATGCGACGAAAAACTGATAGTGAATTGTAACGTTCAGGGCCACCTAATAACGATGGATCACTCAAATTGCGACCCGATTCAATACATCGTCCTCCAGCAGACTTGTCTCCATGGGTCTATTGCTGCCTCGGGCACCTTATAGCCGTTCTGCTGTGAGTCAAAGATTTTCGAATCGGACGAAAAACTGATAGTGAATTGTAACTTTCAGGGCCACCTAATGACGATGGATCACTCAAATTGCGTCCCGATTCAATACATCGTCCTCCAGCCGACTTGTCTCCATGGGTCTATTGCTGCCTCGGGCACCTTATGGCCGTTCTGCTGTGGGTCAAAGATTTTCGAATCGTACGAAGAACTGATAGTGAATTGTAGCGTTCAGGGCCACCTAATGACGATGGATCACTCAAATTGCGTCCCGATTCAATACATCGTCCTCCAGCAGACTTGTCTCCATGGGTCTATTGCTGCCTCGGGCACCTTATGGGCGTTCTGCTGTGATTCAAAGATTTTCGAATCGGACGAAAAACTGATAGTGAATTGTAACGTTCAGGGCCTCGTAATGACGATGGAACACTCAAATTGCGTCCCGGTTCAATACCTCGTGCTCCAGCAGACTAGTCTCCATGGGACTATTGCTGCCTCGGGCACCTTATGGCCGTTCTGCTGTGAGTCAAAGATTTTCGAATCGGACGAAAAACTTATAGTGAATTGTAACGTTCAGGGCCACCTAATGACGATGGATCACTCAAATTGCGTCCCGATTCAATACATCGTCAACCAGCAGACTTGTCTCCATGGGTCTAATGGTGCCTCGGGCACCCTATGGTCTTTCTCCCGTGAGTCAAGATTATCGAATGTGACGAAAAACTGATAGTTAATTGTAACATTCAGGGCCTCCTAATGACGATGGGACACTCAAATTGCGTCGCGATTCAATACATCGTCATCCTGCAGACTTGTCTCCATGGGTCTATTGCTGCCTCGGGCACCTTATGGCCGTTCTGCTGAGTCAAAGATTTTCGAATCGGACGAAAAACTGATAGTGAATTGTAACATTCAGGGCCACCTAATGACGATGGATCACTCAAATTGCGTCCCGATTCAATACATCGTCCTGCAGCCGACATGACTCCATGGGTCTATTGCTGCCTCGGGCACCTTATTGGCGTTCTGCTGTGATTCAAAGATTTTCGAATCGGACGAAAAACTGATAGTGAATTGTAACGTTCAGGGCCTCCTAATGACGATGGAACACTCAAATTGCGTCCCGGTTCAATACCTCGTGCTCCAGCAGACTAGTCTCCATGGGACTATTGCTGCCTCGGGCACTTTATGGCCGTTCTGCTGTGAGTCAAAGATTTTCGAATCGGACGAAAAACTTATAGTGAATTGTAACGTTCAGGGCCACCTAATGACGATGGATCACTAAAATTGCGTCCCGATTCAATACATCGTCAACCAGCAGACTTGTCTCCATTGGTCTAATGGTGCCTCGGGCATCTTATGGTCTTTCTCCCGTGAGTCTAGATTATCGAATGTGACGAAAAACTGATAGTTAATTGTAACATTCAGATCCTCCTAATGACGATGGGACACACAAATTGCGTCGCGATTCCATACATCGTCATCCTGCAGACTTGTCTCCATGGGTCTATTGCTGCCTCGGGCACCTTATGGCCGTTCTGCTATGAGTCAAAGATTTTCGAATCGGACGAAAAACTGATAGTGAATAGTAACATTCAGGGCCACCTAATGACGATGGATCACTCAAATTGCGTCCCGATTCAATACATCGTCCTCCAGCCGACTTGACTCCATGGGTGTATTGCTGCCTCGGGCACGTTATGGCTGTTCTGCTGTGAGTCTAGATTATCGAATGCAACGAAAAACTGATAGTGAATTGTAACGTTCAGGGCCACCTAATAACGATGGATCACTCAAATTGCGACCCGATTCAATACATCGTCCTCCAGCAGACTTGTCTCCATGGGTCTATTGCTGCCTCGGGCACCATATGGCCGTTCTGCTGTGAGTCAAAGATTTTAGAATCGGACGAAAAACTGATAGTGAATTGTAACGTTCAGGGCCACCTAATGACGATGGATCACTCAAATTGCGTCCCGATTCAATATATCGTCCTCCAGCAGACTTGTCTCCATGGGTCTATTGCTGCCTCGGGCACCTTATGGCCGTTCTGCTGTGAGTCAAAGATTTTCGAATCGGACGAAAAAATGAAGGTGAATTGTAACTTTCAGGGCCACCTAATGACGATGGATCACTCAAATTGCGTCCCGATTCAATACATCGTCCTCCAGCCGACTTGTCTCCATGGATCTATTGCTGCCTCGGGCACCTTATGGCCGTTCTGCTGTGGGTCAAAGATTTTCGAATCGTACGAAGAACTGATAGTGAATTGTAACGTTCAGGGCCACCTAATGACGATGGAACACTCAAATTGCGTCCCGATTCAATACATCGTCCTCCAGCAGACTTGTCTCCATGGGTCTATTGCTGCCTCGGGCACCTTATGGCCGTTCTGCTGTGAGTCTAGATTATCGAATGGGACGAAAAACTGATAGTGAATTGTAACGTTCAGGGCCACCTAATGACGATGGATCACTCAAATTGCGTCCCGATTCAATACATCGTCCTCCAGCCGACTTGTCTCCATGGGTCTATTGCTGCCTCGGGCACCTTATGGCCGTTCTGCTGTGAGTCAAAGATTTTCGAATCGGACGAAAAACTGATAGTGAATTGTAACGTTCAGGGCCACCTAATGACGATGGAACACTCAAATTGCGTCCCGATTCAATACATCGTCCTCCAGCAGACTTGTCTCCATGGGTCTATTGCTGCCTCGGGCACCTTATGGCCGTTCTGCTGTGAGTCTAGATTATCGAATGGGACGAAAAACTGATAGTGAATTGTAACGTTCAGGGCCACCTAATGACGATGGATCACTCAAATTGCGTCCCGATTCAATACATCGTCCTCCAGCCGACTTGTCTCCATGGGTCTATTGCTGCCTCGGGCACCTTATGGCCGTTCTGCTGTGAGTCAAAGATTTTCGAATCGGACGAAAAAATGAAGGTGAATTGTAACTTTCAGGGCCACCTAATGACGATGGATCACTCAAATTGCGTCCCGATTCAATACATCGTCCTCCAGCCGACTTGTCTCCATGGATCTATTGCTGCCTCGGGCACCTTATGGCCGTTCTGCTGTGGGTCAAAGATTTTCGAATCGTACGAAGAACTGATAGTGAATTGTAACGTTCAGGGCCACCTAATGACGATGGATCACTCAAATTGCGTCCCGATTCAATACATCGTCCTCCAGCAGACTTGTCTCCATGGGTCTATTGCTGCCTCGGGCACCTTATGGGCGTTCTGCTGTGATTCAAAGATTTTCGAATCGGACGAAAAACTGATAGTGAATTGTAACGTTCAGGGCCTCCTAATGACGATGGAACACTCAAATTGCGTCCCGATTCAATACCTCGTGCTCCAGCAGACTAGTCTCCATGGGACTATTGCTGCCTCGGGCACCTTATGGCCGTTCTGCTGTGAGTCAAAGATTTTCGAATCGGACGAAAAACTGATAGCGAATTGTAACGTTCAGGGCCACCTAATGACGATGGATCACTCAAATTGCGTCCCGATTCAATACATCGTCAACCAGCAGACTTGTCTCCATGGGTCTAATGGTGCCTCGGGCACCTTATGGTCGTTCTCCCGTGAGTCTAGATTATCGAATGTGACGAAAAACTGATAGTTAATTGTAACATTCAGGACGTCCTAATGACGATGGGACACTCAAATTGCGTCGCGATTCAATACATCGCCATCCTGCAGACTTGTCTCCATGGGTCTATTGCTGCCTCGGGCACCTTATGGCCGTTCTGCTGTGAGTCAAAGATTTTCGAATCGGACGAGAAACTGATAGTGAATTGTAACAGTCAGGGCCACCTAATGAGGATGGACCACACAAATTGCGTACCGATTCAATACATCGTCCTCCAGCCGACTTGACTCCATGGGTCTATTGCTGCCTCGGGCACCGTATGGCCGTTCTGCTGTGAGTCTAGATTATCGAATGGGACGAAAAACTGATAGTGAATTGTAACGTTCAGGGCCACCTAATGACGATGGATCACTCAAATTGCGTCCCGATTCATTACATCGTCCTCCAGCAGACTTGTCTCCATGGGTCTATTGCTGCCTCGGGCACCTTATGGCCGTTCTGCTATGAGTCAAAGATTTTCGAATCGGACGAAAAACTGATAGTGAATTGTAACGTTCAGGGCCTCCTAATGACGATGGAACACTCAAATTGCGTCCCGATTCAATACCTCGTGCTCCAGCAGACTAGTCTCCATGGGTCTATTGCTGCCTCGGGCACCTTATGGCCGTTCTGCTGTGAGTCAAAGATTTTCGAATCGGACGAAAAACTGATAGTGAATTGTAACGTTCAGGGCCACCTAATGACGATGGATCACTCAAATTGCGTCCCGATTCAATGCATCGTCAACCAGCAGACTTGTATCCATGGGTCTATTGGTGCCTCGGGCACCTTATGGTCGTTCTCCCGTGAGTCTAGACTATCGAATGGGACGAAAAACTGATAGTTGATTCTAACATTCAGGGCCTCCTAATGACGATGGAACACTCAAATTGCGTCGCGATTCAATACATCGTCATCCTGCAGACTTGTCTCCGTGGGTCTATTGCTGCCTCGGGCACCTTATGGCCGTTCTGCTATGAGTCAAAGATTTTCGAATCGGACGAAAAACTGATAGTGAATAGTAACATTCAGGGCCACCTAATGACGATGGATCACTCAAATTGCGTCCCGATTCAATACATCGTCCTCCAGCCGACTTGACTCCATGGGTGTGTTGCTGCCTCGGGCACGTTATGGCCGTTCTGCTGTGAGTCTAGATTATCGAATGCGACGAAAAACTGATAGTGAATTGTAACGTTCAGGGCCACCTAATAACGATGGATCACTCAAATTGCGACCCGATTCAATACATCGTCCTCCAGCAGACTTGTCTCCATGGGTCTATTGCTGCCTCGGGCACCTTATGGCCGTTCTGCTGTGAGTCAAAGATTTTAGAATCGGACGAAAAACTGATAGTGAATTGTAACTTTCAGGGCCACCTAATGACGATGGATCACTCAAATTGCGTCCCGATTCAATACATCGTCCTCCAGCAGACTTGTCTCCATGGGTCTATTGCTGCCTCGGGCACCTTATAGCCGTTCTGCTGTGAGTCAAAGATTTTCGAATCGGACGAAAAACTGATAGTGAATTGTAACTTTCAGGGCCACCTAATGACGATGGATCACTCAAATTGCGTCCCGATTCAATACATCGTCCTCCAGCCGACTTGTCTCCATGGGTCTATTGCTGCCTCGGGCACCTTATGGCCGTTCTGCTGTGGGTCAAAGATTTTCGAATCGTACGAAGAACTGATAGTGAATTGTAGCGTTCAGGGCCACCTAATGACGATGGATCACTCAAATTGCGTCCCGATTCAATACATCGTCCTCCAGCAGACTTGTCTCCATGGGTCTATTGCTGCCTCGGGCACCTTATGGGCGTTCTGCTGTGATTCAAAGATTTTCGAATCGGACGAAAAACTGATAGTGAATTGTAACGTTCAGGGCCTCGTAATGACGATGGAACACTCAAATTGCGTCCCGGTTCAATACCTCGTGCTCCAGCAGACTAGTCTCCATGGGACTATTGCTGCCTCGGGCACCTTATGGCCGTTCTGCTGTGAGTCAAAGATTTTCGAATCGGACGAAAAACTTATAGTGAATTGTAACGTTCAGGGCCACCTAATGACGATGGATCACTCAAATTGCGTCCCGATTCAATACATCGTCAACCAGCAGACTTGTCTCCATGGGTCTAATGGTGCCTCGGGCACCCTATGGTCTTTCTCCCGTGAGTCAAGATTATCGAATGTGACGAAAAACTGATAGTTAATTGTAACATTCAGGGCCTCCTAATGACGATGGGACACTCAAATTGCGTCGCGATTCAATACATCGTCATCCTGCAGACTTGTCTCCATGGGTCTATTGCTGCCTCGGGCACCTTATGGCCGTTCTGCTGAGTCAAAGATTTTCGAATCGGACGAAAAACTGATAGTGAATTGTAACATTCAGGGCCACCTAATGACGATGGATCACTCAAATTGCGTCCCGATTCAATACATCGTCCTGCAGCCGACATGACTCCATGGGTCTATTGCTGCCTCGGGCACCTTATTGGCGTTCTGCTGTGATTCAAAGATTTTCGAATCGGACGAAAAACTGATAGTGAATTGTAACGTTCAGGGCCTCCTAATGACGATGGAACACTCAAATTGCGTCCCGGTTCAATACCTCGTGCTCCAGCAGACTAGTCTCCATGGGACTATTGCTGCCTCGGGCACTTTATGGCCGTTCTGCTGTGAGTCAAAGATTTTCGAATCGGACGAAAAACTTATAGTGAATTGTAACGTTCAGGGCCACCTAATGACGATGGATCACTAAAATTGCGTCCCGATTCAATACATCGTCAACCAGCAGACTTGTCTCCATTGGTCTAATGGTGCCTCGGGCATCTTATGGTCTTTCTCCCGTGAGTCTAGATTATCGAATGTGACGAAAAACTGATAGTTAATTGTAACATTCAGATCCTCCTAATGACGATGGGACACACAAATTGCGTCGCGATTCCATACATCGTCATCCTGCAGACTTGTCTCCATGGGTCTATTGCTGCCTCGGGCACCTTATGGCCGTTCTGCTATGAGTCAAAGATTTTCGAATCGGACGAAAAACTGATAGTGAATAGTAACATTCAGGGCCACCTAATGACGATGGATCACTCAAATTGCGTCCCGATTCAATACATCGTCCTCCAGCCGACTTGACTCCATGGGTGTATTGCTGCCTCGGGCACGTTATGGCTGTTCTGCTGTGAGTCTAGATTATCGAATGCAACGAAAAACTGATAGTGAATTGTAACGTTCAGGGCCACCTAATAACGATGGATCACTCAAATTGCGACCCGATTCAATACATCGTCCTCCAGCAGACTTGTCTCCATGGGTCTATTGCTGCCTCGGGCACCATATGGCCGTTCTGCTGTGAGTCAAAGATTTTAGAATCGGACGAAAAACTGATAGTGAATTGTAACGTTCAGGGCCACCTAATGACGATGGATCACTCAAATTGCGTCCCGATTCAATATATCGTCCTCCAGCAGACTTGTCTCCATGGGTCTATTGCTGCCTCGGGCACCTTATGGCCGTTCTGCTGTGAGTCAAAGATTTTCGAATCGGACGAAAAAATGAAGGTGAATTGTAACTTTCAGGGCCACCTAATGACGATGGATCACTCAAATTGCGTCCCGATTCAATACATCGTCCTCCAGCCGACTTGTCTCCATGGATCTATTGCTGCCTCGGGCACCTTATGGCCGTTCTGCTGTGGGTCAAAGATTTTCGAATCGTACGAAGAACTGATAGTGAATTGTAACGTTCAGGGCCACCTAATGACGATGGAACACTCAAATTGCGTCCCGATTCAATACATCGTCCTCCAGCAGACTTGTCTCCATGGGTCTATTGCTGCCTCGGGCACCTTATGGCCGTTCTGCTGTGAGTCTAGATTATCGAATGGGACGAAAAACTGATAGTGAATTGTAACGTTCAGGGCCACCTAATGACGATGGATCACTCAAATTGCGTCCCGATTCAATACATCGTCCTCCAGCCGACTTGTCTCCATGGGTCTATTGCTGCCTCGGGCACCTTATGGCCGTTCTGCTGTGAGTCAAAGATTTTCGAATCGGACGAAAAACTGATAGTGAATTGTAACGTTCAGGGCCACCTAATGACGATGGATCACTCAAATTGCGTCCCGATTCAATACATCGTCAACCAGCAGACTTGTCTCCATGGGTCTAATGGTGCCTCGGGCACCTTATGGTCGTTCTCCCGTGAGTCTAGATTATCGAATGTGACGAAAAACTGATAGTTAATTGTAACATTCAGGACGTCCTAATGACGATGGGACACTCAAATTGCGTCGCGATTCAATACATCGCCATCCTGCAGACTTGTCTCCATGGGTCTATTGCTGCCTCGGGCACCTTATGGCCGTTCTGCTGTGAGTCAAAGATTTTCGAATCGGACGAGAAACTGATAGTGAATTGTAACAGTCAGGGCCACCTAATGAGGATGGACCACACAAATTGCGTACCGATTCAATACATCGTCCTCCAGCCGACTTGACTCCATGGGTCTATTGCTGCCTCGGGCACCGTATGGCCGTTCTGCTGTGAGTCTAGATTATCGAATGGGACGAAAAACTGATAGTGAATTGTAACGTTCAGGGCCACCTAATGACGATGGATCACTCAAATTGCGTCCCGATTCATTACATCGTCCTCCAGCAGACTTGTCTCCATGGGTCTATTGCTGCCTCGGGCACCTTATGGCCGTTCTGCTATGAGTCAAAGATTTTCGAATCGGACGAAAAACTGATAGTGAATTGAAACGTTCAGGGCCTCCTAATGACGATGGAACACTCAAATTGCGTCCCGATTCAATACCTCGTGCTCCAGCAGACTAGTCTCCATGGGTCTATTGCTGCCTCGGGCACCTTATGGCCGTTCTGCTGTGAGTCAAAGATTTTCGAATCGGACGAAAAACTGATAGTGAATTGTAACGTTCAGGGCCACCTAATGACGATGGATCACTCAAATTGCGTCCCGATTCAATACATCGTCAACCAGCAGACTTGTATCCATGGGTCTATTGGTGCCTCGGGCACCTTATGGTCGTTCTCCCGTGAGTCTAGACTATCGAATGGGACGAAAAACTGATAGTTGATTCTAACATTCAGGGCCTCCTAATGACGATGGAACACTCAAATTGCGTCGCGATTCAATACATCGTCATCCTGCAGACTTGTCTCCGTGGGTCTATTGCTGCCTCGGGCACCTTATGGCCGTTCTGCTATGAGTCAAAGATTTTCGAATCGGACGAAAAACTGATAGTGAATAGTAACATTCAGGGCCACCTAATGACGATGGATCACTCAAATTGCGTCCCGATTCAATACATCGTCCTCCAGCCGACTTGACTCCATGGGTGTATTGCTGCCTCGGGCACGTTATGGCCGTTCTGCTGTGAGTCTAGATTATCGAATGCGACGAAAAACTGATAGTGAATTGTAACGTTCAGGGCCACCTAATAACGATGGATCACTCAAATTGCGACCCGATTCAATACATCGTCCTCCAGCAGACTTGTCTCCATGGGTCTATTGCTGCCTCGGGCACCTTATGGCCGTTCTGCTGTGAGTCAAAGATTTTAGAATCGGACGAAAAACTGATAGTGAATTGTAACTTTCAGGGCCACCTAATGACGATGGATCACTCAAATTGCGTCCCGATTCAATACATCGTCCTCCAGCAGACTTGTCTCCATGGGTCTATTGCTGCCTCGGGCACCTTATAGCCGTTCTGCTGTGAGTCAAAGATTTTCGAATCGGACGAAAAACTGATAGTGAATTGTAACTTTCAGGGCCACCTAATGACGATGGATCACTCAAATTGCGTCCCGATTCAATACATCGTCAACCAGCAGACTTGTCTCCATGGGTCTAATGGTGCCTCGGGCACCTTATGGTCGTTCTCCCGTGAGTCTAGATTATCGAATGTGACGAAAAACTGATAGTTAATTGTAACATTCAGGACGTCCTAATGACGATGGGACACTCAAATTGCGTCGCGATTCAATACATCGCCATCCTGCAGACTTGTCTCCATGGGTCTATTGCTGCCTCGGGCACCTTATGGCCGTTCTGCTGTGAGTCAAAGATTTTCGAATCGGACGAAAAACTGATAGTGAATTGTAACAGTCAGGGCCACCTAATGAGGATGGACCACACAAATTGCGTACCGATTCAATACATCGTCCTCCAGCCGACTTGACTCCATGGGTCTATTGCTGCCTCGGGCACCGTATGGCCGTTCTGCTGTGAGTCTAGATTATCGAATGGGACGAAAAACTGATAGTGAATTGTAACGTTCAGGGCCACCTAATGACGATGGATCACTCAAATTGCGTCCCGATTCATTACATCGTCCTCCAGCAGACTTGTCTCCATGGGTCTATTGCTGCCTCGGGCACCTTATGGCCGTTCTGCTATGAGTCAAAGATTTTCGAATCGGACGAAAAACTGATAGTGAATTGTAACGTTCAGGGCCTCCTAATGACGATGGAACACTCAAATTGCGTCCCGATTCAATACCTCGTGCTCCAGCAGACTAGTCTCCATGGGTCTATTGCTGCCTCGGGCACCTTATGGCCGTTCTGCTGTGAGTCAAAGATTTTCGAATCGGACGAAAAACTGATAGTGAATTGTAACGTTCAGGGCCACCTAATGACGATGGATCACTCAAATTGCGTCCCGATTCAATACATCGTCAACCAGCAGACTTGTATCCATGGGTCTATTGGTGCCACGGGCACCTTATGGTCGTTCTCCCGTGAGTCTAGACTATCGAATGGGACGAAAAACTGATAGTTGATTCTAACATTCAGGGCCTCCTAATGACGATGGAACACTCAAATTGCGTCGCGATTCAATACATCGTCATCCTGCAGACTTGTCTCCGTGGGTCTATTGCTGCCTCGGGCACCTTATGGCCGTTCTGCTATGAGTCAAAGATTTTCGAATCGGACGAAAAACTGATAGTGAATAGTAACATTCAGGGCCACCTAATGACGATGGATCACTCAAATTGCGTCCCGATTCAATACATCGTCCTCCAGCCGACTTGACTCCATGGGTGTATTGCTGCCTCGGGCACGTTATGGCCGTTCTGCTGTGAGTCTAGATTATCGAATGCGACGAAAAACTGATAGTGAATTGTAACGTTCAGGGCCACCTAATAACGATGGATCACTCAAATTGCGACCCGATTCAATACATCGTCCTCCAGCAGACTTGTCTCCATGGGTCTATTGCTGCCTCGGGCACCTTATGGCCGTTCTGCTGTGAGTCAAAGATTTTAGAATCGGACGAAAAACTGATAGTGAATTGTAACTTTCAGGGCCACCTAATGACGATGGATCACTCAAATTGCGTCCCGATTCAATACATCGTCCTCCAGCAGACTTGTCTCCATGGGTCTATTGCTGCCTCGGGCACCTTATAGCCGTTCTGCTGTGAGTCAAAGATTTTCGAATCGGACGAAAAACTGATAGTGAATTGTAACTTTCAGGGCGACCTAATGACGATGGATCACTCAAATTGCGTCCCGATTCAATACATCGTCCTCCAGCCGACTTGTCTCCATGGGTCTATTGCTGCCTCGAGCACCTTATGGCCGTTCTGCTGTGGGTCAAAGATTTTCGAATCGTACGAAGAACTGATAGTGAATTGTAGCGTTCAGGGCCACCTAATGACGATGGATCACTCAAATTGCGTCCCGATTCGATACATCGTCCTCCAGCAGACTTGTCTCCATGGGTCTATTGCTGCCTCGGGCACCTTATGGGCGTTCTGCTGTGATTCAAAGATTTTCGAATCGGACGAAAAACTGATAGTGAATTGTAACGTTCAGGGCCTCGTAATGACGATGGAACACTCAAATTGCGTCCCGGTTCAATACCTCGTGCTCCAGCAGACTAGTCTCCATGGGACTATTGCTGCCTCGGGCACCTTATGGCCGTTCTGCTGTGAGTCAAAGATTTTCGAATCGGACGAAAAACTTATAGTGAATTGTAACGTTCAGGGCCACCTAATGACGATGGATCACTCAAATTGCGTCCCGATTCAATACATCGTCAACCAGCAGACTTGTCTCCATGGGTCTAATGGTGCCTCGGGCACCCTATGGTCTTTCTCCCGTGAGTCAAGATTATCGAATGTGACGAAAAACTGATAGTTAATTGTAACATTCAGGGCCTCCTAATGACGATGGGACACTCAAATTGCGTCGCGATTCAATACATCGTCATCCTGCAGACTTGTCTCCATGGGTCTATTGCTGCCTCGGGCACCTTATGGCCGTTCTGCTGTGAGTCAAAGATTTTCGAATCGGACGAAAAACTGATAGTGAATTGTAACATTCAGGGCCACCTAATGACGATGGATCACTCAAATTGCGTCCCGATTCAATACATCGTCCTGCAGCCGACATGACTCCATGGGTCTATTGCTGCCTCGGGCAGCTTATTGGCGTTCTGCTGTGATTCAAAGATTTTCGAATCGGACGAAAAACTGATAGTGAATTGTAACGTTCAGGGCCTCCTAATGACGATGGAACACTCAAATTGCGTCCCGGTTCAATTCCTCGTGCTCCAGCAGACTAGTCTCCATGGGACTATTGCTGCCTCGGGCACTTTATGGCCGTTCTGCTGTGAGTCAAAGATTTTCGAATCGGACGAAAAACTTATAGTGAATTGTAACGTTCAGGGCCACCTAATGACGATGGATCACTAAAATTGCGTCCCGATTCAATACATCGTCAACCAGCAGACTTGTCTCCATGGGTCTAATGGTGCCTCGGGCATCTTATGGTCTTTCTCCCGTGAGTCTAGATTATCGAATGTGACGAAAAACTGATAGTTAATTGTAACATTCAGATCCTCCTAATGACGATGGGACACACAAATTGCGTCGCGATTCCATACATCGTCATCCTGCAGACTTGTCTCCATGGGTCTATTGCTGCCTCGGGCACCTTATGGCAGTTCTGCTATGAGTCAAAGATTTTCGAATCGGACGAAAAACTGATAGTGAATAGTAACATTCAGGGCCACCTAATGACGATGGATCACTCAAATTGCGTCCCGATTCAATACATCGTCCTCCAGCCGACTTGACTCCATGGGTGTATTGCTGCCTCGGGCACGTTATGGCTGTTCTGCTGTGAGTCTAGATTATCGAATGCAACGAAAAACTGATAGTGAATTGTAACGTTCAGGGCCACCTAATAACGATGGATCACTCAAATTGCGACCCGATTCAATACATCGTCCTCCAGCAGACTTGTCTCCATGGGTCTATTGCTGCCTCGGGCACCATATGGCCGTTCTGCTGTGAGTCAAAGATTTTAGAATCGGACGAAAAACTGATAGTGAATTGTAACGTTCAGGGCCACCTAATGACGATGGATCACTCAAATTGCGTCCCGATTCAATATATCGTCCTCCAGCAGACTTGTCTCCATGGGTCTATTGCTGCCTCGGGCACCTTATGGCCGTTCTGCTGTGAGTCAAAGATTTTCGAATCGGACGAAAAAATGATAGTGAATTGTAACTTTCAGGGCCACCTAATGACGATGGATCACTCAAATTGCGTCCCGATTCAATACATCGTCCTCCAGCCGACTTGTCTCCATGGATCTATTGCTGCCTCGGGCACCTTATGGCCGTTCTGCTGTGGGTCAAAGATTTTCGAATCGTACGAAGAACTGATAGTGAATTGTAACGTTCAGGGCCACCTAATGACGATGGATCACTCAAATTGCGTCCCGATTCAATACATCGTCCTCCAGCAGACTTGTCTCCATGGGTCTATTGCTGCCTCGGGCACCTTATGGGCGTTCTGCTGTGATTCAAAGATTTTCGAATCGGACGAAAAACTGATAGTGAATTGTAACGTTCAGGGCCTCCTAATGACGATGGAACACTCAAATTGCGTCCCGATTCAATACCTCGTGCTCCAGCAGACTAGTCTCCATGGGACTATTGCTGCCTCGGGCACCTTATGGCCGTTCTGCTGTGAGTCAAAGAATTACGAATCGGACGAAAAACTGATAGTGAAATGTAACAGTCAGGGCCACCTAATGAGGATGGACCACACAAATTGCGTACCGATTCAATACATCGTCCTCCAGCCGACTTGACTCCATGGGTCTATTGCTGCCTCGGGCACCGTATGGCCGTTCTGCTGTGAGTCTAGATTATCGAATGGGACGAAAAACTGATAGTGAATTGTAACGTTCAGGGCCACCTAATGACGATGGATCACTCAAATTGCGTCCCGATTCATTACATCGTCCTTCAGCAGACTTGTCTCCATGGGTCTATTGCTGCCTCGGGCACCTTATGGCCGTTCTGCTATGAGTCAAAGATTTTCGAATCGGACGAAAAACTGATAGTGAATTGTAACGTTCAGGGCCTCCTAATGACGATGGAACACTCAAATTGCGTCCCGATTCAATACCTCGTGCTCCAGCAGACTAGTCTCCATGGGTCTATTGCTGCCTCGGGCACCTTATGGCCGTTCTGGTGTGAGTCAAAGATTTTCGAATCGGACGAAAAACTGATAGTGAATTGTTACGTTCAGGGCCACCTAATGACGATGGATCACTCAAATTGCGTCCCGATTCAATACATCGTCAACCAGCAGACTTGTCTCCATGGGTCTATTGGTGCCTCGGGCACCTTATGGTCGTTCTCCCGTGAGTCTAGACTATCGAATGGGACGAAAAACTGATAGTTGATTCTAACATTCAGGGCCTCCTAATGACGATGGAACACTCAAATTGCGTCGCGATTCAATACATCGTCATCCTGCAGACTTGTCTCCATGGGTCTATTGCTGCCTCGGGCACCTTATGGCCGTTCTGCTAGGAGTCAAAGATTTTCGAATCGGACGAAAAACTGATAGTGAATTGTAACATTCAGGGCCACCTAATGACGATGGATCACTCAAATTGCGTCCCGATTCAATACATCGTCCTCCAGCCGACTTGACTCCATGGGTGTATTGCTGCCTCGGGCACGTTATGGCCGTTCTGCTGTGAGTCTAGATTATCGAATGCGACGAAAAACTGATAGTGAATTGTAACGTTCAGGGCCACGTAATAACGATGGATCACTCAAATTGCGACCCGATTCAATACATCGTCCTCCAGCAGACTTGTCTCCATGGGTCTATTGCTGCCTCGGGCACCTTATGGCCGTTCTGCTGTGAGTCAAAGATTTTAGAATCGGACGAAAAACTGATAGTGAATTGTAACGTTCAGGGCCACCTAATGACGATGGATCACTCAAATTGCGTCCCGATTCAATACATCGTCCTCCAGCTGACTTGTCTCCATGGGACTATTGCTGCCTCGGGCACCTTATGGCCGTTCTGCTGTGAGTCAAAGATTTTCGAATCGGACGAAAAACTGATAGTGAATTGTAACTTTCGGGGCCACCTAATGACGATGGATCACTCAAATTGCGTCCCGATTGAATACATCGTCCTCCAGCCGACTTGTCTCCATGGGTCTATTGCTGCCTCGGGCACCTTATGGCCGTTCTGCTGTGGGTCAAAGATTTTCGAATCGGACGAAGAACTGATAGTGAATTGTAACGTTCAGGGCCACCTAATGACGATGGATCACTCAAATTGCGTCCCGATTGAATACATCGTCCTCCAGCAGACTTGTCTCCATGGGTCTATTGCTGCCTCGGGCACCTTAAAGCCGTTCTGCTGTGAGGCAAAGATTTTCGAATCGGACGAAAAACTGATAGTGAATTGTAACGTTCAGGGCCACCTAATGACGATGGATCACTCAAATTGCGTCCCGATTCAATACATCGTCAACCAGCAGACTTGTCTCCATGGGTCTAATGGTGCCTCGGGCACCTTATGGTCGTTCTCCCGTGAGTCTAGATTATCGAATGTGACGAAAAACTGATAGTTAATTGTAACATTCAGGGCGTCCTAATGACGATGGGACACTCAAATTGCGTCGCGATTCAATACATCGCCATCCTGCAGACTTGTCTCCATGGGTCTATTGCTGCCTCGTGCACCTTATGGCCGTTGTGCTGTGAGTCAAAGAATTTCGAATCGGACGAAAAACTCATAGTGAATTGTAACAGTCAGGGCCACCTAATGAGGATGGACCACACAAATTGCGTACCGATTCAAAACATCGTCCTCCAGCCGACTTGACTCCATGGGTCTATTGCTGCCTCGGGCAGCGTATGGCCGTTCTGCTGTGAGTCTAGATTATCGAATGGGACGAAAAACTGATAGTGAATTGTAACGTTCAGGGCCACCTAATGACGATGGATCACTCAAATTGCGTCCCGATTCATTACATCGTCCTCCAGCAGACTTGTCTCCATGGGTCTATTGCTGCCTCGGGCACCTTATGGCCGTTCTGCTATGAGTCAAAGATTTTCGAATCGGACGAAAAACTGATAGTGAATTGTAACGTTCAGGGCCTCCTAATGACGATGGAACACTCAAATTGCGTCCCGATTCAATACCTCGTGCTCCAGCAGACTAGTCTCCATGGGTCTATTGCTGCCTCGGGCACCTTATGGCCGTTCTGCTGTGAGTCAAAGATTTTCGAATCGGACGAAAAACTGATAGAGAATAGTAACATTCAGGGCCACCTAATGACGATGGATCACTCAAATTGCGTCCCGATTCAATACATCGTCCTCCAGCCGACTTGACTCCATGGGTGTATTGCTGCCTCGGGCACGTTATGGCCGTTCTGCTGTGAGTCTAGATTATCGAATGCGACGAAAAACTGATAGTGAATTGTAACGTTCAGGGCCACGTAATAACGATGGATCACTCAAATTGCGACCCGATTCAATACATCGTCCTCCAGCAGACTTGTCTCCATGGGTCTATTGCTGCCTCGGGCACCTTATGGCCGTTCTGCTGTGAGTCAAAGATTTTAGAATCGGACGAAAAACTGATAGTGAATTGTAACGTTCAGGGCCACCTAATGACGATGGATCACTCAAATTGCGTCCCGATTCAATACATCGTCCTCCAGCAGACTTGTCTCCATGGGACTATTGCTGCCTCGGGCACCTTATGGCCGTTCTGCTGTGAGTCAAAGATTTTCGAATCGGACGAAAAACTGATAGTGAATTGTAACATTCATGGCCACCTAATGACGATGGATCACTCAAATTGCCTCCCGATTCAATACATCGTCCTCCAGCCGACTTGTCTCCATGGGTCTATTGCTGCATCGGGCACCTTATGGCCTTTCTGCTGTGAGTCAAAGATTTTCGAATCGGAAGAAAAACTGATAGTGAATTGTAACTTTCGGGGCCACCTAATGACGATGGATCACTCAAATTGCGTCCCGATTCAATACATCGTCCTCCAGCCGACTTGTCTCCATGGGTCTATTGCTGCCTCGGGCACCTTATGGCCGTTCTGCTGTGGGTCAAAGATTTTCGAATCGGACGAAGAACTGATAGTGAATTGTAACGTTCAGGGCCACCTAATGACGATGGATCACTCAAATTGCGTCCCGATTGAATACATCGTCCTCCAGCAGACTTGTCTCCATGGGTCTATTGCTGCCTCGGGCACCTTATGGCCGTTCCGCTGTGACTCAAAGATTTTCGAATCTGACGAAAAACTGATAGTGAATTGTAACATTCAGGGCCACCTAATGAGGATGGACCACACAATTTGCGTCCCGATTCAATACATCGTCAACCAGCAGACTTGTCTCCATGGGTCTATTGGTGCCTCGGGCACCTTATGGTCGTTCTCCCGTGAGTCTAGACTATCGAATGGGACGAAAAACTGATAGTTGATTCTAACATTCAGGGCCTCCTAATGACGATGGAACACTCAAATTGCGTCGCGATTCAATACATCGTCATCCTGCAGACTTGTCTCCATGGGTCTATTGCTGCCTCGGGCACCTTATGGGCGTTCTGCTGTGAGGCAAAGATTTTCGAATCGGACGAAAAACTGATAGTGAATTGTAACGTTCAGGGCCACCTAATGACGATGGATCACTCAAATTGCGTCCCGATTCAATACATCGTCAACCAGCAGACTTGTCTCCATGGGTCTAATGGTGCCTCGGGCACCTTATGGTCGTTCTCCCGTGAGTCTAGATTATCGAATGTGACGAAAAACTAATAGTTAATTGTAACATTCAGGGCGTCCTAATGACGATGGGACACTCAAATTGCGTCGCGATTCAATACATCGCCATCCTGCAGACTTGTCTCCATGGGTCTATTGCTGCCTCGTGCACCGTATGGCTGTTCTGCTGTGAGTCTAGATTATCGAATGGGACGAAAAACTGATAGTGAATTGTAACGTTCAGGGCCACCTAATGACGATGGATCACTCAAATTGCGTCCCGATTCATTACATCGTCCTCCAGCAGACTTGTCTCCATGGGTCTATTGCTGCCTCGGGCACCTTATGGCCGTTCTGCTATGAGTCAAAGATTTTCGAATCGGACGAAAAACTGATAGTGAATTGTAACGTTCAGGGTCTCCTAATGACGATGGAACACTCAAATTGCGTCCCGATTCAATACCTCGTGCTCCAGCAGACTAGTCTCCATGGGTCTATTGCTGCCTCGGGCACCTTATGGCCGTTCTGCTGTGAGTCAAAGATTTTCGAATCGGACGAAAAACTGATAGTGAATTGTAACGTTCAGGGCCACCTAATGACGATGGATCACTCAAATTGCGTCCCGATTCAATACATCGTCAACCAGCAGACTTGTCTCCATGGGTCTATTGGTGCCTCGGGCACCTTATGGTCGTTCTCCCGTGAGTCTAGACTATCGAATGGGACGAAAAACTGATAGTTGATTCTAACATTCAGGGCCTCCTAATGACGATGGAACACTCAAATTGCGTCGCGATTCAATACATCGTCATCCTGCAGACTTGTCTCCATGGGTCTATTGCTGCCTCGGGCACCTTATGGCCGTTCAGCTATGAGTCAAAAATTTTCGAATCGGACGAAAAACTGATAGTGAATAGTAACATTCATGGCCACCTAATGACGATGGATCACTCAAATTGCGTCCCGATTCAATACATCGTCCTCCAGCCGACTTGACTCCATGGGTGTATTGCTGCCTCGGGCACGTTATGGCCGTTCTGCTGTGAGTCTAGATTATCGAATGCGACGAAAAACTGATAGTGAATTGTAACGTTCAGGGCCACCTAATAACGATGGATCACTCAAATTGCGACCCGATTCAATACATCGTCCTCCAGCAGACTTGTCTCCATGGGTCTATTGCTGCCTCGGGCACCTTTTGGCCGTTCTGCTGTGAGTCAAAGATTTTAGAATCGGACGAAAAACTGATAGTGAATTGTAACGTTCAGGGCCACCTAATGACGATGGATCACTCAAATTGCGTCCCGATTCAATACATCGTCCTCCAGCCGACTTGTCTCCATGGGTCTATTGCTGCCTCGGGCACCTTATGGCCGTTCTGCTGTGGGTCAAAGATTTTCGAATCGGACGAAAAACTGATAGTGAATTGTAACATTCATGGCCACCTAATGACGATGGATCACTCAAATTGCCTCCCGATTCAATACATCGTCCTCCAGCCGACTTGTCTCCATGGGTCTATTGCTGCATCGGGCACCTTATGGCCTTTCAGCTGTGAGTCAAAGATTTTCGAATCGGAAGAAAAACTGATAGTGAATTGTAACTTTCGGGGCCACCTAATGACGATGGATCACTCAAATTGCGTCCCGATTCAATACATCGTCCTCCAGCCGACTTGTCTCCATGGGTCTATTGCTGCCTCGGGCACCTTATGGCCGTTCTGCTGTGGGTCAAAGATTTTCGAATCGGACGAAGAACTGATAGTGAATTGTAACGTTCAGGGCCACCTAATGACGATGGATCACTCAAATTGCGTCCCGATTGAATACATCGTCCTCCAGCAGACTTGTCTCCATGGGTCTATTGCTGCCTCGGGCACCTTAAGGCCGTTCTGCTGTGAGGCAAAGATTTTCGAATCGGACGAAAAACTGATAGTGAATTGTAACGTTCAGGGCCACCTAATGACGATGGATCACTCAAATTGCGTCCCGATTCAATACATCGTCAACCAGCAGACTTGTCTCCATGGGTCTAATGGTGCCTCGGGCACCTTATGGTCGTTCTCCCGTGAGTCTAGATTATCGAATGTGACGAAAAACTGATAGTTAATTGTAACATTCAGGGCGTCCTAATGACGATGGGACACTCAAATTGCGTCGCGATTCAATACATCGCCATCCTGCAGACTTGTCTCCATGGGTCTATTGCTGCCTCGTGCACCTTATGGCCGTTGTGCTGTGAGTCAAAGAATTTCGAATCGGACGAAAAACTCATAGTGAATTGTAACAGTCAGGGCCACCTAATGAGGATGGACCACACAAATTGCGTACCGATTCAAAACATCGTCCTCCAGCCGACTTGACTCCATGGGTCTATTGCTGCCTCGGGCAGCGTATGGCCGTTCTGCTGTGAGTCTAGATTATCGAATGGGACGAAAAACTGATAGTGAATTGTAACGTTCAGGGCCACCTAATGACGATGGATCACTCAAATTGCGTCCCGATTCATTACATCGTCCTCCAGCAGACTTGTCTCCATGGGTCTATTGCTGCCTCGGGCACCTTATGGCCGTTCTGCTATGAGTCAAAGATTTTCGAATCGGACGAAAAACTGATAGTGAATTGTAACGTTCAGGGCCTCCTAATGACGATGGAACACTCAAATTGCGTCCCGATTCAATACCTCGTGCTCCAGCAGACTAGTCTCCATGGGTCTATTGCTGCCTCGGGCACCTTATGGCCGTTCTGCTGTGAGTCAAAGATTTTCGAATCGGACGAAAAACTGATAGAGAATAGTAACATTCAGGGCCACCTAATGACGATGGATCACTCAAATTGCGTCCCGATTCAATACATCGTCCTCCAGCCGACTTGACTCCATGGGTGTATTGCTGCCTCGGGCACGTTATGGCCGTTCTGCTGTGAGTCTAGATTATCGAATGCGACGAAAAACTGATAGTGAATTGTAACGTTCAGGGCCACGTAATAACGATGGATCACTCAAATTGCGACCCGATTCAATACATCGTCCTCCAGCAGACTTGTCTCCATGGGTCTATTGCTGCCTCGGGCACCTTATGGCCGTTCTGCTGTGAGTCAAAGATTTTAGAATCGGACGAAAAACTGATAGTGAATTGTAACGTTCAGGGCCACCTAATGACGATGGATCACTCAAATTGCGTCCCGATTCAATACATCGTCCTCCAGCAGACTTGTCTCCATGGGACTATTGCTGCCTCGGGCACCTTATGGCCGTTCTGCTGTGAGTCAAAGATTTTCGAATCGGACGAAAAACTGATAGTGAATTGTAACATTCATGGCCACCTAATGACGATGGATCACTCAAATTGCCTCCCGATTCAATACATCGTCCTCCAGCCGACTTGTCTCCATGGGTCTATTGCTGCATCGGGCACCTTATGGCCTTTCTGCTGTGAGTCAAAGATTTTCGAATCGGAAGAAAAACTGATAGTGAATTGTAACTTTCGGGGCCACCTAATGACGATGGATCACTCAAATTGCGTCCCGATTCAATACATCGTCCTCCAGCCGACTTGTCTCCATGGGTCTATTGCTGCCTCGGGCACCTTATGGCCGTTCTGCTGTGGGTCAAAGATTTTCGAATCGGACGAAGAACTGATAGTGAATTGTAACGTTCAGGGCCACCTAATGACGATGGATCACTCAAATTGCGTCCCGATTGAATACATCGTCCTCCAGCAGACTTGTCTCCATGGGTCTATTGCTGCCTCGGGCACCTTATGGCCGTTCCGCTGTGACTCAAAGATTTTCGAATCTGACGAAAAACTGATAGTGAATTGTAACATTCAGGGCCACCTAATGAGGATGGACCACACAATTTGCGTCCCGATTCAATACATCGTCAACCAGCAGACTTGTCTCCATGGGTCTATTGGTGCCTCGGGCACCTTATGGTCGTTCTCCCGTGAGTCTAGACTATCGAATGGGACGAAAAACTGATAGTTGATTCTAACATTCAGGGCCTCCTAATGACGATGGAACACTCAAATTGCGTCGCGATTCAATACATCGTCATCCTGCAGACTTGTCTCCATGGGTCTATTGCTGCCTCGGGCACCTTATGGGCGTTCTGCTGTGAGGCAAAGATTTTCGAATCGGACGAAAAACTGATAGTGAATTGTAACGTTCAGGGCCACCTAATGACGATGGATCACTCAAATTGCGTCCCGATTCAATACATCGTCAACCAGCAGACTTGTCTCCATGGGTCTAATGGTGCCTCGGGCACCTTATGGTCGTTCTCCCGTGAGTCTAGATTATCGAATGTGACGAAAAACTAATAGTTAATTGTAACATTCAGGGCGTCCTAATGACGATGGGACACTCAAATTGCGTCGCGATTCAATACATCGCCATCCTGCAGACTTGTCTCCATGGGTCTATTGCTGCCTCGTGCACCGTATGGCTGTTCTGCTGTGAGTCTAGATTATCGAATGGGACGAAAAACTGATAGTGAATTGTAACGTTCAGGGCCACCTAATGACGATGGATCACTCAAATTGCGTCCCGATTCATTACATCGTCCTCCAGCAGACTTGTCTCCATGGGTCTATTGCTGCCTCGGGCACCTTATGGCCGTTCTGCTATGAGTCAAAGATTTTCGAATCGGACGAAAAACTGATAGTGAATTGTAACGTTCAGGGTCTCCTAATGACGATGGAACACTCAAATTGCGTCCCGATTCAATACCTCGTGCTCCAGCAGACTAGTCTCCATGGGTCTATTGCTGCCTCGGGCACCTTATGGCCGTTCTGCTGTGAGTCAAAGATTTTCGAATCGGACGAAAAACTGATAGTGAATTGTAACGTTCAGGGCCACCTAATGACGATGGATCACTCAAATTGCGTCCCGATTCAATACATCGTCAACCAGCAGACTTGTCTCCATGGGTCTATTGGTGCCTCGGGCACCTTATGGTCGTTCTCCCGTGAGTCTAGACTATCGAATGGGACGAAAAACTGATAGTTGATTCTAACATTCAGGGCCTCCTAATGACGATGGAACACTCAAATTGCGTCGCGATTCAATACATCGTCATCCTGCAGACTTGTCTCCATGGGTCTATTGCTGCCTCGGGCACCTTATGGCCGTTCAGCTATGAGTCAAAAATTTTCGAATCGGACGAAAAACTGATAGTGAATAGTAACATTCATGGCCACCTAATGACGATGGATCACTCAAATTGCGTCCCGATTCAATACATCGTCCTCCAGCCGACTTGACTCCATGGGTGTATTGCTGCCTCGGGCACGTTATGGCCGTTCTGCTGTGAGTCTAGATTATCGAATGCGACGAAAAACTGATAGTGAATTGTAACGTTCAGGGCCACCTAATAACGATGGATCACTCAAATTGCGACCCGATTCAATACATCGTCCTCCAGCAGACTTGTCTCCATGGGTCTATTGCTGCCTCGGGCACCTTTTGGCCGTTCTGCTGTGAGTCAAAGATTTTAGAATCGGACGAAAAACTGATAGTGAATTGTAACGTTCAGGGCCACCTAATGACGATGGATCACTCAAATTGCGTCCCGATTCAATACATCGTCCTCCAGCCGACTTGTCTCCATGGGTCTATTGCTGCCTCGGGCACCTTATGGCCGTTCTGCTGTGGGTCAAAGATTTTCGAATCGGACGAAAAACTGATAGTGAATTGTAACATTCATGGCCACCTAATGACGATGGATCACTCAAATTGCCTCCCGATTCAATACATCGTCCTCCAGCCGACTTGTCTCCATGGGTCTATTGCTGCATCGGGCACCTTATGGCCTTTCAGCTGTGAGTCAAAGATTTTCGAATCGGAAGAAAAACTGATAGTGAATTGTAACTTTCGGGGCCACCTAATGACGATGGATCACTCAAATTGCGTCCCGATTCAATACATCGTCCTCCAGCCGACTTGTCTCCATGGGTCTATTGCTGCCTCGGGCACCTTATGGCCGTTCTGCTGTGGGTCAAAGATTTTCGAATCAGACGAAGAACTGATAGTGAATTGTAACGTTCAGGGCCACCTAATGACGATGGATCACTCAAATTGCGTCCCGATTGAATACATCGTCCTCCAGCAGACTTGTCTCCATGGGTCTATTGCTGCCTCGGGCACCTTATGGCCGTTCCGCTGTGACTCAAAGATTTTCGAATCTGACGAAAAACTGATAGTGAATTGTAACATTCAGGGCCACCTAATGAGGATGGACCACACAAATTGCGTCCCGATTCAATACATCGTCAACCAGCAGACTTGTCTCCATGGGTCTATTGGTGCCTCGGGCACCTTATGGTCGTTCTCCCGTGAGTCTAGACTATCGAATGGGACGAAAAACTGATAGTTGATTCTAACATTCAGGGCCTCCTAATGACGATGGAACACTCAAATTGCGTCGCGATTCAATACATCGTCATCCTGCAGACTTGTCTCCATGGGTCTATTGCTGCCTCGGGCACCTTATGGGCGTTCTGCTGTGATTCAAAGATTTTCGAATCGGACGAAAAACTGATAGTGAATTGTAACGTTCAGGGCCTCCTAATGACGATGGAACACTCAAATTGCGTCCCGATTCAATACCTCGTGCTCCAGCAGACTAGTCTCCATGGGACTATTGCTGCCTCGGGCACCTTATGGCCGTTCTGCTGTGAGGCAAAGATTTTCGAATCGGACGAAAAACTGATAGTGAATTGTAACGTTCAGGGCCACCTAATGACGATGGATCACTCAAATTGCGTCCCGATTCAATACATCGTCAACCAGCAGACTTGTCTCCATGGGTCTAATGGTGCCTCGGGCACCTTATGGTCGTTCTCCCGTGAGCCTAGATTATCGAATGTGACGAAAAACTGATAGTTAATTGTAACATTCAGGGCGTCCTAATGACGATGGGACACTCAAATTGCGTCGCGCTTCAATACATCGCCATCCTGCAGACTTGTCTCCATGGGTCTATTGCTGCCTCGTGCACCTTATGGCCGTTCTGCTGTGAGTCAAAGAATTACGAATCGGACGAAAAACTGATAGTGAATTGTAACAGTCAGGGCCACCTAATGAGGATGGACCACACAAATTGCGTACCGATTCAATACATCGTCCTCCAGCCGACTTGACTCCATGGGTCTATTGCTGCCTCGGGCACCGTATGGCCGTTCTGCTGTGAGTCTAGATTATCGAATGGGACGAAAAACTGATAGTGAATTGTAACGTTCAGGGCCACCTAATGACGATGGATCACTCAAATTGCGTCCCGATTCATTACATCGTCCTTCAGCAGACTTGTCTCCATGGGTCTATTGCTGCCTCGGGCACCTTATGGCCGTTCTGCTATGAGTCAAAGATTTTCGAATCGGACGAAAAACTGATAGTGAATTGTAACGTTCAGGGCCTCCTAATGACGATGGAACACTCAAATTGCGTCCCGATTCAATACCTCGTGCTCCAGCAGACTAGTCTCCATGGGTCTATTGCTGCCTCGGGCACCTTATGGCCGTTCTGCTGTGAGTCAAAGATTTTCGAATCGGACGAAAAACTGATAGTGAATTGTTACGTTCAGGGCCACCTAATGACGATGGATCACTCAAATTGCGTCCCGATTCAATACATCGTCAACCAGCAGACTTGTCTCCATGGGTCAATTGGTGCCTCGGGCACCTTATGGTCGTTCTCCCGTGAGTCTAGACTATCGAATGGGACGAAAAACTGATAGTTGATTCTAACATTCAGGGCCTCCTAATGACGATGGAACACTCAAATTGCGTCGCGATTCAATACATCGTCATCCTGCAGACTTGTCTCCATGGGTCTATTGCTGCCTCGGGCACCTTATGGCCGTTCTGCTAGGAGTCAAAGATTTTCGAATCGGACGAAAAACTGATAGTGAATTGTAACATTCAGGGCCACCTAATGACGATGGATCACTCAAATTGCGTCCCGATTCAATACATCGTCCTCCAGCCGACTTGACTCCATGGGTGTATTGCTGCCTCGGGCACGTTATGGCCGTTCTGCTGTGAGTCTAGATTATCGAATGCGACGAAAAACTGATAGTGAATTGTAACGTTCAGGGCCACGTAATAACGATGGATCACTCAAATTGCGACCCGATTCAATACATCGTCCTCCAGCAGACTTGTCTCCATGGGTCTATTGCTGCCTCGGGCACCTTATGGCCGTTCTGCTGTGAGTCAAAGATTTTAGAATCGGACGAAAAACTGATAGTGAATTGTAACGTTCAGGGCCACCTAATGACGATGGATCACTCAAATTGCGTCCCGATTCAATACATCGTCCTCCAGCAGACTTGTCTCCATGGGACTATTGCTGCCTCGGGCACCTTATGGCCGTTCTGCTGTGAGTCAAAGATTTTCGAATCGGACGAAAAACTGATAGTGAATTGTAACATTCATGGCCACCTAATGACGATGGATCACTCAAATTGCCTCCCGATTCAATACATCGTCCTCCAGCCGACTTGTCTCCATGGGTCTATTGCTGCATCGGGCACCTTATGGCCTTTCTGCTGTGAGTCAAAGATTTTCGAATCGGAAGAAAAACTGATAGTGAATTGTAACTTTCGGGGCCACCTAATGACGATGGATCACTCAAATTGCGTCCCGATTCAATACATCGTCCTCCAGCCGACTTGTCTCCATGGGTCTATTGCTGCCTCGGGCACCTTATGGCCGTTCTGCTGTGGGTCAAAGATTTTCGAATCGGACGAAGAACTGATAGTGAATTGTAACGTTCAGGGCCACCTAATGACGATGGATCACTCAAATTGCGTCCCGATTGAATACATCGTCCTCCAGCAGACTTGTCTCCATGGGTCTATTGCTGCCTCGGGCACCTTATGGCCGTTCCGCTGTGACTCAAAGATTTTCGAATCTGACGAAAAACTGATAGTGAATTGTAACATTCAGGGCCACCTAATGAGGATGGACCACACAAATTGCGTCCCGATTCAATACATCGTCAACCAGCAGACTTGTCTCCATGGGTCTATTGGTGCCTCGGGCACCTTATGGTCGTTCTCCCGTGAGTCTAGACTATCGAATGGGACGAAAAACTGATAGTTGATTCTAACATTCAGGGCCTCCTAATGACGATGGAACACTCAAATTGCGTCGCGATTCAATACATCGTCATCCTGCAGACTTGTCTCCATGGGTCTATTGCTGCCTCGGGCACCTTATGGGCGTTCTGCTGTGATTCAAAGATTTTCGAATCGGACGAAAAACTGATAGTGAATTGTAACGTTCAGGGCCTCCTAATGACGATGGAACACTCAAATTGCGTCCCGATTCAATACCTCGTGCTCCAGCAGACTAGTCTCCATGGGACTATTGCTGCCTCGGGCACCTTATGGCCGTTCTGCTGTGAGGCAAAGATTTTCGAATCGGACGAAAAACTGATAGTGAATTGTAACGTTCAGGGCCACCTAATGACGATGGATCACTCAAATTGCGTCCCGATTCAATACATCGTCAACCAGCAGACTTGTCTCCATGGGTCTAATGGTGCCTCGGGCACCTTATGGTCGTTCTCCCGTGAGTCTAGATTATCGAATGTGACGAAAAACTGATAGTTAATTGTAACATTCAGGGCGTCCTAATGACGATGGGACACTCAAATTGCGTCGCGATTCAATACATCGCCATCCTGCAGACTTGTCTCCATGGGTCTATTGCTGCCTCGTGCACCTTATGGCCGTTCTGCTATGAGTCAAAGATTTTCGAATCGGACGAAAAACTCATAGTGAATTGTAACAGTCAGGGCCACCTAATGAGGATGGACCACACAAATTGCGTACCGATTCAAAACATCGTCCTCCAGCCGACTTGACTCCATGGGTCTATTGCTGCCTCGGGCAGCGTATGGCCGTTCTGCTGTGAGTCTAGATTATCGAATGGGACGAAAAACTGATAGTGAATTGTAACGTTCAGGGCCACCTAATGACGATGGATCACTCAAATTGCGTCCCGATTCATTACATCGTCCTCCAGCAGACTTGTCTCCATGGGTCTATTGCTGCCTCGGGCACCTTATGGCCGTTCTGCTATGAGTCAAAGATTTTCGAATCGGACGAAAAACTGATAGTGAATTGTAACGTTCAGGGCCTCCTAATGACGATGGAACACTCAAATTGCGTCCCGATTCAATACCTCGTGCTCCAGCAGACTAGTCTCCATGGGTCTATTGCTGCCTCGGGCACCTTATGGCCGTTCTGCTGTGAGTCAAAGATTTTCGAATCGGACGAAAAACTGATAGTGAATAGTAACATTCAGGGCCACCTAATGACGATGGATCACTCAAATTGCGTCCCGATTCAATACATCGTCCTCCAGCCGACTTGACTCCATGGGTGTATTGCTGCCTCGGGCACGTTATGGCCGTTCTGCTGTGAGTCTAGATTATCGAATGCGACGAAAAACTGATAGTGAATTGTAACGTTCAGGGCCACCTAATAACGATGGATCACTCAAATTGCGACCCGATTCAATACATCGTCCTCCAGCAGACTTGTCTCCATGGGTCTATTGCTGCCTCGGGCACCTTATGGCCGTTCTGCTGTGAGTCAAAGATTTTAGAATCGGACGAAAAACTGATAGTGAATTGTAACGTTCAGGGCCACCTAATGACGATGGATCACTCAAATTGCGTCCCGATTCAATACATCGTCCTCCAGCAGACTTGTCTCCATGGGACTATTGCTGCCTCGGGCACCTTATGGCCGTTCTGCTGTGAGTCAAAGATTTTCGAATCGGACGAAAAACTGATAGTGAATTGTAACATTCATTTCCACCTAATGACGATGGATCACTCAAATTGCCTCCCGATTCAATACATCGTCCTCCAGCCGACTTGTCTTCATGGGTCTATTGCTGCATCGGGCACCTTATGGCCTTTCTGCTGTGAGTCAAAGATTTTCGAATCGGAAGAAAAACTGATAGTGAATTGTAACTTTCGGGGCCACCTAATGACGATGGATCACTCAAATTGCGTCCCGATTCAATACATCGTCCTCCAGCCCACTTGTCTCCATGGGTCTATTGCTGCCTCGGGCACCTTATGGCCGTTCTGCTGTGGGTCAAAGATTTTCGAATCGGACGAAGAACTGATAGTGAATTGTAACGTTCAGGGCCACCTAATGACGATGGATCACTCAAATTGCGTCCCGATTGAATACATCGTCCTCCAGCAGACTTGTCTCCATGGGGCTATTGCTGCCTCGGGCACCTTATGGCCGTTCCGCTGTGACTCAAAGATTTTCGAATCTGACGAAAAACTGATAGTGAATTGTAACATTCAGGGCCACCTAATGAGGATGGACCACACAAATTGCGTCCCGATTCAATACATCGTCAACCAGCAGACTTGTCTCCATGGGTCTATTGGTGCCTCGGGCACCTTATGGTCGTTCTCCCGTGAGTCTAGACTATCGAATGGGACGAAAAACTGATAGTTGATTCTAACATTCAGGGCCTCCTAATGACGATGGAACACTCAAATTGCGTCGCGATTCAATACATCGTCATCCTGCAGACTTGTCTCCATGGGTCTATTGCTGCCTCGGGCACCTTATGGGCGTTCTGCTGTGAGGCAAAGATTTTCGAATCGGACGAAAAACTGATAGTGAATTGTAACGTTCAGGGCCACCTAATGACGATGGATCACTCAAATTGCGTCCCGATTCAATACATCGTCAACCAGCAGACTTGTCTCCAAGGGTCTAATGGTGCCTCGGGCACCTTATGGTCGTTCTCCCGTGAGTCTAGATTATCGAATGTGACGAAAAACTAATAGTTAATTGTAACATTCAGGGCGTCCTAATGACGATGGGACACTCAAATTGCGTCGCGATTCAATACATCGCCATCCTGCAGACTTGTCTCCATGGGTCTATTGCTGCCTCGTGCACCTTATGGCCGTTCTGCTGTGAGTCAAAGAATTACGAATCGGACGAAAAACTGATAGTGAATTGTAACAGTCAGGGCCACCTAATGAGGATGGACCACACAAATTGCGTACCGATTCAATACATCGTCCTCCAGCCGACTTGACTCCATGGGTCTATTGCTGCCTCGGGCACCGTATGGCCGTTCTGCTGTGAGTCTAGATTATCGAATGGGACGAAAAACTGATAGTGAATTGTAACGTTCAGGGCCACCTAATGACGATGGATCACTCAAATTGCGTCCCGATTCATTACATCGTCCTTCAGCAGACTTGTCTCCATGGGTCTATTGCTGCCTCGGGCACCTTATGGCCGTTCTGCTATGAGTCAAAGATTTTCGAATCGGACGAAAAACTGATAGTGAATTGTAACGTTCAGGGCCTCCTAATGACGATGGAACACTCAAATTGCGTCCCGATTCAATACCTCGTGCTCCAGCAGACTAGTCTCCATGGGTCTATTGCTGCCTCGGGCACCTTATGGCCGTTCTGCTGTGAGTCAAAGATTTTCGAATCGGACGAAAAACTGATAGTGAATTGTTACGTTCAGGGCCACCTAATGACGATGGATCACTCAAATTGCGTCCCGATTCAATACATCTTCAACCAGCAGACTTGTCTCCATGGGTCTATTGGTGCCTCGGGCACCTTATGGTCGTTCTCCCGTGAGTCTAGACTATCGAATGGGACGAAAAACTGATAGTTGATTCTAACATTCAGGGCCTCCTAATGACGATGGAACACTCAAATTGCGTCGCGATTCAATACATCGTCATCCTGCAGACTTGTCTCCATGGGTCTATTGCTGCCTCGGGCACCTTATGGCCGTTCTGCTAGGAGTCAAAGATTTTCGAATCGGACGAAAAACTGATAGTGAATTGTAACATTCAGGGCCACCTAATGACGATGGATCACTCAAATTGCGTCCCGATTCAATACATCGTCCTCCAGCCGACTTGACTCCATGGGTGTATTGCTGCCTCGGGCACGTTATGGCCGTTCTGCTGTGAGTCTAGATTATCGAATGCGACGAAAAACTGATAGTGAATTGTAACGTTCAGGGCCACGTAATAACGATGGATCACTCAAATTGCGACCCGATTCAATACATCGTCCTCCAGCAGACTTGTCTCCATGGGTCTATTGCTGCCTCGGGCACCTTATGGCCGTTCTGCTGTGAGTCGAAGATTTTAGAATCGGACGAAAAACTGATAGTGAATTGTAACGTTCAGGGCCACCTAATGACGATGGATCACTCAAATTGCGTCCCGATTCAATACATCGTCCTCCAGCAGACTTGTCTCCATGGGACTATTGCTGCCTCGGGCACCTTATGGCCGTTCTGCTGTGAGTCAAAGATTTTCGAATCGGACGAAAAACTGATAGTGAATTGTAACATTCATGGCCACCTAATGACGATGGATCACTCAAATTGCCTCCCGATTCAATACATCGTCCTCCAGCCGACTTGTCTCCATGGGTCTATTGCTGCATCGGGCACCTTATGGCCTTTCTGCTGTGAGTCAAAGATTTTCGAATCGGAAGAAAAACTGATAGTGAATTGTAACTTTCGGGGCCACCTAATGACGATGGATCACTCAAATTGCGTCCCGATTCAATACATCGTCCTCCAGCCGACTTGTCTCCATGGGTCTATTGCTGCCTCGGGCACCTTATGGCCGTTCTGCTGTGGGTCAAAGATTTTCGAATCGGACGAAGAACTGATAGTGAATTGTAACGTTCAGGGCCACCTAATGACGATGGATCACTCAAATTGCGTCCCGATTGAATACATCGTCCTCCAGCAGACTTGTCTCCATGGGTCTATTGCTGCCTCGGGCACCTTATGGCCGTTCCGCTGTGACTCAAAGATTTTCGAATCTGACGAAAAACTGATAGTGAATTGTAACATTCAGGGCCACCTAATGAGGATGGACCACACAAATTGCGTCCCGATTCAATACATCGTCAACCAGCAGACTTGTCTCCATGGGTCTATTGGTGCCTCGGGCACCTTATGGTCGTTCTCCCGTGAGTCTAGACTATCGAATGGGACGAAAAACTGATAGTTGATTCTAACATTCAGGGCCTCCTAATGACGATGGAACACTCAAATTGCGTCGCGATTCAATACATCGTCATCCTGCAGACTTGTCTCCATGGGTCTATTGCTGCCTCGGGCACCTTATGGGCGTTCTGCTGTGATTCAAAGATTTTCGAATCGGACGAAAAACTGATAGTGAATTGTAACGTTCAGGGCCTCCTAATGACGATGGAACACTCAAATTGCGTCCCGATTCAATACCTCGTGCTCCAGCAGACTAGTCTCCATGGGACTATTGCTGCCTCGGGCACCTTATGGCCGTTCTGCTGTGAGGCAAAGATTTTCGAATCGGACGAAAAACTGATAGTGAATTGTAACGTTCAGGGCCACCTAATGACGATGGATCACTCAAATTGCGTCCCGATTCAATACATCGTCAACCAGCAGACTTGTCTCCATGGGTCTAATGGTGCCTCGGGCACCTTATGGTCGTTCTCCCGTGAGTCTAGATTATCGAATGTGACGAAAAACTGATAGTTAATTGTAACATTCAGGGCGTCCTAATGACGATGGGACACTCAAATTGCGTCGCGATTCAATACATCGCCATCCTGCAGACTTGTCTCCATGGGTCTATTGCTGCCTCGTGCACCTTATGGCCGTTCTGCTGTGAGTCAAAGAATTTCGAATCGGACGAAAAACTCATAGTGAATTGTAACAGTCAGGGCCACCTAATGAGGATGGACCACACAAATTGCGTACCGATTCAAAACATCGTCCTCCAGCCGACTTGACTCCATGGGTCTATTGCTGCCTCGGGCAGCGTATGGCCGTTCTGCTGTGAGTCTAGATTATCGAATGGGACGAAAAACTGATAGTGAATTGTAACGTTCAGGGCCACCTAATGACGATGGATCACTCAAATTGCGTCCCGATTCATTACATCGTCCTCCAGCAGACTTGTCTCCATGGGTCTATTGCTGCCTCGGGCACCTTATGGCCGTTCTGCTATGAGTCAAAGATTTTCGAATCGGACGAAAAACTGATAGTGAATTGTAACGTTCAGGGCCTCCTAATGACGATGGAACACTCAAATTGCGTCCCGATTCAATACCTCGTGCTCCAGCAGACTAGTCTCCATGGGTCTATTGCTGACTCGGGCACCTTATGGCCGTTCTGCTGTGAGTCAAAGATTTTCGAATCGGACGAAAAACTGATAGTGAATAGTAACATTCAGGGCCACCTAATGACGATGGATCACTCAAATTGCGTCCCGATTCAATACATCGTCCTCCAGCCGACTTGACTCCATGGGTGTATTGCTGCCTCGGGCACGTTATGGCCGTTCTGCTGTGAGTCTAGATTATCGAATGCGACGAAAAACTGATAGTGAATTGTAACGTTCAGGGCCACCTAATAACGATGGATCACTCAAATTGCGACCCGATTCAATACATCGTCCTCCAGCAGACTTGTCTCCATGGGTCTATTGCTGCCTCGGGCACCTTATGGCCGTTCTGCTGTGAGTCAAAGATTTTAGAATCGGACGAAAAACTGATAGTGAATTGTAACGTTCAGGGCCACCTAATGACGATGGATCACTCAAATTGCGTCCCGATTCAATACATCGTCCTCCAGCTGACTTGTCTCCATGGGACTATTGCTGCCTCGGGCACCTTATGGCCGTTCTGCTGTGAGTCAAAGATTTTCGAATCGGACGAAAAACTGATAGTGAATTGTAACATTCATGGCCACCTAATGACGATGGATCACTCAAATTGCCTCCCGATTCAATACATCGTCCTCCAGCCGACTTGTCTCCATGGGTCTATTGCTGCATCGGGCACCTTATGGCCTTTCTGCTGTGAGTCAAAGATTTTCGAATCGGAAGAAAAACTGATAGTGAATTGTAACTTTCGGGGCCACCTAATGACGATGGATCACTCAAATTGCGTCCCGATTCAATACATCGTCCTCCAGCCGACTTGTCTCCATGGGTCTATTGCTGCCTCGGGCACCTTATGGCCGTTCTGCTGTGGGTCAAAGATTTTCGAATCGGACGAAGAACTGATAGTGAATTGTAACGTTCAGGGCCACCTAATGACGATGGATCACTCAAATTGCGTCCCGATTGAATACATCGTCCTCCAGCAGACTTGTCTCCATGGGTCTATTGCTGCCTCGGGCACCTTATGGCCGTTCCGCTGTGACTCAAAGATTTTCGAATCTGACGAAAAACTGATAGTGAATTGTAACATTCAGGGCCACCTAATGAGGATGGACCACACAAATTGCGTCCCGATTCAATACATCGTCAACCAGCAGACTTGTCTCCATGGGTCTATTCGTGCCTCGGGCACCTTATGGTCGTTCTCCCGTGAGTCTAGACTATCGAATGGGACGAAAAACTGATAGTTGATTCTAACATTCAGGGCCTCCTAATGACGATGGAACACTCAAATTGCGTCGCGATTCAATACATCGTCATCCTGCAGACTTGTCTCCATGGGTCTATTGCTGCCTCGGGCACCTTATGGGCGTTCTGCTGTGAGGCAAAGATTTTCGAATCGGACGAAAAACTGATAGTGAATTGTAACGTTCAGGGCCACCTAATGACGATGGATCACTCAAATTGCGTCCCGATTCAATACATCGTCAACCAGCAGACTTGTCTCCAAGGGTCTAATGGTGCCTCGGGCACCTTATGGTCGTTCTCCCGTGAGTCTAGATTATCGAATGTGACGAAAAACTAATAGTTAATTGTAACATTCAGGGCGTCCTAATGACGATGGGACACTCAAATTGCGTCGCGATTCAATACATCGCCATCCTGCAGACTTGTCTCCATGGGTCTATTGCTGCCTCGTGCACCTTATGGCCGTTCTGCTGTGAGGCAAAGAATTTCGAATTGGACGAAAAACTGATAGTGAATTGTAACAGTCAGGGCCACCTAATGAGGATGGACCACACAAATTGCGTACCGATTCAATACATCGTCCTCCAGCCGACTTGAATCCATGGGTCTATTGCTGCCTCGGGCACCGTATGGCTGTTCTGCTGTGAGTCTAGATTATCGAATGGGACGAAAAACTGATAGTGAATTGTAACGTTCAGGGCCACCTAATGACGATGGATCACTCAAATTGCGTCCCGATTCATTACATCGTCCTCCAGCAGACTTGTCTCCATGGGTCTATTGCTGCCTCGGGCACCTTATGGCCGTTCTGCTATGAGTCAAAGATTTTCGAATCGGACGAAAAACTGATAGTGAATTGTAACGTTCAGGGCCTCCTAATGACGATGGAACACTCAAATTGCGTCCCGATTCAATACCTCGTGCTCCAGCAGACTAGTCTCCATGGGTCTATTGCTGCCTCGGGCACCTTATGGCCGTTCTGCTGTGAGTCAAAGATTTTCGAATCGGACGAAAAACTGATAGTGAATTGTAACGTTCAGGGCCACCTAATGACGATGGATCACTCAAATTGCGTCCCGATTCAATACATCGTCAACCAGCAGACTTGTCTCCATGGGTCTATTGGTGCCTCGGGCACCTTATGGTCGTTCTCCCGTGAGTCTAGACTATCGAATGGGACGAAAAACTGATAGTTGATTCTAACATTCAGGGCCTCCTAATGACGATGGAACACTCAAATTGCGTCGCGATTCAATACATCGTCATCCTGCAGACTTGTCTCCATGGGTCTATTGCTGCCTCGGGCACCTTATGGCCGTTCTGCTATGAGTCAAAAATTTTCGAATCGGACGAAAAACTGATAGTGAATAGTAACATTCAGGGCCACCTAATGACGATGGATCACTCAAATTGCGTCCCGATTCAATACATCGTCCTCCAGCCGACTTGACTCCATGGGTGTATTGCTGCCTCGGGCACGTTATGGCCGTTCTGCTGTGAGTCTAGATTATCGAATGCGACGAAAAACTGATAGTGAATTGTAACGTTCAGGGCCACCTAATAACGATGGATCACTCAAATTGCGACCCGATTCAATACATCGTCCTCCAGCAGACTTGTCTCCATGGGTCTATTGCTGCCTCGGGCACCTTATGGCCGTTCTGCTGTGAGTCAAAGATTTTAGAATCGGACGAAAAACTGATAGTGAATTGTAACGTTCAGGGCCACCTAATGACGATGGATCACTCAAATTGCGTCCCGATTCAATACATCGTCCTCCAGCCGACTTGTCTCCATGGGTCTATTGCTGCCTCGGGCACCTTATGGCCTTTCTGCTGTGAGTCAAAGATTTTCGAATCGGAAGAAAAACTGATAGTGAATTGTAACTTTCGGGGCCACCTAATGACGATGGATCACTCAAATTGCGTCCCGATTCAATACATCGTCCTCCAGCCGACTTGTCTCCATGGGTCTATTGCTGCCTCGGGCACCTTATGGCCGTTCTGCTGTGGGTCAAAGATTTTCGAATCGGACGAAGAACTGATAGTGAATTGTAACGTTCAGGGCCACCTAATGACGATGGATCACTCTAATTGCGTCCCGATTGAATACATCGTCCTCCAGCAGACTTGTCTCCATGGGTCTATTGCTGCCTCGGGCACCTTATGGCCGTTCCGCTGTGACTCAAAGATTTTCGAATCTGACGAAAAACTGATAGTGAATTGTAACATTCAGGGCCACCTAATGAGGATGGACCACACAAATTGCGTCCCGATTCAATACATCGTCAACCAGCAGACTTGTCTCCATGGGTCTATTGGTGCCTCGGGCACCTTATGGTCGTTCTCCCGTGAGTCTAGACTATCGAATGGGACGAAAAACTGATAGTTGATTCTAACATTCAGGGCCTCCTAATGACGATGGAACACTCAAATTGCGTCGCGATTCAATACATCGTCATCCTGCAGACTTGTCTCCATGGGTCTATTGCTGCCTCGGGCACCTTATGGGCGTTCTGCTGTGATTCAAAGATTTTCGAATCGGACGAAAAACTGATAGTGAATTGTAACGTTCAGGGCCTCCTAATGACGATGGAACACTCAAATTGCGTCCCGATTCAATACCTCGTGCTCCAGCAGACTAGTCTCCATGGGACTATTGCTGCCTCGGGCACCTTATGGCCGTTCTGCTGTGAGGCAAAGATTTTCGAATCGGACGAAAAACTGATAGTGAATTGTAACGTTCAGGGCCACCTAATGACGATGGATCACTCAAATTGCGTCCCGATTCAATACATCGTCAACCAGCAGTCTTGTCTCCATGGGTCTAATGGTGCCTCGGGCACCTTATGGTCGTTCTCCCGTGAGTCTAGATTATCGAATGTGACGAAAAACTGATAGTTAATTGTAACATTCATGGCCACCTAATGACGATGGATCACTCAAATTGCCTCCCGATTCAATACATCGTCCTCCAGCCGACTTGTCTCCATGGGTCTATTGCTGCCTCGGGCACCTTATGGGCGTTCTGCTGTGATTCAAAGATTTTCGAATCGGACGAAAAACTGATAGTGAATTGTAACAGTCAGGGCCACCTAATGAGGATGGACCACACAAATTGCGTACCGATTCAATACATCGTCCTCCAGCCGTCTTGACTCCATGGGTCTATTGCTGCCTCGGGCACCGTGTGGCTGTTCTGCTGTGAGTCTAGATTATCGAATGGGACGAAAAACTGATAGTGAATTGTAACGTTCAGGGCCACTTAATGACGATGGATCACTCAAATTGCGTCCCGATTCATTACATCGTCCTCCAGCAGACTTGTCTCCATGGGTCTATTGCTGCCTCGGGCACCTTATGGCCGTTCTGCTATGAGTCAAAGATTTTCGAATCGGACGAAAAACTGATAGTGAATTGTAACGTTCAGGGCCTCCTAATGACGATGGAACACTCAAATTGCGTCCCGATTCAATACCTCGTGCTCCAGCAGACTAGTCTCCATGGGTCTATTGCTGCCTCGGGCACCTTATGGCCGTTCTGCTGTGAGTCAAAGATTTTCGAATCGGACGAAAAACTGATAGTGAATTGTAACGTTCAGGGCCACCTAATGACGATGGATCACTCAAATTGCGTCCCGATTCAATACATCGTCAACCAGCAGACTTGTCTCCATGGGTCTATTGGTGCCTCGGGCACCTTATGGTCGTTCTCCCGTGAGTCTAGACTATCGAATGGGACGAAAAACTGATAGTTGATTCTAACATTCAGGGCCTCCTAATGACGATGGAACACTCAAATTGCGTCGCGATTCAATACATCGTCATCCTGCAGACTTGTCTCCATGGGTCTATTGCTGCCTCGGGCACCTTATGGCCGTTCTGCTATGAGTCAAAAATTTTCGAATCGGACGAAAAACTGATAGTGAATAGTAACATTCAGGGCCACCTAATGACGATGGATCACTCAAATTGCGTCCCGATTCAATACATCGTCCTCCAGCCGACTTGACTCCATGGGTGTATTGCTGCCTCGGGCACCTAATGGCCGTTCCGCTGTGACTCAAAGATTTTCGAATCTGACGAAAAACTGATAGTGAATTGTAACATTCAGGGCCACCTGATGAGGATGGACCACACAAATTGCGTCCCGATTCAATACATCGTCAACCAGCAGACTTGTCTCCATGGGTCTATTGGTGCCTCGGGCACCTTATGGTCGTTCTCCCGTGAGTCTAGACTATCGAATGGGACGAAAAACTGATAGTTGATTCTAACATTCAGGGCCTCCTAATGACGATGGAACACTCAAATTGCGTCGCGATTCAATACATCGTCATCCTGCAGACTTGTCTCCATGGGTCTATTGCTGCCTCGGGCACCTTATGGCCGTTCTGCTATGAGTCAAAGATTTTCGAATCGGACGAAAAACTGATAGTGAATAGTAACATTCAGGGCCACCTAATGACGATGGATCACTCAAATTGCGTCCCGATTCAATACATCGTCCTCCAGCCGACTTGACTCCATGTGTGTATTGCTGCATCGGGCACCTTATGGCCGTTCTGCTGTGAGTCTAGATTATCGAATGCGACGAAAAACTGATAGTGAACTGTAACGTTCAGGGCCACCTAATAACGATGGATCACTCAAATTGCGACCCGATTCAATACATCGTCCTCCAGCAGACTTGTCTCCATGGGTCTATTGCTGCCTCGGGCACCTTATGGCCGTTCTGCTGTGAGTCAAAAAGTTTCGAATCGGACGAAAAACTGATAGTGAATTGTAACGTTCAGGGCCACCTAATGACGATGGATCACTCAAATTGCGTCCCGATTCAATACATCGTCCTCCAGCAGACTTGTCTCCATGGGTCTATTGCTGCCTCGGGCACCTTATGGCCGTTCTGCTGTGAGACAAAGATTTTCGAATCGGACGAAAAACTGATAGTGAATTGTAACTTTCAGGGCCACCTAATGACGATGGATCACTCAAATTGCGTCCCGATTCAATACATCGTCCTCCAGCCGACTTGTCTCCATGGGTCTATTGCTGCCTCGGGCACCTTATGGCCGTTCTGTTGTGGGTCAAAGATTTTCGAATCGGACGAAGAACTGATAGTGAATTGTAACGTTCAGGGCCACCTAATGACGATGGATCACTCAAATTGCGTCCCGGTTCAATACCTCGTGCTCCAGCAGACTAGTCTCCATGGGACTATTGCTGCCTCGGGCACCTTATGGCCGTTCTGCTGTGAGTCAAAGATTTTCGAATCGGACGAAAAACTTATAGTGAATTGTAACGTTCAGGGCCACCTAATGACGATGGATCACTCAAATTGCGTCCCGATTCAATACATCGTCAACCAGCAGACTTGTCTCCATGGGTCTAATGGTGCCTCGGGCACCCTATGGTCTTTCTCCCGTGAGTCAAGATTATGGAATGTGACGAAAAACTGATAGTTAATTGTAACATTCAGGGCCTCCTAATGACGATGGGACACTCAAATTGCGTCGCGATTCAATACATCGTCATCCTGCAAACTTGACTCCATGGGTGTATTGCTGCCTCGGGCACCTTATGGCCGTTCTGCTGTGAGTCAAAGATTTTCGAATCGGACGAAAAACTGATAGTGAATTGTAACATTCAGGGCCACCTAATGACGATGGATCACTCAAATTGCGTCCCGATTCAATACATCGTCCTGCAGCCGACTTGACTCCATGGGTCTATTGCTGCCTCGGGCACCTTATGGCCGTTCTGCTGTGAGTCTAGATTATCGAATGCGACGAAAAACTGATAGTGAATTGTAACGTTCAGGGCCACCTAATGACGATGGATCACTCAAATTGTGTCCCGATTCAATACATCGTCCTCCAGCAGACTTGTCTCCATGGGTCTATTGCTGCATCGGGCACCTTATCGCCTTTCTGCTGTGAGTCAAAGATTTTCGAATCGGAAGAAAAACTGATAGAGAATTGTAACTTTCGGGGCCACCTAATGACGATGAATCACTCAAATTGCGTCCCGATTCAATACATCGTCCTCCAGCCGACTTGTCTCCATGGGTCTATTGCTGCCTCGGGCACCTTATGGCCGTTCTGCTGTGGGTCAAAGATTTTCGAATCGGACGAAGAACTGATAGTGAATTGTAACGTTCAGGGCCACCTAATGACGATGGATCACTCAAATTGCGTCCCGATTGAATACATTGTCCTCCAGCAAACTTGTCTCCATGGGTCTATTGCTGCCTCGGGCACCTTATGGCCGTTCCGCTGTGACTCAAAGATTTTCGAATCTGACGAAAAACTGATAGTGAATTGTAACATTCAGGGCCACCTAATGAGGATGGACCACACAAATTGCGTCCCGATTCAATACATCGTCAACCATCAGACTTGTCTCCATGGGTGTATTGGTGCCACGGGCACCTTATGGTCGTTCTCCCGTGAGTCTAGACTATCGAATGGGACGAAAAACTGATAGTTGATTCTAACATTCAGGGCCTCCTAATGACGATGGAACACTTAAATTGCGTCGCGATTCAATACATCGTCATCCTGCAGACTTGTCTCCATGGGTCTATTGCTGCCTCGGGCACCTTATGGCCGTTCTGCTATGAGTCAAAGATTTTCGAATCGGACGAAAAACTGATAGTTTTTCAGGGCCACCTAATGACGATGGATCACTCAAATTGCGTCCCGATTCAATACATCGTCCTCCAGCCGACTTGACTCCATGGGTGTATTGCTGCCTCGGGCACGTTATGGCCGTTCTGCTGTGAGTCTAGATTATCGAATGCGACGAAAAACTGATAGTGAATTGTAACGTTCAGGGCCACCTAATAACGATGGATCACTCAAATTGCGACCCGATTCAATACATCGTCCTCCAGCAGACTTGTCTCCATGGGTCTATTGCTGCCTCGGGCACCTTATGGCCGTTCTGCTGTGAGTCAAAAAGTTTCGAATCGGACGAAAAACTGATAGTGAATTGTAACGTTCAGGGCCACCTAATGACGATGGATCACTCAAATTGCGTCCCGATTCAATACATCGTCCTCCAGCAGACTTGTCTCCATGGGTCTAATGCTGCCTCGGGCACCTTATGGCCGTTCTGCTGTGAGACAAAGATTTTCGAATCGGACGAAAAACTGATAGTGAATTGTAACTTTCAGGGCCACCTAATGACGATGGATCACTCAAATTGCGTCCCGATTCAATACATCGTCCTCCAGCCGACTTGTCTCCATGGGTCTATTGCTGCCTCGGGCACCTTATGGCCGTTCTGTTGTGGGTCAAAGATTTTCGAATCGGACGAAGAACTGATAGTGAATTGTAACGTTCAGGGCCACCTAATGACGATGGATCACTCAAATTGCGTCCCGGTTCAATACCTCGTGCTCCAGCAGACTAGTCTCCATGGGACTATTGCTGCCTCGGGCACCTTATGGCCGTTCTGCTGTGAGTCAAAGATTTTCGAATCGGACGAAAAACTTATAGTGAATTGTAACGTTCAGGGCCACCTAATGACGATGGATCACTCAAATTGCGACCCGATTCAATACATCGTCAACCAGCAGACTTGTCTCCATGGGTCTAATGGTGCCTCGGGAACCCTATGGTCTTTCTCCCGTGAGTCAAGATTATGGAATGTGACGAAAAACTGATAGTTAATTGTAACATTCAGGGCCTCCTAATGACGATGGGACACTCAAATTGCGTCGCGATTCAATACATCGTCATCCTGCAAACTTGTCTCCATGGGTGTATTGCTGCCTCGGGCACCTTATGGCCGTTCTGCTGTGAGTCAAAGATTTTCGAATCGGACGAAAAACTGATAGTGAATTGTAACATTCAGAGCCACCTAATGACGATGGATCACTCAAATTGCGTCCCGATTCAATACATCGTCCTGCAGCCGACTTGACTCCATGGGTCTATTGCTGCCTCGGGCACCTTATGGCCGTTCTGCTGTGAGTCTAGATTATCGAATGCGACGAAAAACTGATAGTGAATTGTAACGTTCAGGGCCACCTAATGACGATGGATCACTCAAATTGTGTCCCGATTCAATACATCGTCCTCCAGCAGACTTGTCTCCATGGGTCTATTGCTGCATCGGGCACCTTATCGCCTTTCTGCTGTGAGTCAAAGATTTTCGAATCGGAAGAAAAACTGATAGGGAATTGTAACTTTCGGGGCCACCTAATGACGATGAATCACTCAAATTGCGTCCCGATTCAATACATCGTCCTCCAGCCGACTTGTCTCCATGGGTCTATTGCTGCCTCGGGCACCTTATGGCCGTTCTGCTGTGGGTCAAAGATTTTCGAATCGGACGAAGAACTGATAGTGAATTGTAACGTTCAGGGCCACCTAATGACGATGGATCACTCAAATTGCGTCCCGATTGAATACATTGTCCTCCAGCAAACTTGTCTCCATGGGTCTATTGCTGCCTCGGGCACCTTATGGCCGTTCCGCTGTGACTCAAAGATTTTCGAATCTGACGAAAAACTGATAGTGAATTGTAACATTCAGGGCCACCTAATGAGGATGGACCACACAAATTGCGTCCCGATTCAATACATCGTCAACCAGCAGACTTGTCTCCATGGGTGTATTGGTGCCTCGGGCACCTTATGGTCGTTCTCCCGTTAGTCTAGACTATCGAATGGGACGAAAAACTGATAGTTGATTCTAACATTCAGGGCCTCCTAATGACGATGGAACACTTAAATTGCGTCGCGATTCAATACATCGTCATCCTGCAGTCTTGTCTCCATGGGTCTATTGCTGCCTCGGGCACCTTATGGCCGTTCTGCTATGAGTCAAAGATTTTCGAATCGGACGAAAAACTGATAGTTTTTCAGGGCCACCTAATGACGATGGATCACTCAAATTGCGTCCCGATTCAATACATCGTCCTCCAGCCGACTTGACTCCATGGGTGTATTGCTGCCTCGGGCACCTTATGGCCGTTCTGCTGTGAGTCTAGATTATCGAATGCGACGAAAAACTGATAGTGAACTGTAACGTTCACGGCCACCTAATAACGATGGATCACTCAAATTGCGACCCGATTCAATACATCGTCCTCCAGCAGACTTGTCTCCATGGGTCTATTGCTGCCTCGGGCACCTTATGGCCGTTCTGCTGTGAGTCAAAGATTTTCGAATCGGACGAAAAACTTATAGTGAATTGTAACGTTCAGGGCCACCTAATGACGATGGATCACTCAAATTGCGTCCCGATTCAATACATCGTCAACCAGCAGACTTGTCTCCATGGGTCTAATGGTGCCTCGGGCACCCTATGGTCTTTCTCCCGTGAGTCAAGATTATCGAATGTGCCGAAAAACTGATAGTTAATTGTAACATTCATGGCCACCTAATGACGATGGATCACTCAAATTGCCTCCCGATTCAATACATCGTCCTCCAGCCGACTTGTCTCCATGGGTCTATTGCTGCATCGGGCACCTTATGGCCTTTCTGCTGTGAGTCAAAGATTTTCGAATCGGAAGAAAAACTGATAGTGAATTGTAACTTTCGGGGCCACCTAATGACGATGGATCACTCAAATTGCGTCCCGATTCAATACATCGTCCTCCAGCCGACTTGTCTCCATGGGTCTATTGCTGCCTCGGGCACCTTATGGCCGTTCTGCTGTGGGTCAAAGATTTTCGAATCGGACGAAGAACTGATAGTGAATTGTAACGTTCAGGGCCACCTAATAACGATGGATCACTCAAATTGCGTCCCGATTGAATACATCGTCCTCCAGCAGACTTGTCTCCATGGGTCTATTGCTGCCTCGGGCACCTTATGGCCGTTCCGCTGTGACTCAAAGATTTTCGAATCTGACGAAAAACTGATAGTGAATTGTAACATTCAGGGCCACCTAATGAGGATGGACCACACAAATTGCGTCCCGATTCAATACATCGTCAACCAGCAGACTTGTCTCCATGGGTCTATTGGTGCCTCGGGCACCTTATGGTCGTTCTCCCGTGAGTCTAGACTATCGAATGGGACGAAAAACTGATAGTTGATTCTAACATTCAGGGCCTCCTAATGACGATGGAACACTCAAATTGCGTCGCGATTCAATACATCGTCATCCTGCAGACTTGTCTCCATGGGTCTATTGCTGCCTCGGGCACCTTATGGCCGTTCTGCTATGAGTCAAAGATTTTCGAATCGGACGAAAAACTGATAGTGAATAGTAACATTCAGGGCCACCTAATGACGATGGATCACTCAAATTGCGTCCCGATTCAATACATCGTCCTCCAGCCGACTTGACTCCATGTGTGTATTGCTGCATCGGGCACCTTATGGCCGTTCTGCTGTGAGTCTAGATTATCGAATGCGACGAAAAACTGATAGTGAACTGTAACGTTCAGGGCCACCTAATAACGATGGATCACTCAAATTGCGACCCGATTCAATACATCGTCATCCAGCAGACTTGTCTCCATGGGTCTATTGCTGCCTCGGGCACCTTATGGCCGTTCTGCTGTGAGTCAAAAAGTTTCGAATCGGACGAAAAACTGATAGTGAATTGTAACGTTCAGGGCCACCTAATGACGATGGATCACTCAAATTGCGTCCCGATTCAATACATCGTCCTCCAGCAGACTTGTCTCCATGGGTCTATTGCTGCCTCGGGCACCTTATGGCCGTTCTGCTGTGAGACAAAGATTTTCGAATCGGACGAAAAACTGATAGTGAATTGTAACTTTCAGGGCCACCTAATGACGATGGATCACTCAAATTGCGTCCCGATTCAATACATCGTCCTCCAGCCGACTTGTCTCCATGGGTCTATTGCTGCCTCGGGCACCTTATGGCCGTTCTGTTGTGGGTCAAAGATTTTCGAATCGGACGAAGAACTGATAGTGAATTGTAACGTTCAGGGCCACCTAATGACGATGGATCACTCAAATTGCGTCCCGGTTCAATACCTCGTGCTCCAGCAGACTAGTCTCCATGGGACTATTGCTGCCTCGGGCACCTTATGACCGTTCTGCTGTGAGTCAAAGATTTTCGAATCGGACGAAAAACTTATAGTGAATTGTAACGTTCAGGGCCACCTAATGACGATGGATCACTCAAATTGCGTCCCGATTCAATACATCGTCAACCAGCAGACTTGTCTCCATGGGTCTAATGGTGCCTCGGGCACCCTATGGTCTTTCTCCCGTGAGTCAAGATTATGGAATGTGACTTAAAACTGATAGTTAATTGTAACATTCAGGGCCTCCTAATGACGATGGGACACTCAAATTGCGTCGCGATTCAATACATCGTCATCCTGCAAACTTGACTCCATGGGTGTATTGCTGCCTCGGGCACCTTATGGCCGTTCTGCTGTGAGTCAAAGATTTTCGAATCGGACGAAAAACTGATAGTGAATTGTAACATTCAGGGCCACCTAATGACGATGGATCACTCAAATTGCGTCCCGATTCAATACATCGTCCTGCAGCCGACTTGACTCCATGGGTCTATTGCTGCCTCGGGCACCTTATGGCCGTACTGCTGTGAGTCTAGATTATCGAATGCGACGAAAAACTGATAGTGAATTGTAACGTTCAGGGCCACCTAATGACGATGGATCACTCAAATTGTGTCCCGATTCAATACATCGTCCTCCAGCAGACTTGACTCCATGGGTCTATTGCTGCATCGGGCACCTTATCGCCTTTCTGCTGTGAGTCAAAGATTTTCGAATCGGAAGAAAAACTGATAGAGAATTGTAACTTTCGGGGCCACCTAATGACGATGAATCACTCAAATTGCGTCCCGATTCAATACATCGTCCTCCAGCCGACTTGTCTCCATGGGTCTATTGCTGCCTCGGGCACCTTATGGCCGTTCTGCTGTGGGTCAAAGATTTTCGAATCGGACGAAGAACTGATAGTGAATTGTAACGTTCAGGGCCACCTAATGACGATGGATCACTCAAATTGCGTCCCGATTGAATACATTGTCCTCCAGCAAACTTGTCTCCATGGGTCTATTGCTGCCTCGGGCACCTTATGGCCGTTCCGCTGTGACTCAAAGATTTTCGAATCTGACGAAAAACTGATAGTGAATTGTAACATTCAGGGCCACCTAATGAGGATGGACCACACAAATTGCGTCCCGATTCAATACATCGTCAACCAGCAGACTTGTCTCCATGGGTGTATTGGTGCCTCGGGCACCTTATGGTCGTTCTCCCGTGAGTCTAGACTATCGAATGGGACGAAAAACTGATAGTTGATTCTAACATTCAGGGCCTCCTAATGACGATGGAACACTTAAATTGCGTCGCGATTCAATACATCGTCATCCTGCAGACTTGTCTCCATGGGTCTATTGCTGCCTCGGGCACCTTATTGGCCGTTCTGCTATGAGTCAAAGATTTTCGAATCGGACGAAAAACTGATAGTTTTTCAGGGCCACCTAATGACGATGGATCACTCAAATTGCGTCCCGATTCAATACATCGTCCTCCAGCCGACTTGACTCCATGGGTGTATTGCTGCCTCGGGCACGTTATGGCCGTTCTGCTGTGAGTCTAGATTATCGAATGCGACGAAAAACTGATAGTGAATTGTAACGTTCAGGGCCACCTAATAACGATGGATCACTCAAATTGCGACCCGATTCAATACATCGTCCTCCAGCAGACTTGTCTCCATGGGTCTATTGCTGCCTCGGGCACCTTATGGCCGTTCTGCTGTGAGTCAAAGATTTTCGAATCGGACGAAAACAGATAGTGAATTGTAACATTCATGGCCACCTAATGACGATGGATCACTCAAATTGCCTCCCGATTCAATACATCGTCCTCCAGCCGACTTGTCTCCATGGGTCTATTGCTGCATCGGGCACCTTATGGCCTTTCTGCTGTGAGTCAAAGATTTTCGAATCGGAAGAAAAACTGATAGTGAATTGTAACTTTCGGGGCCACCTAATGACGATGGATCACTCAAATTGCGTCCCGATTCAATACATCGTCCTCCAGCCGACTTGTCTCCATGGGTCTATTGCTGCCTCGGGCACCTTATGGCCGTTCTGCTGTGGGTCAAAGATTTTCGAATCGGACGAAGAACTGATAGTGAATTGTAACGTTCAGGGCCACCTAATGACGATGGATCACTCAAATTGCGTCCCGATTGAATACATCGTCCTCCAGCAGACTTGTCTCCATGGGTCTATTGCTGCCTCGGGCACCTTATGGCCGTTCCGCTGTGACTCAAAGATTTTCGAATCTGACGAAAAACTGATAGTGAATTGTAACATTCAGGGCCACCTAATGAGGATGGACCACACAAATTGCGTCCCGATTCGATACATCGTCAACCAGCAGACTTGTCTCCATGGGTCTATTGGTGCCTCGGGCACCTTATGGTCGTTCTCCCGTGAGTCTAGACTATCGAATGGGACGAAAAACTGATAGTTGATTCTAACATTCAGGGCCTCCTAATGACGATGGAACACTCAAATTGCGTCGCGATTCAATACATCGTCATCCTGCAGACTTGTCTCCATGGGTCTATTGCTGCCTCGGGCACCTTATGGCCGTTCTGCTATGAGTCAAAGATTTTCGAATCGGACGAAAAACTGATAGTGAATAGTAACATTCAGGGCCACCTAATGACGATGGATCACTCAAATTGCGTCCCGATTCAATACATCGTCCTCCAGCCGACTTGACTCCATGTGTGTATTGCTGCATCGGGCACCTTATGGCCGTTCTGCTGTGAGTCTAGATTATCGAATGCGACGAAAAACTGATAGTGAACTGTAACGTTCAGGGCCACCTAATAACGATGGATCACTCAAATTGCGACCCGATTCAATACATCGTCCTCCAGCAGACTTGTCTCCATGGGTCTATTGCTGCCTCGGGCACCTTATGGCCGTTCTGCTGTGAGTCAAAAAGTTTCGAATCGGACGAAAAACTGATAGTGAATTGTAACGTTCAGGGCCACCTAATGACGATGGATCACTCAAATTGCGTCCCGATTCAATACATCGTCCTCCAGCAGACTTGTCTCCATGGGTCTAATGCTGCCTCGGGCACCTTATGGCCGTTCTGCTGTGAGACAAAGATTTTCGAATCGGACGAAAAACTGATAGTGAATTGTAACTTTCAGGGCCACCTAATGACGATGGATCACTCAAATTGCGTCCCGATTCAATACATCGTCCTCCAGCCGACTTGTCTCCATGGGTCTATTGCTGCCTCGGGCACCTTATGGCCGTTCTGTTGTGGGTCAAAGATTTTCGAATCGGACGAAGAACTGATAGTGAATTGTAACGTTCAGGGCCACCTAATGACGATGGATCACTCAAATTGCGTCCCGGTTCAATACCTCGTGCTCCAGCAGACTAGTCTCCATGGGACTATTGCTGCCTCGGGCACCTTATGGCCGTTCTGCTGTGAGTCAAAGATTTTCGAATCGGACGAAAAACTTATAGTGAATTGTAACGTTCAGGGCCACCTAATGACGATGGATCACTCAAATTGCGTCCCGATTCAATACATCGTCAACCAGCAGACTTGTCTCCATGGGTCTAATGGTGCCTCGGGCACCCTATGGTCTTTCTCCCGTGAGTCAAGATTATGGAATGTGACGAAAAACTGATAGTTAATTGTAACATTCAGGGCCTCCTAATGACGATGGGACACTCAAATTGCGTCGCGATTCAATACATCGTCATCCTGCAAACTTGTCTCCATGGGTGTATTGCAGCCTCGGGCACCTTATGGCCGTTCTGCTGTGAGTCAAAGATTTTCGAATCGGGCGAAAAACTGATAGTGAATTGTAACATTCAGAGCCACCTAATGACGATGGATCACTCAAATTGCGTCCCGATTCAATACATCGTCCTGCAGCAGACTTGACTCCATGGGTCTATTGCTGCCTCGGGCACCTTATGGCCGTTCTGCTGTGAGTCTAGATTATCGAATGCGACGAAAAACTGATAGTGAATTGTAACGTTCAGGGCCACCTAATGACGATGGATCACTCAAATTGTGTCCCGATTCAATACATCGTCCTCCAGCAGACTTGTCTCCATGGGTCTATTGCTGCATCGGGCACCTTATCGCCTTTCTGCTGTGAGTCAAAGATTTTCGAATCGGAAGAAAAACTGATAGGGAATTGTAACTTTCGGGGCCACCTAATGACGATGAATCACTCAAATTGCGTCCCGATTCAATACATCGTCCTCCAGCCGACTTGTCTCCATGGGTCTATTGCTGCCTCGGGCACCTTATGGCCGTTCTGCTGTGGGTCAAAGATTTTCGAATCGGACGAAGAACTGATAGTGAATTGTAACGTTCAGGGCCACCTAATGACGATGGATCACTCAAATTGCGTCCCGATTGAATACATTGTCCTCCAGCAAACTTGTCTCCATGGGTCTATTGCTGCCTCGGGCACCTTATGGCCGTTCCGCTGTGACTCAAAGATTTTCGAATCTGACGAAAAACTGATAGTGAATTGTAACATTCAGGGCCACACAAATTGCGTCCCGATTCAATACATCGTCAACCAGCAGACTTGTCTCCATGGGTCTATTGCTGCCTGGGGCACCTTATGGCCGTTCTGCTATGAGTCAAAGATTTTCGAATCGGACGAAAAACTGATAGTTTTTCAGGGCCACCTAATGACGATGGATCACTCAAATTGCGTCCCGATTCAATACATCGTCCTCCAGCCGACTTGACTCCATGGGTGTATTGCTGCCTCGGGCACCTTATGGCCGTTCTGCTGTGAGTCAAAGATTTTCGAATCGGACGAAAAACTTATAGTGAATTGTAACGTTCAGGGCCACCTAATGACGATGGATCACTCAAATTGCGTCCCGATTCAATACATCGTCAACCAGCAGACTTGTCTCCATGGGTCTAATGGTGCCTCGGGCACCCTATGGTCTTTCTCCCGTGAGTCAAGATTATCGAATGTGACGAAAAACTGATAGTTAATTGTAACATTCAGGGCCTCCTAATGACGATGGGACACTCAAATTGCGTCGCGATTCAATACATCGTCATCCTGCTGACTTGTCTCCATGGGTCTATTGCCGCCTCGGGCACCTTATGGCCGTTCTGCTGTGAGTCAAAGATTTTCAAATCGGACGAAAAACTGATGGTGAATTGTAACATTCAGGGCCACCTAATGACGATGGATCACTCAAATTGCGTCCCGATTCAATACATCGTTTGCAGCCGACTTGACTCCATGGGTCTATTGCTGCCTCGGGCACCTTATGGCCGTTCTGCTGTGAATCTAGATTATCGAATGCGACGAAAAACTGATAGTGAATTGTAACGTTCAGGGCCACCTAATGACGATGGATCACTCAAATTGTGTCCCGATTCAATACATCGTCCTCCAGCAGACTTGTCTCCATGGGTCTATTGCTGCCTTGGGCACCTTATGGCCGTTCTGCTGTGAGTCAAAGATTTTCGAATCGGACGAAAAACTGATAGTGAATTGTAACGTTCAGGGCCACCTAATGACGATGGATCACTCAAATTGCGTCCCGATTCAATACATCGTCCTCCAGCAGACTTGTCTCCATGGGTCTATTGCTGCCTCGGGCACCTTATGGCCTATCTGCTGTGAGTCAAAGATATTCGAATCGGTCGAAAAACTGATAGTGAATTGTAACTTTCAGGGCCACCTAATGACGATGGATCACTCAAATTGCGTCCCGATTCAATACATCGTCCTCCAGCTGACTTGTCTCCATGGGTCTATTGCTGCCTCGGGCACCTTACGGTCGTTCTCCCGTGAGTCTAGATTATCGAATGGGACGAAAACTGATAGTTAATTCTAACATTCAGGGCCTCCTAATGACGATGGAACACTCAAATTGCGTCGCGATTCAATACATCGTCATCCTGCAGACTTGTCTCCGTGGGTCTATTGCTGCCTCGGGCACCTTATGGCCGTTCTGCTGTGAGTCAAAGATTTTCGAATCGGACAAAAACAGATAATGAATTGTAAGATTCATTGCCACCTAATGACGATGGATCAATCAAATTGCGTCCCGATTCAATACATCGTCCTCGAGCCGACTTGTCTCCATGGGTCTATTGCTGCATCGGGCACCATATGGCCGTTCTGCTGTGAGTCAAAGATTTTCGAATCGGACGAAAAACTGATACTGAATTGTAACTTTCAGGGCCTCCTAATGACGATGGAACACTCAAATTGCGTCCCGATTCAATACCTCGTGCTCCAGCAGACTAGTCTCCATGGGTCTATTGCTGCCTCGGGCACATTATGGCCGTTCTGCTGTGAGTCAAACATTTTCGAATCGGACGAAAAACTGATAGTGAATTGTAACTTTCAGGGCCTCCTAATGACGATGGATCACTCAAATTGCGTCCCGATTCAATACATCGTCCTCCAGCCGACTTGTCTCCATGGGTCTATTGCTGCCTCGAGCACCTTATGGCCGTTTTGCTGTGAGTCAAATATTTTCGAATCGGACGAAATACTGATAGTGAATTGTAATGTTCCGGGCCACCTAATGACGATGGATCACTCAAATTGCGTCCCGATTCAATACATCGTCCTCCAGCAGGCTTGTCTCCATGGGTCAATTGCTGCCTCGGGCACCTGATGGCCATTCTGCTGTGAGTCAAAGATTTTCGAATCGGACGAAAAACTGATAGTGAATTGTAACGTTCAGGGCCACCTAATGACGATGGATCACTCAAATTGCGTCCCGATTCAATACATCGTCCTCCAGCAGACTTGTCTCCATGGGTCTATTGCTGCCTCGGGCACCTTATGGCCGTTCTGCTGTGAGTCAAAGATTTTCGAATCGGACGAAAATTTGATAGTGAATTGTAACATTCAGGGCCACCTAATGAGGATGGACCGCACAAATTGCGTCCCGATTCAATACATCGTCCTCCAGCCGACTTGTCTCCATGGGTCTATTGCTGCCTCGGGCACCTTATGGTCGTTCTGCTGTGGGTCAAAGATTTTCGATTCGGACGTAAAACTGATAGTGAATTGTAATGTTCAGGGCCACCTAATGACGATGGATCACTCAAATTGCGTCCCGATTCAATACATCGTCCTCCACCAGACTTGTCTCCATGGGTCTATTGCTGCCTCGGGCACCTTATGGCCGTTCTGCTGTGACTCAAAGATTTTCGAATCTGACGAAAAACTGATAGTGAATTGTAACATTCAGGGCCACCTAATGACGATGGATCACTCAAATTGCGTCCCGATTCAATACATCGTCCTCCAGCCGACTTGTCTCCATGGGTCTATTGCTGCCTCGGGCACCTTATGGCCGTTCTGCTGTGAGTCAAAGATTTTCGAATCGGACGAAATACTGATAGTGAATTGTAACATTCAGGGCCACCTAATGACGATGGATCACTCAAATTGCGTCCCGATTCAATACATCGTCCTCCAGGCGACTTGACTCCATGGGTGTATTGCTGCCTCGGGCACCTTTTGGCCGTTCTGCTGTGAGTCTAGATTATCGAATGCGACGAAAAACTGATAGTGAATTGTAACGTTCAGGGCCACCTAATAACGATGGATCACTCAAATTGCGACCCGATTCAATACATCGTCCTCCAGCAGACTAGTCTCCATGGGACTATTGCTGCCTGGGGCACCCTATGGCCGTTCTGCTGTGAGTCAAAGATTTTCGATTCGGACGAAGAACTGATAACAAATTGTAACGTTCAGGGCCACCTAATGACGATGGATCACTCAAATTGCGTCCCGATTCAATACATCGTCCTCCAGCCTACTTGTCTCCATGGGTCTATTGCTGCCTCGAGCACCTTATGGCCGTTTTGCTGTGAGTCAAATTTTCTCGAATCGGACGAAATACTGATAGTGAATTGTAATGTTCCGGGCCACCTAATGACGATGGATCACTCAAATTGCGTCCCGATTCAATACATCGTCAACCAGCAGACTTGTCTCAATGGGTCTAATGGTGCCTCGGGCACCTTATGGTCGTTCTCCCGTGAGTCTAGATTATCGAATGTGACGAAAAACTGATAGTTAATTGTAACATTCAGGGCCTCCTAATGACGATGGGACACTCAAATTAAGTCGCGATTCAATACATCGTCAGCCTGCAGACTTGTCTCCATGGGTCTATTGCTGCCTCGAGCACCTTATGGCCGTTCTGCTGTGAGTCAAAGATTTTCGAATCGGACGAAAATTTGATAGTGAATTGTAACCTTCAGGGCCACCTAATGATGATGGACCACACAAATTGCGTCCCGATTCAATACATCGTCCTCCAGCCGACTTGACTCCATGGGTCTATTGCTGCCTCGGGCACCTTATGGCCTTTCTGCTGTGGGTCCAGATTATCGAATGGGACGAAAAACTGATAGTGAATTGTAATGTTCCGGGCCACCTAATGACGATGGATCACTCAAATTGCGACCCGATTCAATACATCGTCCTCCAGCAGACTTGTCTCCATGCGTCTATTGCTGCCTCGGGCACCTTATGGCCGTTCTGCTGTGGGTGAAAGATTTTCGAATCGGACGAAGAACTGATAACAAATTGTAACGTTCAGGGCCACCTAATGACGATGGATCACTCAAATTGCGTCCCGATTCAATACATCGTCCTCCAGCCGACTTGTCTCCATGGGTCTATTGCTGCCTCGAGCACCTTATGGCCGTTTTGCTGTGAGTCAAATATTTTCGAATCGGACGAAATACTGATAGTGAATTGTAATGTTCCGGGCCACCTAATGACGATGGATCACTCAAATTGCGTCCCGATTCAATACATCGTCCTCCAGCAGGCTTGTCTCCATGGGTCAATTGCTGCCTCGGGCACCTGATGGCCATTCTGCTGTGAGTCAAAGATTTTCGAATCGGACGAAAAACTGATAGTGAATTGTAACGTTCAGGGCCACCTAATGACGATGGATCACTCAAATTGCGTCCTCCAGCAGACTTGTCTCCAAGGGGCTATTGCTGCCTCGGGCACCTTATGGCCGTTCTGCTGTGTGTCAAAGATTTTCGAATCGGACGAAAATTTGATAGTGAATTGTAACATTCAGGGCCACCTAATGAGGATGGACCGCACAAATTGCGTCCCGATTCAATACATCGTCCTCCAGCCGACTTGTCTCCATGGGTCTATTGCTGCCTCGGGCACCTTATGGTCGTTCTGCTGTGGGTCAAAGATTTTCGATTCGGACGAAGAACTGATAGTGAATTGTAACGTTCAGGGCCACCTAATGACGATGGATCACTCAAATTGCGTCCCGATTCAATACATCGTCCTCCACCAGACTTGTCTCCATGGGTCTATTGCTGCCTCGGGCACCTTATGGCCGTTCTGCTGTGACTCAAAGATTTTCGAATCTGACGAAAAACTGATAGTGAATTGTAACATTCAGGGCCACCTAATGACGATGGATCACTCAAATTGCGTCCCGATTCAATACATCGTCCTCCAGCCGACTTGTCTCCATGGGACTATTGCTGCCTCGGGCACCTTATGGCCGTTCTGCTGTGAGTCAAAGATTTTCGAATCGGACGAAATACTGATAGTGAATTGTAACATTCAGGGCCACCTAATGACGATGGATCACTCAAATTGCGTCCCGATTCAATACATCGTCCTCCAGCCGACTTGACTCCATGGGTGTATTGCTGCCTCGGGCTCCTTTTGGCCGTTCTGCTGTGAGTCTAGATTATCGAATGCGACGAAAAACTGATAGTGAATTGTAACGTTCAGGGCCACCTAATAACTATGGATCACTCAAATTGCGACCCGATTCAATACATCGTTCTCCAGCAGACTTGTCTCCATGGGTCTATTGCTGCCTCGGGCACCTTATGGCCGTTCTGCTGTGAGTGAAAGATTTTCGAATCGGACGAAAAACTGATAGTGAATTGTAACGTTCAGGGCCACCTAATGACGATGGATCACTCAAATTGCGTCCCGATTCAATACATCGTCCTCCAGCAGACTTGTCTCCATGAGTCTATTGCTGCCTCGGGCACCTTATGGCCGTTCTGCTGTGAGTCAAAGATTTTTGAATCGGACGAAAAACTGATAGTGAATTGTAACTTTCAGGGCCACCTAATGACGATGGATCACTCAAATTGCGTCCCGATTCAATACATCGTCCTCCAGCCGACTTGTCTCCATGGGTCTATTGCTGCCTCGGGCACCTTATGGCCGTTCTGCTGTGGGTCAAAGATTTTCGAATCGGACGAAGAACTGATAGTGAATTGTAACGTTCAGGGCCACCTAATGATGATGGATCACTCAAATTGCGTCCCGATTCAATACATCGTCCTCCAGCAGACTTGTCTCCATGGGTCTATTGCTGCCTCGGGCACCTTATGGGCGTTCTGCTGTGATTCAAAGATTTTCGAATCGGACGAAAAACTGATAGTGAATTGTAACGTTCAGGGCCTCATAATGACGATGGAACACTCAAATTGCGTCCCGGTTCAATACCTCGTGCTCCAGCAGACTAGTCTCCATGGGACTATTGCTGCCTGGGGCACCTTATGGCCGTTCTGCTGTGAGTCAAAGATTTTCGAATCGGACGAAAAACTTATAGTGAATTGTAACGTTCAGGGCCACCTAATGACGATGGATCACTCAAATTGCGTCCCGATTCAATACATCGTCAACCAGCAGACTTGTCTCAATGGGTCTAATGGTGCCTCGGGCACCTTATGGTCGTTCTCCCGTGAGTCTAAATTATCGAATGTGACGAAAAACAGATAGTTAATTGTAACATTCAGGGACTCCTAATGACGATGGGACACTCAAATTGCGTCGCGATTCAATACATCGTCATCCTGCAGACTTGTCTCCATGGGTCTTTTGCTACCTCGGGCACCTTATGGCCGTTCTGCTGTGAGTCAAAGATTTTCGAATCGGACGAAAATTTGATAGTGAATTGTAACCTTCAGGGCCACCTAATGATGATGTACCACACAAATTGCGTCCCGATTCAATACATCGTCCTCCAGCCGACTTGACTCCATGGGTCTATTGCTGCCTCGGGCACCTTATGGCCTTTCTGCTGTGGGTCCAGATTATCGAATGGGACGAAAAACTGATAGTGAATTGTAATGTTCCGGGCCACCTAATGACGATGGATCACTCAAATTGCGACCCGATTCAATACATCGTCCTCCAGCCGACTTGACTCCATGGGTGTATTGCTGCCTCGGGCACCTTATGGCCGTTCTGCTGTGAGTCAAAGATTTTCGAATCGGACGAAATACTGATAGTGAATTGTAACATTCAGGGCCACCTAATGACGATGGATCACTCAAATTGCGTCCCGATTCAATACATCGTACTCCAGCCGACTTGACTCCATGGGTGTATTGCTGCCTCGGGCTCCTTTTGGCCGTTCTGCTGTGAGTCTAGATTATCGAATGCGACGAAAAACTGATAGTGAATTGTAACGTTCAGGGCCACCTAATAACTATGGATCACTCAAATTGCGACCCGATTCAATACATCGTTCTCCAGCAGACTTGTCTCCATGGGTCTATTGCTGCCTCGGGCACCTTATGGCCGTTCTGCTGTGAGTGAAAGATTTTCGAATCGGACGAAAAACTGATAGTGAATTGTAACGTTCAGGGCCACCTAATGACGATGGATCACTCAAATTGCGTCCCGATTCAATACATCGTCCTCCAGCAGACTTGTCTCCATGAGTCTATTGCTGCCTCGGGCACCTTATGGCCGTTCTGCTGTGAGTCAAAGATTTTTGAATCGGACGAAAAACTGATAGTGAATTGTAACTTTCAGGGCCACCTAATGACGATGGATCACTCAAATTGCGTCCCGATTCAATACATCGTCCTCCAGCCGACTTGTCTCCATGGGTCTATTGCTGCCTCGGGCACCTCATGGCCGTTCTGCTGTGGGTCAAAGATTTTCGAATCGGACGAAGAACTGATAGTGAATTGTAACGTTCAGGGCCACCTAATGATGATGGATCACTCAAATTGCGTCCCGATTCAATACATCGTCCTCCAGCAGACTTGTCTCCATGGGTCTATTGCTGCCTCGGGCACCTTATGGGCGTTCTGCTGTGATTCAAAGATTTTCGAATCGGACGAAAAACTGATAGTGAATTGTAACGTTCAGGGCCTCATAATGACGATGGAACACTCAAATTGCGTCCCGGTTCAATACCTCGTGCTCCAGCAGACTAGTCTCCATGGGACTATTGCTGCCTGGGGCACCTTATGGCCGTTCTGCTGTGAGTCAAAGATTTTCGAATCGGACGAAAAACTTATAGTGAATTGTAACGTTCAGGGCCACCTAATGACGATGGATCACTCAAATTGCGTCCCGATTCAATACATCGTCAACCAGCAGACTTGTCTCAATGGGTCTAATGGTGCCTCGGGCACCTTATGGTCGTTCTCCCGTGAGTCTAAATTATCGAATGTGACGAAAAACTGATAGTTAATTGTAACATTCAGGGCCTCCTAATGACGATGGGACACTCAAATTGCGTCGCGATTCAATACATCGTCATCCTGCAGACTTGTCTCCATGGGTCTATTGCTACCTCGGGCACCTTATGGCCGTTCTGCTGTGAGTCAAAGATTTTCGAATCGGACGAAAATTTGATAGTGAATTGTAACCTTCAGGGCCACCTAATGATGATGGACCACACAAATTGCGTCCCGATTCAATACATCGTCCTCCAGCCGACTTGACTCCATGGGTCTATTGCTGCCTCGGGCACCTTATGGCCTTTCTGCTGTGGGTCCAGATTATCGAATGGGACGAAAAACTGATAGTGAATTGTAATGTTCCGGGCCACCTAATGACGATGGATCACTCAAATTGCGACCCGATTCAATACATCGTCCTCCAGCCGACTTGACTCCATGGGTGTATTGCTGCCTCGGGCACCTTATGGCCGTTCTGCTGTGAGTCAAAGATTTTCGAATCGGACGAAATACTGATAGTGAATTGTAACATTCATGGCCTCCTAATGACGATGGAACACTCAAATTGCGTCCCGGTTCAATACCTCGTGCTCCAGCAGACTAGTCTCCATGGGACTATTGCTGCCTGGGGCACCTTATGGCCGTTCTGCTGTGAGTCAAAGATTTTCGAATCGGACGAAAAACTTATAGTGAATTGTAACGTTCAGGGCCACCTAATGACGATGGATCACTCAAATTGCGTCCCGATTCAATACATCGTCCTCCAGCCGACTTGTCTCCATGGGTCTATTGCTGCCTCGGGCACCTTATGGCCGTTCTGCTGTGGGTCAAAGATTTTCGAATCGGACGAAGAACTGATAGTGAATTGTAACGTTCAGGGCCACCTAATGATGATGGATCACTCAAATTGCGTCCCGATTCAATACATCGTCCTCCAGCAGACTTGTCTCCATGGGTCTATTGCTGCCTCGGGCACCTTATGGGCGTTCTGCTGTGATTCAAAGATTTTCGAATCGGACGAAAAACTGATAGTGAATTGTAACGTTCAGGGCCTCATAATGACGATGGAACACTCAAATTGCGTCCCGGTTCAATACCTTGTGCTCCAGCAGACTAGTCTCCATGGGACTATTGCTGCCTGGGGCACCTTATGGCCGTTCTGCTGTGAGTCAAAGATTTTCGAATCGGACGAAAAACTTATAGTGAATTGTAACGTTCAGGGCCACCTAATGACGATGGATCACTCAAATTGCGTCCCGATTCAATACATCGTCAACCAGCAGACTTGTCTCAATGGGTCTAATGGTGCCTCGGGCACCTTATGGTCGTTCTCCCGTGAGTCAAGATTATCGAATGTGACGAAAAACTGATAGTTAATTGTAACATTCAGGGCCTCCTAATGACGATGGGACACTCAAATTGCGTCGCGATTCAATACATCGTCATCCTGCAGACTTGTCTCCATGGGTCAATTGCTGCCTCGGGCACCTTATGGCCGTTCTGCTGTGAGTCAAAGATTTTCGAATCGGACGAAAATTTGATAGTGAATTGTAACCTTCAGGGCCACCTAATGATGATGGACCACACAAATTGCGTCCCGATTCAATACATCGTCCTCCAGCCGACTTGACTCCATGGGTCTATTGCTGCCTCGGGCACCTTATGGCCTTTCTGCTGTGGATCCAGATTATCGAATGGGACGAAAAACTGATAGTGAATTGTAATGTTCCGGGCCACCTAATGACGATGGATCACTCAAATTGCGACCCGATTCAATACATCGTCCTCCAGCAGACTTGTCTCCATGCGTCTATTGCTGCCTCGGGCACCTTATGGCCGTTCTGCTGTGGGTGAAAGATTTTCGAATCGGACGAAGAACTGATAACAAATTGTAACGTTCAGGGCCACCTAATGACGATGGATCACTCAAATTGCGTCCCGATTCAATACATCGTCCTCCAGCCGACTTGTCTCCATGGGTCTATTGCTGCCTCGAGCACCTTATGGCCGTTTTGCTGTGAGTCAAATATTTTCGAATCGGACGAAATACTGATAGTGAATTGTAATGTTCCGGGCCACCTAATGACGATGGATCACTCAAATTGCGTCCCGATTCAATACATCGTCCTCCAGCAGGCTTGTCTCCATGGGTCAATTGCTGCCTCGGGCACCTGATGGCCATTCTGCTGTGAGTCAAAGATTTTCGAATCGGACGAAAAACTGATAGTGAATTGTAACGTTCAGGGCCACCTAATGACGATGGATCACTCAAATTGCGTCCCGATTCAATACATCGTCCTCCAGCAGACTTGTCTCCAAGGGGCTATTGCTGCCTCGGGCACCTTATGGCCGTTCTGCTGTGTGTCAAAGATTTTCGAATCGGACGAAAATTTGATAGTGAATTGTAACATTCAGGGCCACCTAATGAGGATGGACCGCACAAATTGCGTCCCGATTCAATACATCGTCCTCCAGCCGACTTGTCTCCATGGGTCTATTGCTGCCTCGGGCACCTTATGGTCGTTCTGCTGTGGGTCAAAGATTTTCGATTCGGACGAAGAACTGATAGTGAATTGTAACGTTCAGGGCCACCTAATGACGATGGATCACTCAAATTGCGTCCCGATTCAATACATCGTCCTCCACCAGACTTGTATCCATGGGTCTATTGCTGCCTCGGGCACCTTATGGCCGTTCTGCTGTGACTCAAAGATTTTCGAATCTGACGAAAAACTGATAGTGAATTGTAACATTCAGGGCCACCTAATGACGATGGATCACTCAAATTGCGTCCCGATTCAATACATCGTCCTCCAGCCGACTTGTCTCCATGGGACTATTGCTGCCTCGGGCACCTTATGGCCCTTCTGCAGTGAGTCAAAGATTTTCGAATCGGACGAAATACTGATAGTGAATTGTAACATTCAGGGCCACCTAATGACGATGGATCACTCAAATTGCGTCCCGATTCAATACATCGTCCTCCAGCCGACTTGACTCCATGGGTGTATTGCTGCCTCGGGCTCCTTTTGGCCGTTCTGCTGTGAGTCTAGATTATCGAAAGCGACGAAAAACTGATAGTGAATTGTAACGTTCAGGGCCACCTAATGATGATGGATCACTCAAATTGCGTCCCGATTCAATACATCGTCCTCCAGCAGACTTGTCTCCATGGGTCTATTGCTGCCTCGGGCACCTTATGGGCGTTCTGCTGTGATTCAAAGATTTTCGAATCGGACGAAAAACTGATAGTGAATTGTAACGTTCAGGGCCTCATAATGACGATGGAACACTCAAATTGCGTCCCGGTTCAATACCTCGTGCTCCAGCAGACTAGTCTCCATGGGACTATTGCTGCCTGGGGCACCTTATGGCCGTTCTGCTGTGAGTCAAAGATTTTCGAATCGGACGAAAAACTTATAGTGAAGTGTAACGTTCAGGGCCACCTAATGACGATGGATCACTCAAATTGCGTCCCGATTCAATACATCGTCAACCAGCAGACTTGTCTCAATGGGTCTAATGGTGCCTCGGGCACCTTATGGTCGTTCTCCCGTGAGTCTAAATTATCGAATGTGACGAAAAACTGATAGTTAATTGTAACATTCAGGGCCTCCTAATGACGATGGGACACTCAAATTGCGTCGCGATTCAATACATCGTCATCCTGCAGACTTGTCTCCATGGGTCTATTGCTGCCTCGGGCACCTTATGGCCGTTCTGCTGTGAGTCAAAGATTTTCGAATCGGACGAAAATTTGATAGTGAATTGTAACCTTCAGGGCCACCTAATGATGATGGACCACACAAATTGCGTCCCGATTCAATACATCGTCCTCCAGCCGACTTGACTCCATGGGTCTATTGCTGCCTCGGGCACCTTATGGCCTTTCTGCTGTGGGTCCAGATTATCGAATGGGACGAAAAACTGATAGTGAATTGTAATGTTCCGGGCCACCTAATGACGATGGATCACTCAAATTGCGACCCGATTCAATACATCGTCCTCCAGCCGACTTGACTCCATGGGTGTATTGCTGCCTCGGGCACCTTATGGCCGTTCTGCTGTGAGTTAAAGATTTTCGAATCGGACGAAATACTGATAGTGAATTGTAACATTCATGGCCTCCTAATGACGATGGAACACTCAAATTGCGTCCCGGTTCAATACCTCGTGCTCCAGCAGACTAGTCTCCATGGGACTATTGCTGCCTGGGGCACCTTATGGCCGTTCTGCTGTGAGTCAAAGATTTTCGAATCGGACGAAAAACTTATAGTGAATTGTAACGTTCAGGGCCACCTAATGACGATGGATCACTCAAATTGCGTCCCGATTCAATACATCGTCCTCCAGCAGACTTGTCTCCATGGGTCTATTGCTGCCTCGGGCACCTTATGGCCGTTCTGCTGTGAGTCAAAGATTTTCGAATCGGACGAAAAACTGATAGTGAATTGTAACTTTCAGGGCCACCTAATGACGATGGATCACTCAAATTGCGTCCCGATTCAATACATCGTCCTCCAGCCGACTTGTCTCCATGGGTCTATTGCTGCCTCGGGCACCTTATGGCCGTTCTGCTGTGGGTCAAAGATTTTCGAATCGGACGAAGAACTGATAGTGAATTGTAACGTTCAGGGCCACCTAATGACGATGGATCACTCAAATTGCGTCCCGATTCAATACATCGTCCTCCAGCAGACTTGTCTCCATGGGTCTATTGCTGCCTCGGGCACCTTATGGGCGTTCTGCTGTGATCAAAGATTTTCGATTCGGACGAAAAACTGATAGTGAATTGTAACGTTCAGGGCCTCCTAATGACGATGGAACACTCAAATTGCGTCCCGGTTCAATACCTCGTGCTCCAGCAGACTAGTCTCCATGGGACTATTGCTGCCTGGGGCACCTTATGGCCGTTCTGCTGTGAGTCAAAGATTTTCGAATCGGACGAAAAACTTATAGTGAATTGTAACGTTCAGGGCCACCTAATGACGATGGATCACTCAAATTGCGTCCCGATTCAATACATCGTCAACCAGCAGACTTGTCTCAAAGGGTCTAATGGTGCCTCGGGCACCTTATGGTCGTTCTCCCGTGAGTCTAGATTATCGAATGTGACGAAAAACTGATAGTTAATTGTAACATTCAGGGCCTCCTAGTGACGCTGGGACACTCAAATTGCGTCCCGATTCAATACATCGTCCTCCAGCCGAGTTGACTCCTAGGGTCTATTGCTGCCTCGGGCACCTTATGGCCGTTCTGCTGTGAGTCAAAGATTTTCGAATCGTACGAAAAACTGATAGTGAATTGTAACATTCATGGCCACCTAATGACGATGGATCACTCAAATTGCGTCCCGATTCAATACATCGTCCTCCAGCCCACTTGACTCCATGGGTCTATTGCTGCCTCGGGCACCTAATGGCCGTTCTGCTGTGAATCTAGATTATCGAATGGGACGAAAAACTGATAGTGAATTGTAACGTTCAGGGCCACCTAATGACGATGTATCACTCAAATTGCGTCCCGATTCAATACATCGTCCCCAGCCGACTTGTCTCCATGGGTCTATTGCTGCCTCGGGCACCTTATGGCCGTTCTGCTGTGAGTCTAGATAATCGAATGGGACGAAAAACTGATAGTGAATTGTAACGTTCAGGGCCACCTAATGACGATGGATCACTCAAATTGCGTCCTGATTCAATACATCGTCCTCCAGCAGACTAGACTTCATGGGTCTATTGCTGCCTCGGGCACCTTATGGCCGTTCTGCTGTGAGTCAAAGATTTTCGAATCGACGAAAAACTGATAGTGATTTGTAACATTCAGGGCCACCTAATGACGATGGACCACACAAATTGCGTCCCGATTCAGTACATCGTCCACTAGCCGACTTGACTCCATGGAACTATTGCTGGCTCGGGCACCTTATGGCCGTTCTGCTGTGAGTCTAGATTATAGAATGGGATGAAAAACTGATAGTGAATTGTAACGTTCAGGGCCACCTAATGACGATGGATCACTCAAATTGCGTCCCGATTCAATACATCGTCCTCCAGCCGACATGTCTCCATGGGTCTATTGCTGCCTCGGGCACCTTATGGCCGTTCTGCTGTGAGTCAAAGATTTTGGAATCGGACGAAAAACTGCTAGTGAATTGTAACTTTCAGGGCCTCCTAATGACGATGGAACACTCAAATTGCGTCCCAATTCAATACATCGTCCTCCAGCAGACTTGTCTCCATGTGTCTATTGCTACCTCGGGCACCTTATGGCCGTTCTCCTGTGAGTCAAAGATTTTCGAATCGGACGAAAAACTGATAGTGAATTGTAACGATCAGGGCCACCTAATGGCGATGGATCACTCAAATCGCGTCCCGATTCAATACATCGTCCACCAGTCGACTTGTCTCCATGGGTCTATTGCTGCCTCGGGCACCTTATGGCCGTTCTGCTGTGAGTCAAAGATTTTGGAATCGGACGAAAAACTGCTAGTGAATTGTAACTTTCAGGGCCTCCTAATGACGATGGAACACTCAAATTGCGTCCCAATTCAATACATCGTCCTCCAGCAGACTTGTCTCCATGGGTCTATTGCTACCTCGGGCACCTTATGGCCGTTCTCCTGTGAGTCAAAGATTTTCGAATCGGACGAAAAACTGATAGTGAATTGTAACGATCAGGGCCACCTAATGGCGATGGATCACTCAAATCGCGTCCCGATTCAATACATCGTCCTCCAGCCGACATGTCTCCATGGGTCTATTGCTACCTTGGCACCTTATGGCCGTTCTGCTGTGAGTCAAAGATTTTCGAATCGGACGAAAAACTGATAGTGAATTGTAACGTTCAGGGCCACCTAATGACGATTGATCACTCAAATTGCGTTCCGATTCAATACATTGTCCTCCAGCAGACTGTCTCCATGGGTCTATTGCAGCCTCGGGCACCTTATGGCCGTTCAGCTGTGACTCAAAGATTTTCGAATCGGACGAAAAACTGATAGTGAATTGTAACGTTCAGGGCCTCCTAATGACGATGGAACACTCAAATTGCGTCCCGATTCAATACATCGTCCACCAGCCGACTTGTCTCCATGGGTCTATTGCTGCCTCGGGCACCTTATGGCCGTTCTGCTGTGAGTCAAAGATTTTCGAATCGCACGAAAAACTGATAGTGAATTGTAACGTTCAGGGCCTCCTAATGACGATGGAACACTAAAATTGAGTCCCGATTCAATACATCGTCCTCCAGCAGACTTGACTTCATGGGTCTATTGCTGCCTCGGGCACCTTATGGCCGTTCTGCTGTGAGTCAAAGATTTTCGAATCGGACGAAAAACTGATAGTGAATTGTAACGTTCAGGGCCACCTAATGACGATGGATCACTCAAATTGCGTCCCGATTCAATACATCGTCCTCCAGCCGACCTGACTCCATGGGTCTATTGCTGCCTCGGGCACCTTATGGCCGTTCTGCTGTGAGTCTAGATTATCGAATGGGACAAAAAACTGATAGTGAATTGTAACGTTCAGGGCCACCTAATGACGATGGATCACTCAAATTGCGTCCCGATACAATACATCATCCTCCAGCCGACTTGACTCCATGGGTCTATTGCTGCCTCGGGCACCTTATGGCCGTTCTGCTGTGAGTCTAGACTATCGAATGGGAAAAAAAACTGATAGTGAATTGTAACGTTCAGGGCCTCCTAATGACGATGGATCACTCAAATTGCGTCCCGATCCAATACATCGTCCTCCAGCCGAGTTGACTCCATGGGTCTATGGCTCCCTCGGGCACCTTATGGCCGTTCTGCTGTGAATCTAGATTATCGAATGGGACGAAAAACTGATAGTGAATTGTAACGTTCAGGGCCACCTAATGACGATGGATCGCTCAAATTGCGTCCTGATTCAATACATCGTCCTCCAGCAGACTTGACTTCATGGGTCTATTACTGCCTCGGGCACCTTATGGCCATTCTGCTGTGAGTCAAAGATTTTCGAATCGGACGAAAAACTGATACTGAATTGTAACTTTCAGGGCCACCTAATGACGATGGATCACTCAAATTGCGTCCCGATTCAATACATCGTCCTCCAGCAGACTTGTCTCCATGGGTCGATTGCTGTCTCGGGCACCTTATGGCCGTTCTGCTGTGAGTCTAGATTATCGAAGGGGACAAAAAACTGATAGTGAATTGTAACGTTCAGGGCCTCCTAATGACGATGGATCACTCAAATTGCGTCCCGATTCAATACATCGTCCTCCAGCAGACATGTCTCCATGGGTCTATTGCTGCCTCGGGCACCTTATGGCCGTTCTGCTGTGAGTCTAGATTATCGAATGGTACGAAAAACTGATAGTGAATTGTAACGTTCAGGGCCACCTAATGACGATGGATCTCTCAAATTGCGTCCCGATTCAATACATCGTCCTCCAGCCGACTTGACTCCATGGGTCTATTGCTGCCTCGGGCACCTTATGGCCGTTCTGCTGTGAGTCTAGATTATCGAATGGGACGAAAAACTGATAGTGAATTGTAACGTTCAGGGCCTCCTAATGACGATGGATCACTCAAATTGCGTCCCGATTCAATACATCGTCCTCCAGCAGACTTGTCTCCATGGGTCGATTGCTGCCTCGGGCACCTAATGGCCGTTCTGCTGTGAGTCAAAGATTTTCGAATCGGACGAAAAACTGATAGTGAATTGTAACATTCAGGGCCACCTAATGACGATGGACCACGCAAATTGCGTCCCGATTCAATACATCGTCCTCCAGCCGAGTTGACTCCTTGGGTCTATTGCTGCCTCGGGCACCTTATGGACGTTCTGCTGTGAATCTAGATTATCGAATGGGACGAAAAACTGATAGTGAATTGTAACGTTCAGGGCCACCTAATGACGATGGATCACTCAAATTGCGTCCCGATTCAATACATCGTCCCCAGCCGACTTGATTCCATGGGACTATTGCTGCCTCGGGCACCTTATGGCCGTTCTGCTGTGAGTCTAGATTATATAATGGGATGAAAAACTGATAGTGAATTGTAACGTTCAGGGCCACCTAATGACGATGGATCACTCAAATTGCGTCCCGATTCAATACATCGTCCTCCAGCCGACTTGACTCCATGGGTCTATTGCTGCCTCGGGCACCTTATGGCCGTTCTGCTGTGAGTCTAGATTATCGAATGGGACGAAAAACTGATAGTGAATTGTAACGTTCAGGGCCTCCTAATGACGATGGATCACTCAAATTGCGTCCCGATTCAATACATCGTCCTCCAGCAGACTTGTCTCCATGGGTCGATTGCTGCCTCGGGCACCTAATGGACGTTCTGCTGTGAGTCAAAGATTTTCGAATCGGACGAAAAACTGATAGTGAATTGTAACGTTCAGGGCCACCTAATGACGATGGATCACTCAAATTGCGTACCGATTCAATACATCGTCCCCAGCCGACTTGACTCCATGGGACTATTGCTGCCTCGGGCACCTTATGGCCGTTCTGCTGTGAGTCTAGATTATAGAATGGGATGAAAAACTGATAGTGAATTGTAACGTTCAGGGCCACCTAATGACGATGGATCACTCAAATTGCGTCCCGATTCAATACATCGTCCTCCAGCAGACTTGTCTCCATGGGTCTATTGCTGCCTCGGGCACCTTATGGCAGGCCTGCTGTGACTCAAAGATTTTCGAATCGGACGAAAAACTGATAGTGAATTGTAACGTAGAGGGCCTCCTACTGACGATGGAACACTCAAATTGCGTCCCGATTCAATACATCGTTCTCCAGCAGACTAGTCTTCATGCGTCTATTGTTGCCTCGGGCACCTTATGGCCGTTCTGCTGCTAGTCAAAAATTTTCGAATCGGACGAAAAACTGATAGTGAATTGTAACGTTCAGGGCCACCTAATGCCGATGGATCTCTCAAATTGCGTCCCGATTCAATACATCGTCCTCCAGCCGACTTGACTCCATTGGTCTATTTCTGCCTCGGGCACCTTATGGCCGTTCTGCTGTGATTCTAGATTATCGAATGGGACGAAAAACTGATAGTGAATTGTAACATTCTGGGTCACCTAATGACGATGGACCACGCAAATTGCGTCCCGATTTAATACATCGTCCTCCAGCCGAGTTGACTCCATGGGTCTATTGCTGCCTCGGGCACCTTATGGCCGTTCTGCTGTGAATCTAGATTATCGAATGGGACGAAAAACTGATAGTGAATTGTAACGTTCAGGACCTCCTAATGACGATGGAACACTCAAATTGCGTCCCGATTCAATACATCGTTCTCCAGCAGACTTGTCTCCATGCGTCTATTGCTGCCTCGGGCACCTTATGGCAGGCCTGCTGTGACTCAAAGATTTTCGAATCGGACGAAAAACTGATAGTGAATTGTAACGTTCAGGGCCTCCTAATGACGATGGAACACTCAAATTGCGTCCCGATTCAATACATCGTCCTCCAGCAGACTTCTCTCCATGGGTCTATTGCTGCCTCGGGCACCTTATGGCAGGCCTGCTGTGACTCAAAGATTTTCGAATCGGACGAAAAACTGATAGTGAATTGTAACGTTCAGGGCCTCCTAATGACGATGGAACACTCAAATTGCGTCCCGATTCAATACATCGTCCTCCAGCCGACTTGACTCCATGGGTCTATTGCTGCCTCGGGCACCTTATGGCCGTTCTGCTGTGAGTCTAGATTATCGAATCGGACGAAAAACCGATAGTGAATTGTAACGCTCAGGGCCTTCTAAGGAAGATGGATCACTCAAATTGCGTCCCGAATCAATACATCGTCTTCCAGCCGACTTGACTCCATGGGTCTATTGCTGCCTCGGGCACCTTTTGGCCGTTCTGCTGTGAGTCTAGATTATCAAATGGGACGAAAAACTGATAGTGAATTGTAACGTTCAGGGCCTCCTAATGACGATGGATCACTCAAATTGCGTCCCGATTCAATACATCGTCCTCCAGCAGACTTGTCTCCATGGGTCGATTGCTGCCTCGGGCACCTAATGGACGTTCTGCTGTGAGTCAAAGATTTTCGAATCGGACGAAAAACTGATAGTGAATTGTAACATTCAGGGCCACCTAATGACGATGGACCACGCAAATTGCGTCCCGATTCAATACATCGTCCTCCAGCCGAGTTGACTCCATGGGTCTATTGCTGCCTCGGGCACCTTATGGACGTTCTGCTGTGAATCTAGATTATCGAATGGGACGAAAAACTGATAGTGAATTCTAACGTTCAGGGCCTCCTAATGACGATGGAACACTCAAATTGCGTCCCGATTCAATACATCGTTCTCCAGCAGACTTGTCTCCATGCGTCTATTGTTGCCTCGGGCACCTTATGGCCGTTCTGCTGTGAGTCAAAGATTTTCGAATCGGACGAAAAACTGACAGTGAATTGTGACGTTCAGGGCCACCTAATGACGATGGATCACTCAAATTGCGTCCCGAATCAATACATCGTCCTCCAGCAGACTTGTCTCCATGGGTCTATTGCTGCCTCAGGCACCTTATGGCCGTTCTGCTGTGAGTCTAGATTATCGAATGGGACGAAAAACTGATAGTGAATTGTAACGTTCAGGGCCACCTTATGACGATGGATCTCTCAAATTGCGTCCCGATTCAATACATCGTCCTCCAGCCGACTTGACTCCATTGGTCTATTTCTGCCTCGGGCACCTTATGGCCGTTCTGCTGTGATTCTAGATTATCGAATGGGACGAAAAACTGATAGTGAATTGTAACATTCTGGGTCACCTAATGACGATGGACCACGCAAATTGCGTCCCGATTTAATACATCGTCCTCCAGCCGAGTTGACTCCATGGGTCTATTGCTGCCTCGGGCACCTTATGGCCGTTCTGCTGTGAATCTAGATTATCGAATGGGACGAAAAACTGATAGTGAATTGTAACGTTCAGGACCTCCTAATGACGATGGAACACTCAAATTGCGTCCCGATTCAATACATCGTTCTCCAGCAGACTTGTCTCCATGCGTCTATTGCTGCCTCGGGCACCTTATGGCAGGCCTGCTGTGACTCAAAGATTTTCGAATCGGACGAAAAACTGATAGTGAATTGTAACGTTCAGGGCCTCCTAATGACGATGGAACACTCAAATTGCGTCCCGATTCAATACATCGTCCTCCAGCAGACTTCTCTCCATGGGTCTATTGCTGCCTCGGGCACCTTATGGCAGGCCTGCTGTGACTCAAAGATTTTCGAATCGGACGAAAAACTGATAGTGAATTGTAACGTTCAGGGCCTCCTAATGACGATGGAACACTCAAATTGCGTCCCGATTCAATACATCGTCCTCCAGCCGACTTGACTCCATGGGTCTATTGCTGCCTCGGGCACCTTATGGCCGTTCTGCTGTGAGTCTAGATTATCGAATCGGACGAAAAACCGATAGTGAATTGTAACGCTCAGGGCCTTCTAAGGAAGATGGATCACTCAAATTGCGTCCCGAATCAATACATCGTCTTCCAGCCGACTTGACTCCATGGGTCTATTGCTGCCTCGGGCACCTTTTGGCCGTTCTGCTGTGAGTCTAGATTATCAAATGGGACGAAAAACTGATAGTGAATTGTAACGTTCAGGGCCTCCTAATGACGATGGATCACTCAAATTGCGTCCCGATTCAATACATCGTCCTCCAGCAGACTTGTCTCCATGGGTCGATTGCTGCCTCGGGCACCTAATGGACGTTCTGCTGTGAGTCAAAGATTTTCGAATCGGACGAAAAACTGATAGTGAATTGTAACATTCAGGGCCACCTAATGACGATGGACCACGCAAATTGCGTCCCGATTCAATACATCGTCCTCTAGCCGAGTTGACTCCATGGGTCTATTGCTGCCTCGGGCACCTTATGGACGTTCTGCTGTGAATCTAGATTATCGAATGGGACGAAAAACTGATAGTGAATTCTAACGTTCAGGGCCTCCTAATGACGATGGAACACTCAAATTGCGTCCCGATTCAATACATCGTTCTCCAGCAGACTTGTCTCCATGCGTCTATTGTTGCCTCGGGCACCTTATGGCCGTTCTGCTGTGAGTCAAAGATTTTCGAATCGGACGAAAAACTGACAGTGAATTGTGACGTTCAGGGCCACCTAATGACGATGGATCACTCAAATTGCGTCCCGAATCAATACATCGTCCTCCAGCAGACTTGTCTCCATGGGTCTATTGCTGCCTCAGGCACCTTATGGCCGTTCTGCTGTGAGTCTAGATTATCGAATGGGACGAAAAACTGATAGTGAATTGTAACGTTCAGGGCCACCTTATGACGATGGATCTCTCAAATTGCGTCCCGATTCAATACATCGTCCTCCAGCCGACTTGACTCCATTGGTCTATTTCTGCCTCGGGCACCTTATGGCCGTTCTGCTGTGATTCTAGATTATCGAATCGGACGAAAAACTGATAGTGAATTGAAACGTTCAGGGCCTCCTAATGACGATGGAACACTCAACTTGCGTCCCGATTCAATACATCGTCCTCCAGCAGACTTGTCTCCATGCGTCTATTGCTGCCTCGGGCACCTTATGGCCGTTCTGCTGTGAGTCAAAGATTTTCGAATCGGACGAAAAACTGATAGTGAATTGTAACGTTCAGGGCCACCTAATGACGATGGATCACTCAAATTGCGTCCCGATTCAATACATCGTCCTCCAGCCGACTTGACTCCATGGGTCTATTGCTGCCTCGGGCACCTTATGGCCGTTCTGCTGTGAGTCTAGATTATCGAATGGGACGAAAAACTGATAGTGAATTGTAACGTTCAGGGCCTCCTAATGACGATGGATCACTCAAATTGCGTCCCGATTCAATACATCGTCCTCCAGCAGACTTGTCTCCATGGGTCGATTGCTGCCTCGGGCACCTAATGGACGTTCTGCTGTGAGTCAAAGAATTTCGAATCGGACGAAAAACTGATAGTGAATTGTAACATTCAGGACCACCTAATGACGATGGACCACGCAAATTGCGTCCCGATTCAATACTTCGTCCTCCAGCCGAGTTGACTCCATGGGTCTATTGCTGCCTCGGGCACCTTATGGACGTTCTGCTGTGAATCTAGATTATCGAATGGGACGAAAAACTGATAGTGAATTGTAACGTTCAGGGCCACCTAATGACGATGGATCACTCAAATTGCGTACCGATTCAATACATCGTCCCCAGCCGACTTGACTCCATGGGACTATTGCTGCCTCGGGCACCTTATGGCCGTTCTGCTGTGAGTCTAGATTATAGAATGGGATGAAAAACTGATAGTGAATTGTAACGTTCAGGGCCACCTAATGACGATGGATCACTCAAATTGCGTCCCGATTCAATACATCGTCCTCCAGCAGACTTGTCTCCATGGGTCTATTGCTGCCTCGGGCACCTTATGGCAGGCCTGCTGTGACTCAAAGATTTTCGAATCGGACGAAAAACTGATAGTGAATTGTAACGTAGAGGGCCTCCTACTGACGATGGAACACTCAAATTGCGTCCCGATTCAATACATCGTTCTCCAGCAGACTAGTCTTCATGCGTCTATTGTTGCCTCGGGCACCTTATGGCCGTTCTGCTGTGAGTCAAAGATTTTCGAATCGGACGAAAAACTGATAGTGAATTGTGACGTTCAGGGCCACCTAATGACGATGGATCACTCAAATTGCGTCCCGATTCAATACATCGTCCTCCAGCAGACTTGTCTCCATGGGTCTATTGCTGCCTCGGGCACCTTATGGCCGTTCTGCTGTGAGTCTAGATTATCGAATGGGACGAAAAACTGATAGTGAATTGTAACGTTCAGGGCCACCTAATGCCGATGGATCTCTCAAATTGCGTCCCGATTCAATACATCGTCCTCCAGCCGACTTGACTCCATTGGTCTATTTCTGCCTCGGGCACCTTATGGCCGTTCTGCTGTGATTCTAGATTATCGAATGGGACAAAAAACTGATAGTGAATTGTAACATTCTGGGTCACCTAATGACGATGGACCACGCAAATTGCGTCCCGATTTAATACATCGTCCTCCAGCCGAGTTGACTCCATGGGTCTATTGCTGCCTCGGGCACCTTATGGCCGTTCTGCTGTGAATCTAGATTATCGAATGGGACGAAAAACTGATAGTGAATTGTAACGTTCAGGGCCACCTAATGACGATGGATCACTCAAATTGCGTCCCGATTCAATACATCGTCCTCCAGCAGACTTGTCTCCATGGGTCTATTGCTGCCTCGGTCACCTTATGGCAGGCCTGCTGTGACTCAAAGATTTTCGAATCGGACGAAAAACTGATAGTGAATTGTAACGTTCAGGGCCTCCTGATGACGATGGAACACTCAAATTGCGTCCCGATTCAATACATCGTTCTCCAGCAGACTTGTCTCCATGCGTCTATTGCTGCCTCGGGCACCTTATGGCAGGCCTGCTGTGACTCAAAGATTTTCGAATCGGACGAAAAACTGATAGTGAATTGTAACGTTCAGGGCCTCCTAATGACGATGGAACACTCAATTTGCGTCCCGATTCAATACATCGTCCTCCAGCAGACTTGTCTCCATGGGTCTATTGCTGCCTCGGGCACCTTATGGCAGGCCTGCTGTGACTCAAAGATTTTCGAATCGGACGAAAAACTGATAGTGAATTGTAACGTTCAGGGCCTCCTAATGACGATGGAACACTCAAATTGCGTCCCGATTCAATACATCGTCCTCCAGCAGACTTGTCTCCATGCGTCTATTGCTGCCTCGGGCACCTTATGGCCGTTCTGCTGTGAGTCAAAGATTTTCGAATCGGACGAAAAACTGATAGTGAATTGTAACGTTCAGGGCCACCTAATGACGATGGATCACTCAAATTGCGTCCCGATTCAATACATCGTCCTCCAGCCGACTTGACTCCATGGGTCTATTGCTGCCTCGGGCACCTTATGGCCGTTCTGCTGTGAGTCTAGATTATCGAATCGGACGAAAAACTGATAGTGAATTGTAACGCTCAGGGCCTCCTAAGGACGATGGATCACTCAAATTGCGTCCCGAATCAATACATCGTCTTCCAGCCGACGTGACTCCATGGGTCTATTGCTGCCTCGGGCACCTTATGGCCGTTCTGCTGTGAGTCTAGATTATCAAATGGGACGAAAAACTGATAGTGAATTGTAACGTTCAGGGCCTCCTAATGACGATGGATCACTCAAATTGCGTCCCGATTCAATACATCGTCCTCCAGCAGACTTGTCTCCATGGGTCGATAGCTGCCTCGGGCACCTAATGGACGTTCTGCTGTGAGTCAAAGATTTTCGAATCGGACGAAAAACTGATAGTGAATTGTAACATTCAGGGCCACCTAATGACGATGGACCACGCAAATTGCGACCCGATTCAATACATCGTCCTCCAGCCGAGTTGACTCCATGGGTCTATTGCTGCCTCGGGCACCTTATGGACGTTCTGCTGTGAATCTAGATTATCGAATGGGACAAAAACTGATAGTGAATTGTAACATTCTGGGTCACCTAATGACGATGGACCACGCAAATTGCGTCCCGATTCAATACATCGTCCCCCAGCCGAGTTGACTCCATGGGTCTATTGCTGCCTCGGGCACCTTATGGCCGTTCTGCTGTGAATCTAGATTATCGAATGGGACGAAAAACTGATAGTGAATTGTAACGTTCAGGGCCACCTAATGACGATGGATCACTCAAATTGCGTCCCGATTCAATACATCGTCCTCCAGCGGACTTGTCTCCATGGGTCTATTGCTGCCTCGGGCACCTTATGGCAGGCCTGCTGTGACTCAAAGATTTTCGAATCGGACGAAAAACTGATAGTGAATTGTAACGTTCAGGGCCTCCTAATGACGATGGAACACTCAAATTGCGTCCCGATTCAATACATCGTTCTCCAGCAGACTTGTCTCCATTCGTCAATTGCTGCCTCGGGCACCTTATGGCAGGCCTGCTGTGACTCAAAGATTTTCGAATCGGACGAAAAACTGATAGTGAATTGTAACGTTCAGGGCCTCCTAATGACGATGGAACACTCAAATTGCGTCCCGATTCAATACATCGTCCTCCAGCAGACTTGTCTCCATGGGTCTATTGCTGCCTCGGGCACCTTATGGCAGGCCTGCTGTGACTCAAAGATTTTCGAATCGGACGAAAAACTGATAGTGAATTGTAACGTTCAGGACCTCCTAATGACGATGGAACACTCAAATTGCGTCCCGATTCAATACATCGTCCTCCAGCAGACTTGTCTCCATGGGTCTATTGCTGCCTCGGGCACCTTATGGCAGGCCTGCTGTGACTCAAAGATTTTCGAATCGGACGAAAAACTGATAGTGAATTGTAACGTTCAGGGCCTCCTAAAGACGATGGAACACTCAAATTGCGTCCCGATTCAATACATCGTTCTCCAGCAGACTTGTCTCCATGCGTCTATTGCTGCCTCGGGCACCTTATGGCAGGCCTGCTGTAACTCAAAGATTTTCGAATCGGACGAAAAACTGATAGTGAATTGTAACGTTCAGGGCCTCCTAATGACGATGGAACACTCAAATTGCGTCCCGATTCAATACATCGTCCTCCAGCAGACTTGACTCCATGGGTCTATTGCTGCCTCGGGCACCTTATGGCAGGCCTGCTGTGACTCAAAGATTTTCGAATCGGACGAAAAACTGATAGTGAATTGTAACGTTCAGGGCCTCCTAATGACGATGGAACACTCAAATTTCGTCCCGATTCAATACATCGTCCTCCAGCAGACTTGTCTCCATGCGTCTATTGCTGCCTCGGGCACCTTATGGCCGTTCTGCTGTGAGTCAAAGATTTTCGAATCGGACGCAAAACTGATAGTGAATTGTAACGTTCAGGGCCACCTAATGACGATGGATCACTCAAATTGCGTCCCGATTCAATACATCGTCCTCCAGCCGACTTGACTCCATGGGTCTATTGCTGCCTCGGGCACATTATGGCCGTTCTGCTGTGAGTCTAGATTATTGAATTGTACGAAAAACTGATAGTTAATTGTAACGTTCAGGCCACCTAATGACGATGGATCTCTCAAATTGCCTAACGATTCAATACATCGTCCTGCAGCCGACTTGACTCCATGGGTCTTTTGCTGCCTCGGGCACCTTATGGCCGTTCTGCTGTGAGTCTAGATTATCGAATCGGACGAAAAACTGATAGTGAATTGTAACGCTCAGGGCCTCCTAATGACGATGGATCACTCAAATTGCGTCCCGAATCAATACATCGTCCTCCAGTCGACTTGACTCCATGGGTCTATTGCTGCCTCGGGCACCTTATGGCCGTTCTGCTGTGAGTCTAGATTATCGAATGGGACGAAAAACTGATAGTGAATTGTAACATTCAGGGCCACCTAATGACGATGGACCACGCAAATTGCGTCTCGATTCAATACATCGTCCTCCAGCCGAGTTGACTCCATGGGTCTATTGCTGCCTCGGGCACCTTATGGACGTTCTGCTGTGAATCTAGATTATCGAATGGGACGAAAAACTGATAGTGAATTGTAACGTTCAGGGCCACCTAATGACGATGGAACACTCAAATTGCGTCCCGATACAATACATCGTCCCCAGCCGACTTGACTCCATGGGACTATTGCTGCCTCGGGCACCTTATGGCCGTTCTGCTGTGAGTCTAGATTATATAATGGGATGAAAAACTGATAGTGAATTGTAACGTTCAGGGCCACCTAATGACGATGGATCACTCAAATTGCGTCCCGATTCAATACATCGTCCTCCAGCCGACTTGACTCCATGGGTCTATTGCTGCCTCGGGCACCTTATGGCCGTTCTGCTGTGAGTCTAGATTATCGAATGGGACGAAAAACTGATAGTGAATTGTAACGTTCAGGGCCTCCTAATGACGATGGATCACTCAAATTGCGTCCCGATTCAATACATCGTCCTCCAGCAGACTTGTCTCCATGGGTCGATTGCTGCCTCGGGCACCTAATGGACGTTCTGCTGTGAGTCAAAGATTTTCGAATCGGACGAAAAACTGATAGTGAATTGTAACGTTCAGGGCCACCTAATGACGATGGATCACTCAAATTGCGTACCGATTCAATACATCGTCCCCAGCCGACTTGACTCCATGGGACTATTGCTGCCTCGGGCACCTTATGGCCGTTCTGCTGTGAGTCTAGATTATAGAATGGGATGAAAAACTGATAGTGAATTGTAACGTTCAGGGCCACCTAATGACGATGGATCACTCAAATTGCGTCCCGATTCAATACATCGTCCTCCAGCAGACTTGTCTCCATGGGTCTATTGCTGCCTCGGGCACCTTATGGCAGGCCTGCTGTGACTCAAAGATTTTCGAATCGGACGAAAAACTGATAGTGAATTGTAACGTAGAGGGCCTCCTACTGACGATGGAACACTCAAATTGCGTCCCGATTCAATACATCGTTCTCCAGCAGACTAGTCTTCATGCGTCTATTGTTGCCTCGGGCACCTTATGGCCGTTCTGCTGTGAGTCAAAAATTTTCGAATCGGACGAAAAACTGATAGTGAATTGTGACGTTCAGGGCCACCTAATGACGATGGATCACTCAAATTGCGTCCCGATTCAATACATCGTCCTCCAGCAGACTTGTCTCCATGGGTCTATTGCTGCCTCGGGCACCTTATGGCCGTTCTGCTGTGAGTCTAGATTATCGAATGGGACGAAAAACTGATAGTGAATTGTAACGTTCAGGGCCACCTAATGCCGATGGATCTCTCAAATTGCGTCCCGATTCAATACATCGTCCTCCAGCCGACTTGACTCCATTGGTCTATTTCTGCCTCGGGCACCTTATGGCCGTTCTGCTGTGATTCTAGATTATCGAATGGGACGAAAAACTGATAGTGAATTGTAACATTCTGGGTCACCTAATGACGATGGACCACGCAAATTGCGTCCCGATTTAATACATCGTCCTCCAGCCGAGTTGACTCCATGGGTCTATTGCTGCCTCGGGCACCTTATGGCCGTTCTGCTGTGAATCTAGATTATCGAATGGGACGAAAAACTGATAGTGAATTGTAACGTTCAGGGCCACCTAATGACGATGGATCACTCAAATTGCGTCCCGATTCAATACATCGTCCTCCAGCAGACTTGTCTCCATGGGTCTATTGCTGCCTCGGTCACCTTATGGCAGGCCTGCTGTGACTCAAAGATTTTCGAATCGGACGAAAAACTGATAGTGAATTGTAACGTTCAGGGCCTCCTAATGACGATGGAACACTCAAATTGCGTCCCGATTCAATACATCGTTCTCCAGCAGACTTGTCTCCATGCGTCTATTGCTGCCTCGGGCACCTTATGGCAGGCCTGCTGTGACTCAAAGATTTTCGAATCGGACGAAAAACTGATAGTGAATTGTAACGTTCAGGGCCTCCTAATGACGATGGAACACTCAAATTGCGTCCCGATTCAATACATCGTCCTCCAGCAGACTTGTCTCCATGGGTCTATTCCTGCCTCGGTCACCTTATGGCAGGCCTGCTGTGACTCAAAGATTTTCGAATCGGACGAAAAACTGATAGTGAATTGTAACGTTCAGGGCCACCTAATGACGATGGATCACTCAAATTGCGTCCCGATTCAATACATCGTCCTCCAGCCGACTTGACTCCATGGGTCTATTGCTGCCTCGGGCACCTTATGGCCGTTCTGCTGTGAGTCTAGATTATCGAATCGGACGAAAAACTGATAGTGAATTGTAACGCTCAGGGCCTCCTAAGGAAGATGGATCACTCAAATTGCGTCCCGAATCAATACATCGTCTTCCAGCCGACTTGACTCCATGGGTCTATTGCTGCCTCGGGCACCTTTTGGCCGTTCTGCTGTGAGTCTAGATTATCAAATGGGACGAAAAACTGATAGCGAATTGTAACGTTCAGGGCCTCCTAATGACGATGGATCTCTCAAATTGCGTCCCGATTCAATACATCGTCCTCCAGCAGACTTGTCTCCATGGGTCGATTGCTGCCTCGGGCACCTAATGGACGTTCTGCTGTGAGTCAAAGATTTTCGAATCGGACGAAAAACTGATAGTGAATTGTAACATTCAGGGCCACCTAATGACGATGGACCACGCAAATTGCGTCCCGATTCAATACATCGTCCTCCAGCCGAGTTGACTCCATGGGTCTATTGCTGCCTCAGGCACCTTATGGACGTTCTGCTGTGAATCTAGATTATCGAATGGGACGAAAAACTGATAGTGAATTGTAACGTTCAGGGCCACCTAATGACGATGGATCACTCAAATTCCGTCCCGATTCAATACATCGTCCTCCAGCAGACTTGTCTCCATGGGTCTATTGCTGCCTCGGGCACCTAATGGCAGGCCTGCTGTGACTCAAAGATTTTCGAATCGGACGAAAAACTGATAGTGAATTGTGACGTTCAGGGCCACCTAATGACGATGGATCACTCAAATTGCGTCCCGAATCAATACATCGTCCTCCAGCAGACTTGTCTCCATGGGTCTATTGCTGCCTCAGGCACCTTATGGCCGTTCTGCTGTGAGTCTAGATTATCGAATGGGACGAAAAACTGATAGTGAATTGTAACGTTCAGGGCCACCTTATGACGATGGATCTCTCAAATTGCGTCCCGATTCAATACATCGTCCTCCAGCCGACTTGACTCCATTGGTCTATTTCTGCCTCGGGCACCTTATGGCCGTTCTGCTGTGATTCTAGATTATCGTATCGGGCGAAAAACTGATAGTGAATTGTAACGTTCAGGGCCTCCTAATGACGATGGAACACTCAACTTGCGTCCCGATTCAATACATCGTCCTCCAGCAGACTTGTCTCCATGCGTCTATTGCTGCCTCGGGCACCTTATGGCCGTTCTGCTGTGAGTCAAAGATTTTCGAATCGGACGAAAAACTGATAGTGAATTGTAACGTTCAGGGCCACCTAATGACGATGGATCACTCAAATTGCGTCCCGATTCAATACATCGTCCTCCAGCCGACTTGACTCCATGGGTCTATTGCTGCCTCGGGCACCTTATGGCCGTTCTGCTGTGAGTCTAGATTATCGAATGGGACGAAAAACTGATAGTGAATTGTAACGTTCAGGACCACCTAATGACGATGGATCACTCAAATTGCGTACCGATTCAATACATCGTCCCCAGCCGACTTGACTCCATGGGACTATTGCTGCCTCGGGCACCTTATGGCCGTTCTGCTGTGAGTGTAGATTATAGAATGGGATGAAAAACTGATAGTGAATTGTAACGTTCAGGGCCACCTAATGACGATGGATCACTCAAATTGCGTCCCGATTCAATACATCGTCCTCCAGCAGACTTGTCTCCATGGGTCTATTGCTGCCTCGGGCACCTTATGGCAGGCCTGCTGTGACTCAAAGATTTTCGAATCGGACGAAAAACTGATAGTGAATTGTAACGTAGAGGGCCTCCTACTGACGATGGAACACTCAAATTGCGTCCCGATTCAATACATCGTTCTCCAGCAGACTAGTCTTCATGCGTCTATTGTTGCCTCGGGCACCTTATGGCCGTTCTGCTGTGAGTCAAAGATTTTCGAATCGGACGAAAAACTGATAGTGAATTGTGACGTTCAGGGCCACCTAATGACGATGGATCACTCAAATTGCGTCCCGATTCAATACATCGTCCTCCAGCAGACTTGTCTCCATGGGTCTATTGCTGCCTCGGGCACCTTATGGCCGTTCTGCTGTGAGTCTAGATTATCGAATGGGACGAAAAACTGATAGTGAATTGTAACGTTCAGGGCCACCTAATGCCGATGGATCTCTCAAATTGCGTCCCGATTCAATACATCGTCCTCCAGCCGACTTGACTCCATTGGTCTATTTCTGCCTCGGGCACCTTATGGCCGTTCTGCTGTGATTCTAGATTATCGAATGGGACAAAAAACTGATACTGAATTGTAACATTCTGGGTCACCTAATGACGATGGACTACGCAAATTGCGTCCCGATTTAATACATCGTCCTCCAGCCGAGTTGACTCCATGGGTCTATTGCTGCCTCGGGCACCTTATGGCCGTTCTGCTGTGAATCTAGATTATCGAATGGGACGAAAAACTGATAGTGAATTGTAACGTTCAGGGCCACCTAATGACGATGGATCACTCAAATTGCGTCCCGATTCAATACATCGTCCTCCAGCAGACTTGTCTCCATGGGTCTATTGCTGCCTCGGTCACCTTATGGCAGGCCTGCTGTGACTCAAAGATTTTCGAATCGGACGAAAAACTGATAGTGAATTGTAACGTTCAGGGCCTCCTAATGACGATGGAACACTCAAATTGCGTCCCGATTCAATACATCGTTCTCCAGCAGACTTGTCTCCATGCGTCTATTGCTGCCTCGGGCACCTTATGGCAGGCCTGCTGTGACTCAAAGATTTTCGAATCGGACGAAAAACTGATAGTGAATTGTAACGTTCAGGGCCTCCTAATGACGATGGAACACTCAAATTGCGTCCCGATTCAATACATCGTCCTCCAGCAGACTTGTCTCCATGGGTCTATTGCTGCCTCGGGCACCTTATGGCAGGCCTGCTGTGACTCAAAGATTTTCGAATCGGACGAAAAACTGATAGTGAATTGTAACGTTCAGGGCCTCCTAATGACGATGGAACACTCAAATTGCGTCCCGATTCAATACATCGTCCTCCAGCAGACTTGTCTCCATGCGTCTATTGCTGCCTCGGGCACCTTATGGCCGTTCTGCTGTGAGTCAAAGATTTTCGAATCGGACGAAAAACTGATAGTGAATTGTAACGTTCAGGTCCACCTAATGACGATGGATCACTCAAATTGCGTCTCGATTCAATACATCGTCCTCCAGCCGACTTGACTCCATGGGTCTATTGCTGCCTCGGGCACCTTATGGCCGTTCTGCTGTGAGTCTAGATTATCGAATCGGACGAAAAACTGATAGTGAATTGTAACGCTCAGGGCCTCCTAAGGACGATGGATCACTCAAATTGCGTCCCGAATCAATACATCGTCTTCCAGCCGACTTGACTCCATGGGTCTATTGCTGCCTCGGGCACCTTATGGCCGTTCTGCTGTGAGTCTAGATTATCAAATGGGACGAAAAACTGATAGTGAATTGTAACGTTCAGGGCCTCCTAATGACGATGGATCACTCAAATTGCGTCCCGATTCAATACATCGTCCTCCAGCAGACTTGTCTCCATGGGTCGATAGCTGCCTCGGGCACCTAATGGACGTTCTGCTGTGAGTCAAAGATTTTCGAATCGGACGAAAAACTGATAGTGAATTGTAACATTCAGGGCCACCTAATGACGATGGACCACGCAAATTGCGTCCGATTCAATACATCGTCCTCCAGCCGAGTTGACTCCATGGGTCTATTGCTGCCTCGGGCACCTTATGGACGTTCTGCTGTGAATCTAGATTATCGAATGGGACGAAAAACTGATAGTGAATTGTAACGTTCAGGGCCACCTAATGACGATGGATCACTCAAATTCCGTCCCGATTCAATACATCGTCCTCCAGCAGACTTGTCTCCATGGGTCTATTGCTGCCTCGGGCACCTTATGGCAGGCCTGCTGTGACTCAAAGATTTTCGAATCGGACGAAAAACTGATAGTGAATTCTAACGTTCAGGGCCTCCTAATGACGATGGAACACTCAAATTGCGTCCCGATTCAATACATCGTTCTCCAGCAGACTTGTCTCCATGCGTCTATTGTTGCCTCGGGCACCTTATGGCCGTTCTGCTGTGAGTCAAAGATTTTCGAATCGGACGAAAAACTGATAGTGAATTGTGACGTTCAGGGCCACCTAATGACGATGGATCACTCAAATTGCGTCCCGAATCAATACATCGTCCTCCAGCAGACTTGTCTCCATGGGTCTATTGCTGCCTCAGGCACCTTATGGCCGTTCTGCTGTGAGTCTAGATTATCGAATGGGACGAAAAACTGATAGTGAATTGTAACGTTCAGGGCCACCTTATGACGATGGATCTCTCAAATTGCGTCCCGATTCAATACATCGTCCTCCAGCCGACTTGACTCCATTGGTCTATTTCTGCCTCGGGCACCTTATGGCCGTTCTGCTGTGATTCTAGATTATCGAATGGGACAAAAACTGATAGTGAATTGTAACATTCTGGGTCACCTAATGACGATGGACCACGCAAATTGCGTCCCGATTCAATACATCGTCCTCCAGCCGAGTTGACTCCATGGGTCTATTGCTGCCTCGGGCACCTTATGGCCGTTCTGCTGTGAATCTAGATTATCGAATGGGACGAAAAACTGATAGTGAATTGTAACGTTCAGGGCCACCTAATGACGATGGATCACTCAAATTGCGTCCCGATTCAATACATCGTCCTCCAGCGGACTTGTCTCCATGGGTCTATTGCTGCCTCGGGCACCTTATGGCAGGCCTGCTGTGACTCAAAGATTTTCGAATCGGACGAAAAACTGATAGTGAATTGTAACGTTCAGGGCCTCCTAATGACGATGGAACACTCAAATTGCGTCCCGATTCAATACATCGTTCTCCAGCAGACTTGTCTCCATTCGTCTATTGCTGCCTCGGGCACCTTATGGCAGGCCTGCTGTGACTCAAAGATTTTCGAATCGGACGAAAAACTGATAGTGAATTGTAACGTTCAGGGCCTCCTAATGACGATGGAACACTCAAATTGCGTCCCGATTCAATACATCGTCCTCCAGCAGACTTGTCTCCATGGGTCTATTGCTGCCTCGGGCACCTTATGGCAGGCCTGCTGTGACTCAAAGATTTTCGAATCGGACGAAAAACTGATAGTGAATTGTAACGTTCAGGGCCTCCTAATGACGATGGAACACTCAAATTGCGTCCCGATTCAATACATCGTCCTCCAGCAGACTTGTCTCCATGGGTCTATTGCTGCCTCGGGCACCTTATGGCAGGCCTGCTGTGACTCAAAGATTTTCGAATCGGACGAAAAACTGATAGTGAATTGTAACGTTCAGGGCCTCCTAAAGACGATGGAACACTCAAATTGCGTCCCGATTCAATACATCGTTCTCCAGCAGACTTGTCTCCATGCGTCTATTGCTGCCTCGGGCACCTTATGGCAGGCCTGCTGTAACTCAAAGATTTTCGAATCGGACGAAAAACTGATAGTGAATTGTAACGTTCAGGGCCTCCTAATGACGATGGAACACTCAAATTGCGTCCCGATTCAATACATCGTCCTCCAGCAGACTTGACTCCATGGGTCTATTGCTGCCTCGGGCACCTTATGGCAGGCCTGCTGTGACTCAAAGATTTTCGAATCGGACGAAAAACTGATAGTGAATTGTAACGTTCAGGGCCTCCTAATGACGATGGAACACTCAAATTGCGTCCCGATTCAATACATCGTCCTCCAGCAGACTTGTCTCCATGCGTCTATTGCTGCCTCGGGCACCTTATGGCCGTTCTGCTGTGAGTCAAAGATTTTCGAATCGGACGAAAAACTGACAGTGAATTGTGACGTTCAGGGCCACCTAATGACGATGGATCACTCAAATTGCGTCCCGAATCAATACATCGTCCTCCAGCAGACTTGTCTCCATGGGTCTATTGCTGCCTCAGGCACCTTATGGCCGTTCTGCTGTGAGTCTAGATTATCGAATGGGACGAAAAACTGATAGTGAATTGTAACGTTCAGGGCCACCTAATGACGATGGATCACTCAAATTGCGTCCCGATTCAATACATCGTCCTCCAGCGGACTTGTCTCCATGGGTCTATTGCTGCCTCGGGCACCTTATGGCAGGCCTGCTGTGACTCAAAGATTTTCGAATCGGACGAAAAACTGATAGTGAATTGTAACGTTCAGGGCCTCCTAATGACGATGGAACACTCAAATTGCGTCCCGATTCAATACATCGTTCTCCAGCAGACTTGTCTCCATTCGTCTATTGCTGCCTCGGGCACCTTATGGCAGGCCTGCTGTGACTCAAAGATTTTCGAATCGGACGAAAAACTGATAGTGAATTGTAACGTTCAGGGCCTCCTAATGACGATGGAACACTCAAATTGCGTCCCGATTCAATACATCGTCCTCCAGCAGACTTGTCTCCATGGGTCTATTGCTGCCTCGGGCACCTTATGGCAGGCCTGCTGTGACTCAAAGATTTTCGAATCGGACGAAAAACTGATAGTGAATTGTAACGTTCAGGGCCTCCTAATGACGATGGAACACTCAAATTGCGTCCCGATTCAATACATCGTCCTCCAGCAGACTTGTCTCCATGGGTCTATTGCTGCCTCGGGCACCTTATGGCAGGCCTGCTGTGACTCAAAGATTTTCGAATCGGACGAAAAACTGATAGTGAATTGTAACGTTCAGGGCCTCCTAAAGACGATGGAACACTCAAATTGCGTCCCGATTCAATACATCGTTCTCCAGCAGACTTGTCTCCATGCGTCTATTGCTGCCTCGGGCACCTTATGGCAGGCCTGCTGTAACTCAAAGATTTTCGAATCGGACGAAAAACTGATAGTGAATTGTAACGTTCAGGGCCTCCTAATGACGATGGAACACTCAAATTGCGTCCCGATTCAATACATCGTCCTCCAGCAGACTTGACTCCATGGGTCTATTGCTGCCTCGGGCACCTTATGGCCGTTCTGCTGTGAGTCTAGATTATCGAATCGGACGAAAAACTGATAGTGAATTGTAACGCTCAGGGCCTCCTAAGGACGATGGATCACTCAAATTGCGTCCCGAATCAATACATCGTCTTCCAGCCGACTTGACTCCATGGGTCTATTGCTGCCTCTGGCACCTTATGGCCGTTCTGCTGTGAGTCTAGATTATCAAATGGGACGAAAAACTGATAGTGAATTGTAACGTTCAGGGCCTCCTAATGACGATGGATCACTCAAATTGCGTCCCGATTCAATACATCGTCCTCCAGCAGACTTGTCTCCATGGGTCGATAGCTGCCTCGGGCACCTAATGGACGTTCTGCTGTGAGTCAAAGATTTTCGAATCGGACGAAAAACTGATAGTGAATTGTAACATTCAGGGCCACCTAATGACGATGGACCACGCAAATTGCGTCCGATTCAATACATCGTCCTCCAGCCGAGTTGACTCCATGGGTCTATTGCTGCCTCGGGCACCTTATGGACGTTCTGCTGTGAATCTAGATTATCGAATGGGACGAAAAACTGATAGTGAATTGTAACGTTCAGGGCCACCTAATGACGATGGATCACTCAAATTCCGTCCCGATTCAATACATCGTCCTCCAGCAGACTTGTCTCCATGGGTCTATTGCTGCCTCGGGCACCTTATGGCAGGCCTGCTGTGACTCAAAGATTTTCGAATCGGACGAAAAACTGATAGTGAATTCTAACGTTCAGGGCCTCCTAATGACGATGGAACACTCAAATTGCGTCCCGATTCAATACATCGTTCTCCAGCAGACTTGTCTCCATGCGTCTATTGTTGCCTCGGGCACCTTATGGCCGTTCTGCTGTGAGTCAAAGATTTTCGAATCGGACGAAAAACTGATAGTGAATTGTGACGTTCAGGGCCACCTAATGACGATGGATCACTCAAATTGCGTCCCGAATCAATACATCGTCCTCCAGCAGACTTGTCTCCATGGGTCTATTGCTGCCTCAGGCACCTTATGGCCGTTCTGCTGTGAGTCTAGATTATCGAATGGGACGAAAAACTGATAGTGAATTGTAACGTTCAGGGCCACCTTATGACGATGGATCTCTCAAATTGCGTCCCGATTCAATACATCGTCCTCCAGCCGACTTGACTCCATTGGTCTATTTCTGCCTCGGGCACCTTATGGCCGTTCTGCTGTGATTCTAGATTATCGAATGGGACAAAAACTGATAGTGAATTGTAACATTCTGGGTCACCTAATGACGATGGACCACGCAAATTGCGTCCCGATTCAATACATCGTCCTCCAGCCGAGTTGACTCCATGGGTCTATTGCTGCCTCGGGCACCTTATGGCCGTTCTGCTGTGAATCTAGATTATCGAATGGGACGAAAAACTGATAGTGAATTGTAACGTTCAGGGCCACCTAATGACGATGGATCACTCAAATTGCGTCCCGATTCAATACATCGTCCTCCAGCGGACTTGTCTCCATGGGTCTATTGCTGCCTCGGGCACCTTATGGCAGGCCTGCTGTGACTCAAAGATTTTCGAATCGGACGAAAAACTGATAGTGAATTGTAACGTTCAGGGCCTCCTAATGACGATGGAACACTCAAATTGCGTCCCGATTCAATACATCGTTCTCCAGCAGACTTGTCTCCATTCGTCTATTGCTGCCTCGGGCACCTTATGGCAGGCCTGCTGTGACTCAAAGATTTTCGAATCGGACGAAAAACTGATAGTGAATTGTAACGTTCAGGGCCTCCTAATGACGATGGAACACTCAAATTGCGTCCCGATTCAATACATCGTCCTCCAGCAGACTTGTCTCCATGGGTCTATTGCTGCCTCGGGCACCTTATGGCAGGCCTGCTGTGACTCAAAGATTTTCGAATCGGACGAAAAACTGATAGTGAATTGTAACGTTCAGGGCCTCCTAATGACGATGGAACACTCAAATTGCGTCCCGATTCAATACATCGTCCTCCAGCAGACTTGTCTCCATGGGTCTATTGCTGCCTCGGGCACCTTATGGCAGGCCTGCTGTGACTCAAAGATTTTCGAATCGGACGAAAAACTGATAGTGAATTGTAACGTTCAGGGCCTCCTAAAGACGATGGAACACTCAAATTGCGTCCCGATTCAATACATCGTTCTCCAGCAGACTTGTCTCCATGCGTCTATTGCTGCCTCGGGCACCTTATGGCAGGCCTGCTGTAACTCAAAGATTTTCGAATCGGACGAAAAACTGATAGTGAATTGTAACGTTCAGGGCCTCCTAATGACGATGGAACACTCAAATTGCGTCCCGATTCAATACATCGTCCTCCAGCAGACTTGACTCCATGGGTCTATTGCTGCCTCGGGCACCTTATGGCAGGCCTGCTGTGACTCAAAGATTTTCGAATCGGACGAAAAACTGATAGTGAATTGTAACGTTCAGGGCCTCCTAATGACGATGGAACACTCAAATTGCGTCCCGATTCAATACATCGTCCTCCAGCAGACTTGTCTCCATGCGTCTATTGCTGCCTCGGGCACCTTATGGCCGTTCTGCTGTGAGTCAAAGATTTTCGAATCGGACGAAAAACTGACAGTGAATTGTGACGTTCAGGGCCACCTAATGACGATGGATCACTCAAATTGCGTCCCGAATCAATACATCGTCCTCCAGCAGACTTGTCTCCATGGGTCTATTGCTGCCTCAGGCACCTTATGGCCGTTCTGCTGTGAGTCTAGATTATCGAATGGGACGAAAAACTGATAGTGAATTGTAACGTTCAGGGCCACCTTATGACGATGGATCTCTCAAATTGCGTCCCGATTCAATACATCGTCCTCCAGCCGACTTGACTCCATTGGTCTATTTCTGCCTCGGGCACCTTATGGCCGTTCTGCTGTGATTCTAGATTATCGAATCGGACGAAAAACTGATAGTGAATTGTAACGTTCAGGGCCTCCTAATGACGATGGAACACTCAACTTGCGTCCCGATTCAATACATCGTCCTCCAGCAGACTTGTCTCCATGCGTCTATTGCTGCCTCGGGCATCTTATGGCCGTTCTGCTGTGAGTCAAAGATTTTCGAATCGGACGAAAAACTGATAGTGAATTGTAACGTTCAGGGCCACCTAATGACGATGGATCACTCAAATTGCGTCCCGATTCAATACATCGTCCTCCAGCCGACTTGACTCCATGGGTCTATTGCTGCCTCGGGCACCTTATGGCCGTTCTGCTGTGAGTCTAGATTATCGAATGGGACGAAAAACTGATAGTGAATTGTAACGTTCAGGGCCTCCTAATGACGATGGATCACTCAAATTGCGTCCCGATTCAATACATCGTCCTCCAGCAGACTTGTCTCCATGGGTCGATTGCTGCCTCGGGCACCTAATGGACGTTCTGCTGTGAGTCAAAGATTTTCGAATCGGACGAAAAACTGATAGTGAATTGTAACATTCAGGACCACGTAATGACGATGGACCACGCAAATTGCGTCCCGATTCAATACTTCGTCCTCCAGCCGAGTTGACTCCATGGGTCTATTGCTGCCTCGGGCACCTTATGGACGTTCTGCTGTGAATCTAGATTATCGAATGGGACGAAAAACTGATAGTGAATTGTAACGTTCAGGGCCACCTAATGACGATGGATCACTCAAATTGCGTACCGATTCAATACATCGTCCCCAGCCGACTTGACTCCATGGGACTATTGCTGCCTCGGGCACCTTATGGCCGTTCTGCTGTGAGTCTAGATTATAGAATGGGATGAAAAACTGATAGTGAATTGTAACGTTCAGGGCCACCTAATGACGATGGATCACTCAAATTGCGTCCCGATTCAATACATCGTCCTCCAGCAGACTTGTCTCCATGGGTCTATTGCTGCCTCGGGCACCTTATGGCAGGCCTGCTGTGACTCAAAGATTTTCGAATCGGACGAAAAACTGATAGTGAATTGTAACGTAGAGGGCCTCCTACTGACGATGGAACACTCAAATTGCGTCCCGATTCAATACATCGTTCTCCAGCAGACTAGTCTTCATGCGTCTATTGTTGCCTCGGGCACCTTATGGCCGTTCTGCTGTGAGTCAAAGATTTTCGAATCGGACGAAAAACTGATAGTGAATTGTGACGTTCAGGGCCACCTAATGACGATGGATCACTCAAATTGCGTCCCGATTCAATACACCGTCCTCCAGCAGACTTGTCTCCATGGGTCTATTGCTGCCTCGGGCACCTTATGGCCGTTCTGCTGTGAGTCTAGATTATCGAATGGGACGAAAAACTGATAGTGAATTGTAACGTTCAGGGCCACCTAATGCCGATGGATCTCTCAAATTGCGTCCCGATTCAATACATCGTCCTCCAGCCGACTTGACTCCATTGGTCTATTTCTGCCTCGGGCACCTTATGGCCGTTCTGCTGTGATTCTAGATTATCGAATGGGACAAAAAACTGATAGTGAATTGTAACATTCTGGGTCACCTAATGACGATGGACCACGCAAATTGCGTCCCGATTTAATACATCGTCCTCCAGCCGAGTTGACTCCATGGGTCTATTGCTGCCTCGGGCACCTTATGGCCGTTCTGCTGTGAATCTAGATTATCGAATGGGACGAAAAACTGATACTGAATTGTAACGTTCAGGGCCACCTAATGACGATGGATCACTCAAATTGCGTCCCGATTCAATACATCGTCCTCCAGCAGACTTGTCTCCATGGGTCTATTGCTGCCTCGGTCACCTTATGGCAGGCCTGCTGTGACTCAAAGATTTTCGAATCGGACGAAAAACTGATAGTGAATTGTAACGTTCAGGGCCTCCTAATGACGATGGAACACTCAAATTGCGTCCCGATTCAATACATCGTTCTCCAGCAGACTTGTCTCCATGCGTCTATTGCTGCCTCGGGCACCTTATGGCAGGCCTGCTGTGACTCAAAGATTTTCGAATCGGACGAAAAACTGATAGTGAATTGTAACGTTCAGGGCCTCCTAATGACGATGGAACACTCAAATTGCGTCCCGATTCAATACATCGTCCTCCAGCAGACTTGTCTCCATGGGTCTATTGCTGCCTCGGGCACCTTATGGCAGGCCTGCTGTGACTCAAAGATTTTCGAATCGGACGAAAAACTGATTGTGAATTGTAACGTTCAGGGCCTCCTAATGACGATGGAACACTCAAATTGCGTCCCGATTCAATACATCGTCCTCCAGCAGACTTGTCTCCATGCGTCTATTGCTGCCTCGGGCACCTTATGGCCGTTCTGCTGTGAGTCAAAGATTTTCGAATCGGACGAAAAACTGATAGTGAATTGTAACGTTCAGGGCCACCTAATGACGATGGATCACTCAAATTGCGTCCCGATTCAATACATCGTCCTCCAGCCGACTTGACTCCATGGGTCTATTGCTGCCTCGGGCACCTTATGGCCGTTCTGCTGTGAGTCTAGATTATCGAATCGGACGAAAAACTGATAGTGAATTGTAACGCTCAGGGCCTCCTAAGGACGATGGATCACTCAAATTGCGTCCCGAATCAATACATCGTCTTCCAGCCGACTTGACTCCATGGGTCTATTGCTGCCTCGGGCACCTTATGGCCGTTCTGCTGTGAGTCTAGATTATCAAATGGGACGAAAAACTGATAGTGAATTGTAACGTTCAGGGCCTCCTAATGACGATGGATCACTCAAATTGCGTCCCGATTCAATACATCGTCCTCCAGCAGACTTGTCTCCATGGGTCGATAGCTGCCTCGGGCACCTAATGGACGTTCTGCTGTGAGTCAAAGATTTTCGAATCGGACGAAAAACTGATAGTGAATTGTAACATTCAGGGCCACCTAATGACGATGGACCACGCAAATTGCATCCCGATTCAATACATCGTCCTCCAGCCGAGTTGACTCCATGGGTCTATTGCTGCCTCGGGCACCTTATGGACGCTCTGCTGTGAATCTAGATTATCGAATGGGACGAAAAACTGATAGTGAATTGTAACGTTCAGGGCCACCTAATGACGATGGATCACTCAAATTCCGTCCCGATTCAATACATCGTCCTCCAGCAGACTTGTCTCCATGGGTCTATTGCTGCCTCGGGCACCTTATGGCAGGCCTGCTGTGACTCAAAGATTTTCGAATCGGACGAAAAACTGATGGTGAATTCTAACGTTCAGGGCCTCCTAATGACGATGGAACACTCAAATTGCGTCCCGATTCAATACATCGTTCTCCAGCAGACTTGTCTCCATGCGTCTATTGTTGCCTCGGGCACCTTATGGCCGTTCTGCTGTGAGTCAAAGATTTTCGAATCGGATGAAAAACTGATAGTGAATTGTGACGTTCAGGGCCACCTAATGACGATGGATCACTCAAATTGCGTCCCGAATCAATACATCGTCCTCCAGCAGACTTGTCTCCATGGGTCTATTGCTGCCTCAGGCACCTTATGGCCGTTCTGCTGTGAGTCTAGATTATCGAATGGGACGAAAAACTGATAGTGAATTGTAACGTTCAGGGCCACCTTATGACGATGGATCTCTCAAATTGCGTCCCGATTCAATACATCGTCCTCCAGCCGACTTGACTCCATTGGTCTATTTCTGCCTCGGGCACCTTATGGCCGTTCTGCTGTGATTCTAGATTATCGAATGGGACAAAAACTGATAGTGAATTGTAACATTCTGGGTCACCTAATGACGATGGACCACGCAAATTGCGTCCCGATTCAATACATCGTCCTCCAGCCGAGTTGACTCCATGGGTCTATTGCTGCCTCGGGCACCTTATGGCCGTTCTGCTGTGAATCTAGATTATCGAATGGGACGAAAAACTGATAGTGAATTGTAACGTTCAGGGCCACCTAATGACGATGGATCACTCAAATTGCGTCCCGATTCAATACATCGTCCTCCAGCGGACTTGTCTCCATGGGTCTATTGCTGCCTCGGGCACCTTATGGCAGGCCTGCTGTGACTCAAAGATTTTCGAATCGGACGAAAAACTGATAGTGAATTGTAACGTTCAGGGCCTCCTAATGACGATGGAACACTCAAATTGCGTCCCGATTCAATACATCGTTCTCCAGCAGACTTGTCTCCATTCGTCTATTGCTGCCTCGGGCACCTTATGGCAGGCCTGCTGTGACTCAAAGATTTTCGAATCGGACGAAAAACTGATAGTGAATTGTAACGTACAGGGCCTCCTAATGACGATGGAACACTCAAATTGCGTCCCGATTCAATACATCGTCCTCCAGCAGACTTGTCTCCATGGGTCTATTGCTGCCTCGGGCACCTTATGGCAGGCCTGCTGTGACTCAAAGATTTTCGAATCGGACGAAAAACTGATAGTGAATTGTAACGTTCAGGGCCTCCTAATGACGATGGAACACTCAAATTGCGTCCCGATTCAATACATCGTCCTCCAGCAGACTTGTCTCCATGGGTCTATTGCTGCCTCGGGCACCTTATGGCAGGCCTGCTGTGACTCAAAGATTTTCGAATCGGACGAAAAACTGATAGTGAATTGTAACGTTCAGGGCCTCCTAAAGACGATGGAACACTCAAATTGCGTCCCGATTCAATACATCGTTCTCCAGCAGACTTGTCTCCATGCGTCTATTGCTGCCTCGGGCACCTTATGGCAGGCCTGCTGTAACTCAAAGATTTTCGAATCGGACGAAAAACTGATAGTGAATTGTAACGTTCAGGGCCTCCTAATGACGATGGAACACTCAAATTGCGTCCCGATTCAATACATCGTCCTCCAGCAGACTTGACTCCATGGGTCTATTGCTGCCTCGGGCACCTTATGGCTGGCCTGCTGTGACTCAAAGATTTTCGAATCGGACGAAAAACTGATAGTGAATTGTAACGTTCAGGGCCTCCTAATGACGATGGAACACTCAAATTGCGTCCCGATTCAATACATCGTCCTCCAGCAGACTTGTCTCCATGCGTCTATTGCTGCCTCGGGCACCTTATGGCCGTTCTGCTGTGAGTCAAAGATTTTCGAATCGGACGAAAAACTGATAGTGAATTGTAACGTTCAGGGCCACCTAATGACGATGGATCACTCAAATTGCGTCCCGATTCAATACATCGTCCTCCAGCCGACTTGACTCCATGGGTCTATTGCTGCCTCGGGCACATTATGGCCGTTCTGCTGTGAGTCTAGATTATTGAATGGTACGAAAAACTGATAGTTAATTGTAACGTTCAGGCCACCTAATGACGATGGATCTCTCAAATTGCCTAACGATTCAATACATCGTCCTGCAGCCGACTTGACTCCATGGGTCTTTTGCTGCCTCGGGCACCTTATGGCCGTTCTGCTGTGAGTCTAGATTATCGAATCGGACGAAAAACTGATAGTGAATTGTAACGCTCAGGGCCTCCTAATGACGATGGATCACTCAAATTGCGTCCCGAATCAATACATCGTCCTCCAGCCGACTTGACTCCATGGGTCTATTGCTGCCTCGGGCACCTTATGGCCGTTCTGCTGTGAGTCTAGATTATCGAATGGGACGAAAAACTGATAGTGAATTGTAACGTTCAGGGCCACCTAATGACGATGGATCACTCAAATTGCGTCCCGATTCAATACATCGTCCTCCAGCAGACTTGTCTCCATGGGTCTATTGCTGCCTCGGTCACCTTATGGCAGGCCTGCTGTGACTCAAAGATTTTCGAATCGGACGAAAAACTGATAGTGAATTGTAACGTTCAGGGCCTCCTAATGACGATGGAACACTCAAATTGCGTCCCGATTCAATACATCGTTCTCCAGCAGACTTGTCTCCATGCGTCTATTGCTGCCTCGGGCACCTTATGGCAGGCCTGCTGTGACTCAAAGATTTTCGAATCGGACGAAAAACTGATAGTGAATTGTAACGTTCAGGGCCTCCTAATGACGATGGAACACTCAAATTGCGTCCCGATTCAATACATCGTCCTCCAGCAGACTTGTCTCCATGGGTCTATTGCTGCCTCGGGCACCTTATGGCAGGCCTGCTGTGACTCTAAGATTTTCGAATCGGACGAAAAACTGATAGTGAATTGTAACGTTCAGGGCCTCCTAATGACGATGGAACACTCAAATTGCGTCCCGATTCAATACATCGTCCTCCAGCAGACTTGTCTCCATGCGTCTATTGCTGCCTCGGGAACCTTATGGCCGTTCTGCTGTGAGTCAAAGATTTTCGAATCGGACGAAAAACTGATAGTGAATTGTAACGTTCAGAGCCACCTAATGACGATGGATCACTCAAATTGCGTCCCGATTCAATACATCGTCCTCCAGCCGACTTGACTCCATGGGTCTATTGCTGCCTCGGGCACCTTATGGCCGTTCTGCTGTGAGTCTAGATTATCGAATCGGACGAAAAACTGATAGTGAATTGTAACGCTCAGGGCCTCCTAAGGACGATGGATCACTCAAATTGCGTCCCGAATCAATACATCGTCTTCCAGCCGACTTGACTCCATGGGTCTATTGCTGCCTCGGGCACCTTATGGCCGTTCTGCTGTGAGTCTAGATTATCAAATGGGACGAAAAACTGATAGTGAATTGTAACGTTCAGGGCCTCCTAATGACGATGGATCACTCAAATTGCGTCCCGATTCAATACATCGTCCTCCAGCAGACTTGTCTCCATGGGTCGATAGCTGCCTCGGGCACCTAATGGACGTTCTGCTGTGAGTCAAAGATTTTCGAATCGGACGAAAAACTGATAGTGAATTGTAACATTCAGGGCCACCTAATGACGATGGACCACGCAAATTGCATCCCGATTCAATACATCGTCCTCCAGCCGAGTTGACTCCATGGGTCTATTGCTGCCTCGGGCACCTTATGGACGCTCTGCTGTGAATCTAGATTATCGAATGGGACGAAAAACTGATAGTGAATTGTAACGTTCAGGGCCACCTAATGACGATGGATCACTCAAATTCCGTCCCGATTCAATACATCGTCCTCCAGCAGACTTGTCTCCATGGGTCTATTGCTGCCTCGGGCACCTTATGGCAGGCCTGCTGTGACTCAAAGATTTTCGAATCGGACGAAAAACTGATGGTGAATTCTAACGTTCAGGGCCTCCTAATGACGATGGAACACTCAAATTGCGTCCCGATTCAATACATCGTTCTCCAGCAGACTTGTCTCCATGCGTCTATTGTTGCCTCGGGCACCTTATGGCCGTTCTGCTGTGAGTCAAAGATTTTCGAATCGGATGAAAAACTGATAGTGAATTGTGACGTTCAGGGCCACCTAATGACGATGGATCACTCAAATTGCGTCCCGAATCAATACATCGTCCTCCAGCAGACTTGTCTCCATGGGTCTATTGCTGCCTCAGGCACCTTATGGCCGTTCTGCTGTGAGTCTAGATTATCGAATGGGACGAAAAACTGATAGTGAATTGTAACGTTCAGGGCCACCTTATGACGATGGATCTCTCAAATTGCGTCCCGATTCAATACATCGTCCTCCAGCCGACTTGACTCCATTGGTCTATTTCTGCCTCGGGCACCTTATGGCCGTTCTGCTGTGATTCTAGATTATCGAATGGGACAAAAACTGATAGTGAATTGTAACATTCTGGGTCACCTAATGACGATGGACCACGCAAATTGCGTCCCGATTCAATACATCGTCCTCCAGCCGAGTTGACTCCATGGGTCTATTGCTGCCTCAGGCACCTTATGGCCGTTCTGCTGTGAGTCTAGATTATCGAATGGGACGAAAAACTGATAGTGAATTGTAACGTTCAGGGCCACCTAATGACGATGGATCACTCAAATTGCGTCCCGATTCAATACATCGTCCTCCAGCGGACTTGTCTCCATGGGTCTATTGCTGCCTCGGGCACCTTATGGCAGGCCTGCTGTGACTCAAAGATTTTCGAATCGGACGAAAAACTGATAGTGAATTGTAACGTTCAGGGCCTCCTAATGACGATGGAACACTCAAATTGCGTCCCGATTCAATACATCGTTCTCCAGCAGACTTGTCTCCATTCGTCTATTGCTGCCTCGGGCACCTTATGGCAGGCCTGCTGTGACTCAAAGATTTTCGAATCGGACGAAAAACTGATAGTGAATTGTAACGTACAGGGCCTCCTAATGACGATGGAACACTCAAATTGCGTCCCGATTCAATACATCGTCCTCCAGCAGACTTGTCTCCATGGGTCTATTGCTGCCTCGGGCACCTTATGGCAGGCCTGCTGTGACTCAAAGATTTTCGAATCGGACGAAAAACTGATAGTGAATTGTAACGTTCAGGGCCTCCTAATGACGATGGAACACTCAAATTGCGTCCCGATTCAATACATCGTCCTCCAGCAGACTTGTCTCCATGGGTCTATTGCTGCCTCGGGCACCTTATGGCAGGCCTGCTGTGACTCAAAGATTTTCGAATCGGACGAAAAACTGATAGTGAATTGTAACGTTCAGGGCCTCCTAAAGACGATGGAACACTCAAATTGCGTCCCGATTCAATACATCGTTCTCCAGCAGACTTGTCTCCATGCGTCTATTGCTGCCTCGGGCACCTTATGGCAGGCCTGCTGTAACTCAAAGATTTTCGAATCGGACGAAAAACTGATAGTGAATTGTAACGTTCAGGGCCTCCTAATGACGATGGAACACTCAAATTGCGTCCCGATTCAATACATCGTCCTCCAGCAGACTTGACTCCATGGGTCTATTGCTGCCTCGGGCACCTTATGGCTGGCCTGCTGTGACTCAAAGATTTTCGAATCGGACGAAAAACTGATAGTGAATTGTAACGTTCAGGGCCTCCTAATGACGATGGAACACTCAAATTGCGTCCCGATTCAATACATCGTCCTCCAGCAGACTTGTCTCCATGCGTCTATTGCTGCCTCGGGCACCTTATGGCCGTTCTGCTGTGAGTCAAAGATTTTCGAATCGGACGAAAAACTGATAGTGAATTGTAACGTTCAGGGCCACCTAATGACGATGGATCACTCAAATTGCGTCCCGATTCAATACATCGTCCTCCAGCCGACTTGACTCCATGGGTCTATTGCTGCCTCGGGCACATTATGGCCGTTCTGCTGTGAGTCTAGATTATTGAATGGTACGAAAAACTGATAGTTAATTGTAACGTTCAGGCCACCTAATGACGATGGATCTCTCAAATTGCCTAACGATTCAATACATCGTCCTGCAGCCGACTTGACTCCATGGGTCTTTTGCTGCCTCGGGCACCTTATGGCCGTTCTGCTGTGAGTCTAGATTATCGAATCGGACGAAAAACTGATAGTGAATTGTAACGCTCAGGGCCTCCTAATGACGATGGATCACTCAAATTGCGTCCCGAATCAATACATCGTCCTCCAGCCGACTTGACTCCATGGGTCTATTGCTGCCTCGGGCACCTTATGGCCGTTCTGCTGTGAGTCTAGATTATCGAATGGGACGAAAAACTGATAGTGAATTGTAACGTTCAGGGCCACCTAATGACGATGGATCACTCAAATTGCGTCCCGATTCAATACATCGTCCTCCAGCAGACTTGTCTCCATGGGTCTATTGCTGCCTCGGTCACCTTATGGCAGGCCTGCTGTGACTCAAAGATTTTCGAATCGGACGAAAAACTGATAGTGAATTGTAACGTTCAGGGCCTCCTAATGACGATGGAACACTCAAATTGCGTCCCGATTCAATACATCGTTCTCCAGCAGACTTGTCTCCATGCGTCTATTGCTGCCTCGGGCACCTTATGGCAGGCCTGCTGTGACTCAAAGATTTTCGAATCGGACGAAAAACTGATAGTGAATTGTAACGTTCAGGGCCTCCTAATGACGATGGAACACTCAAATTGCGTCCCGATTCAATACATCGTCCTCCAGCAGACTTGTCTCCATGGGTCTATTGCTGCCTCGGGCACCTTATGGCAGGCCTGCTGTGACTCTAAGATTTTCGAATCGGACGAAAAACTGATAGTGAATTGTAACGTTCAGGGCCTCCTAATGACGATGGAACACTCAAATTGCGTCCCGATTCAATACATCGTCCTCCAGCAGACTTGTCTCCATGCGTCTATTGCTGCCTCGGGCACCTTATGGCCGTTCTGCTGTGAGTCAAAGATTTTCGAATCGGACGAAAAACTGATAGTGAATTGTAACGTTCAGAGCCACCTAATGACGATGGATCACTCAAATTGCGTCCCGATTCAATACATCGTCCTCCAGCCGACTTGACTCCATGGGTCTATTGCTGCCTCGGGCACCTTATGGCCGTTCTGCTGTGAGTCTAGATTATCGAATCGGACGAAAAACTGATAGTGAATTGTAACGCTCAGGGCCTCCTAAGGACGATGGATCACTCAAATTGCGTCCCGAATCAATACATCGTCTTCCAGCCGACTTGACTCCATGGGTCTATTGCTGCCTCGGGCACCTTATGGCCGTTCTGCTGTGAGTCTAGATTATCAAATGGGACGAAAAACTGATAGTGAATTGTAACGTTCAGGGCCTCCTAATGACGATGGATCACTCAAATTGCGTCCCGATTCAATACATCGTCCTCCAGCAGACTTGTCTCCATGGGTCGATAGCTGCCTCGGGCACCTAATGGACGTTCTGCTGTGAGTCAAAGATTTTCGAATCGGACGAAAAACTGATAGTGAATTGTAACATTCAGGGCCACCTAATGACGATGGACCACGCAAATTGCGTCCCGATTCAATACATCGTCCTCCAGCCGAGTTGACTCCATGGGTCTATTGCTGCCTCGGGCACCTTATGGACGTTCTGCTGTGAATCTAGATTATCGAATGGGACGAAAAACTGATAGTGAATTGTAACGTTCAGGGCCACCTAATGACGATGGATCACTCAAATTCCGTCCCGATTCAATACATCGTCCTCCAGCAGACTTGTCTCCATGGGTCTATTGCTGCCTCGGGCACCTTATGGCAGGCCTGCTGTGACTCAAAGATTTTCGAATCGGACGAAAAACTGATAGTGAATTGTAACGTTCAGGGCCTCCTAATGACGATGGAACACTCAAATTGCGTCCCGATTCAATACATCGTTCTCAGCAGACTTGTCTCCATGCGTCTATTGTTGCCTCGGGCACCTTATGGCCGTTCTGCTGTGAGTCAAAGATTTTCGAATCGGACGAAAAACTGATAGTGAATTGTGACGTTCAGGGCCACCTAATGACGATGGATCACTCAAATTGCGTCCCGAATCAATACATCGTCCTCCAGCAGACTTGTCTCCATGGGTCTATTGCTGCCTCAGGCACCTTATGGCCGTTCTGTTGTGAGTCTAGATTATCGAATGGGACGAAAAACTGATAGTGAATTGTAACGTTCAGGGCCACCTTATGACGATGGATCTCTCAAATTGCGTCCCGATTCAATACATCGTCCTCCAGCCGACTTGACTCCATTGGTCTATTTCTGCCTCGGGCACCTTATGGCCGTTCTGCTGTGATTCTAGATTATCGAATGGGACAAAAACTGATAGTGAATTGTAACATTCTGGGTCACCTAATGACGATGGACCACGCAAATTGCGTCCCGATTCAATACATCGTCCTCCAGCCGAGTTGACTCCATGGGTCTATTGCTGCCTCGGGCACCTTATGGCCGTTCTGCTGTGAATCTAGATTATCGAATGGGACGAAAAACTGATAGTGAATTGTAACGTTCAGGGCCACCTAATGACGATGGATCACTCAAATTGCGTCCCGATTCAATACATCGTACTCCAGCGGACTTGTCTCCATGGGTCTATTGCTGCCTCGGGCACCTTATGGCAGGCCTGCTGTGACTCAAAGATTTTCGAATCGGACGAAAAACTGATAGTGAATTGTAACGTTCAGGGCCTCCTAATGACGATGGAACACTCAAATTGCGTCCCGATTCAATACATCGTTCTCCAGCAGACTTGTCTCCATTCGTCTATTGCTGCCTCGGGCACCTTATGGCAGGCCTGCTGTGACTCATAGATTTTCGAATCGGACGAAAAACTGATAGTGAATTGTAACGTTCAGGGCCTCCTAATGACGATGGAACACTCAAATTGCGTCCCGATTCAATACATCGTCCTCCAGCAGACTTGTCTCCATGGGTCTATTGCTGCCTCGGGCACCTTATGGCAGGCCTGCTGTGACTCAAAGATTTTCGAATCGGACGAAAAACTGATAGTGAATTGTAACGTTCAGGGCCTCCTAATGACGATGGAACACTCAAATTGCGTCCCGATTCAATACATCGTCCTCCAGCAGACTTGTCTCCATGGGTCTATTGCTGCCTCGGGCACCTTATGGCAGGCCTGCTGTGACTCAAAGATTTTCGAATCGGACGAAAAACTGATAGTGAATTGTAACGTTCAGGGCCTCCTAAAGACGATGGAACACTCAAATTGTGTCCCGATTCAATACATCGTTCTCCAGCAGACTTGTCTCCATGCGTCTATTGCTGCCTCGGGCACCTTATGGCAGGCCTGCTGTAACTCAAAGTTTTCGAATCGGACGAAAAACTGATAGTGAATTGTAACGTTCAGGGCCTCCTAATGACGATGGAACACTCAAATTGCGTCCCGATTCAATACATCGTCCTCCAGCAGACTTGACTCCATGGGTCTATTGCTGCCTCGGGCACCTTATGGCAGGCCTGCTGTGACTCAAAGATTTTCGAATCGGACGAAAAACTGATAGTGAATTGTAACGTTCAGGGCCTCCTAATGACGATGGAACACTCAAATTGCGTCCCGATTCAATACATCGTCCTCCAGCAGACTTGTCTCCATGCGTCTATTGCTGCCTCGGGCACCTTATGGCCGTTCTGCTGTGAGTCAAAGATTTTCGAATGGGACGAAAAACTGATAGTGAATTGTAACGTTCAGGGCCACCTAATGACGATGGATCACTCAAATTGCGTCCCGATTCAATACATCGTCCTCCAGCCGACTTGACTCCATGGGTCTATTGCTGCCTCGGGCACCTTATGGCCGTTCTGCTGTGAGTCTAGATTATCGAATCGGACGAAAAACTGATAGTGAATTGTAACGCTCAGGGCCTCCTAAGGACGATGGATCACTCAAATTGCGTCCCGAATCAATACATCGTCTTCCAGCCGACTTGACTCCATGGGTCTATTGCTGCCTCGGGCACCTTATGGCCGTTCTGCTGTGAGTCTAGATTATCAAATGGGACGAAAAACTGATAGTGAATTGTAACGTTCAGGGCCTCCTAATGACGATGGATCACTCAAATTGCGTCCCGATTCAATACATCGTCCTCCAGCAGACTTGTCTCCATGGGTCGATAGCTGCCTCGGGCACCTAATGGACGTTCTGCTGTGAGTCAAAGATTTTCGAATCGGACGAAAAACTGATAGTGAATTGTAACATTCAGGGCCACCTAATGACGATGGACCACGCAAATTGCGACCCGATTCAATACATCGTCCTCCAGCCGAGTTGACTCCATGGGTCTATTGCTGCCTCGGGCACCTTATGGACGTTCTGCTGTGAATCTAGATTATCGAATGGGACGAAAAACTGATAGTGAATTGTAACGTTCAGGGCCACCTAATGACGATGGATCACTCAAATTCCGTCCCGATTCAATACATCGTCCTCCAGCAGACTTGTCTCCATGGGTCTATTGCTGCCTCGGGCACCTTATGGCAGGCCTGCTGTGACTCAAAGATTTTCGAATCGGACGAAAAACTGATAGTGAATTCTAACGTTCAGGGCCTCCTAATGACGATGGAACACTCAAATTGCGTCCCGATTCAATACATCGTTCTCCAGCAGACTTGTCTCCATGCGTCTATTGTTGCCTCGGGCACCTTATGGCCGTTCTGCTGTGAGTCAAAGATTTTCGAATCGGACGAAAAACTGATAGTGAATTGTGACGTTCAGGGCCGCCTAATGACGATGGATCACTCAAATTGCGTCCCGAATCAATACATCGTCCTCCAGCAGACTTGTCTCCATGGGTCTATTGCTGCCTCAGGCACCTTATGGCCGTTCTGCTGTGAGTCTAGATTATCGAATGGGACGAAAAGCTGATAGTGAATTGTAACGTTCAGGGCCACCTTATGACGATGGATCTCTCAAATTGCGTCCCGATTCAATACATCGTCCTCCAGCCGACTTGACTCCATTGGTCTATTTCTGCCTCGGGCACCTTATGGCCGTTCTGCTGTGATTCTAGATTATCGAATGGGACAAAAACTGATAGTGCATTGTAACATTCTGGGTCACCTAATGACGATGGACCACGCAAATTGCGTCCCGATTCAATACATCGTCCTCCAGCCGAGTTGACTCCATGGGTCTATTGCTGCCTCGGGCACCTTATGGCCGTTCTGCTGTGAATCTAGATTATCGAATGGGACGAAAAACTGATAGTGAATTGTAACGTTCAGGGCCACCTAATGACGATGGATCACTCAAATTGCGTCCCGATTCAATACATCGTCCTCCAGCGGACTTGTCTCCATGGGTCTATTGCTGCCTCGGGCACCTAATGGCAGGCCTGCTGTGACTCAAAGATTTTCGAATCGGACGAAAAACTGATAGTGAATTGTAACGTTCAGGGCCTCCTAATGACGATGGAACACTCAAATTGCGTCCCGATTCAATACATCGTTCTCCAGCAGACTTGTCTCCATTCGTCTATTGCTGCCTCGGGCACCTTATGGCAGGCCTGCTGTGACTCAAAGATTTTCGAATGGGACGAAAAACTGATAGTGAATTGTAACGTTCAGGGCCTCCTAATGACGATGGAACACTCAAATTGCGTCCCGATTCAATACATCGTCCTCCAGCAGACTTGTCTCCATGGGTCTATTGCTGCCTCGGGCACCTTATGGCAGGCCTGCTGTGACTCAAAGATTTTCGAATCGGACGAAAAACTGATAGTTAATTGTAACGTTCAGGGCCTCCTAATGACGATGGAACACTCAAATTGCGTCCCGATTCAATACATCGTCCTCCAGCAGACTTGTCTCCATGGGTCTATTGCTGCCTCGGGCACCTTATGGCAGGCCTGCTGTGACTCAAAGATTTTCGAATCGGACGAAAAACTGATAGTGAATTGTAACGTTCAGGGCCTCCTAAAGACGATGGGACACTCAAATTGCGTCCCGATTCAATACATCGTTCTCCAGCAGACTTGTCTCCATGCGTCTATTGCTGCCTCGGGCACCTTATGGCAGGCCTGCTGTAACTCAAAGATTTTCGAATCGGACGAAAAACTGATAGTGAATTGTAACGTTCAGGGCCTCCTAATGACGATGGAACACTCAAATTGCGTCCCGATTCAATACATCGTCCTCCAGCAGACTTGACTCCATGGGCCTATTGCTGCCTCGGCCACCTTATGGCAGGCCTGCTGTGACTCAAAGATTTTCGAATCGGACGAAAAACTGATAGTGAATTGTAACGTTCAGGGCCTCCTAATGACGATGGAACACTCAAATTGCGTCCCGATTCAATACATCGTCCTCCAGCAGACTTGTCTCCATGCGTCTATTGCTGCCTCGGGCACCTTATGGCCGTTCTGCTGTGAGTCAAAGATTTTCGAATCGGACGAAAAACTGATAGTGAATTGTAACGGTCAGGGCCACCTAATGACGATGGATCACTCAAATTGCGTCCCGATTCAATACATCGTCCTCCAGCCGACTTGACTCCATGGGTCTATTGCTGCCTCGGGCACCTTATGGCCGTTCTGCTGTGAGTCTAGATTATCGAATGGGACGAAAAACTGATAGTGAATTGTAACATTCAGGGCCACCTAATGACGATGGACCACGCAAATTGCGTCTCGATTCAATACATCGTCCTCCAGCCGAGTTGACTCCATGGGTCTATTGCTGCCTCGGGCACCTTATGGACGTTCTGCTGTGAATCTAGATTATCGAATGGGACGAAAAACTGATAGTGAATTGTAACGTTCAGGGCCACCTAATGACGATGGAACACTCAAATTGCGTCCCGATACAATACATCGTCCCCAGCCGACTTGACTCCATGGGACTATTGCTGCCTCGGGCACCTTATGGCCGTTCTGCTGTGAGTCTAGATTATAGAATGGGATGAAAAACTGATAGTGAATTGTAACGTTCAGGGCCACCTAATGACGATGGATCGCTCAAATTGCGTCCCGATTCAATACATCGTCCTCCAGCAGACTTGTCTCCATGGGTCTATTGCTGCCTCGGGCACCTTATGGCAGGCCTGCTGTGACTCAAAGATTTTCGAATCGGACGAAAAACTGATAGTGAATTGTAACGTTCAGGGCCTCCTAATGACGATGGAACACTCAAATTGCGTCCCGATTCAATACATCGTTCTCCAGCAGACTTGTCTCCATGCGTCTATTGTTGCCTCGGGCACCTAATGGCCGTTCTGGTGTGAGTCAAAGATTTTCGAATCGGACGAAAAACTGATAGTGATTTGTAACATTCAGGGCCACCTAATGACGAAGGACCACACAAATTGCGTCCCGATTCAGTACATCGTCCACTAGCCGACTTGACTCCATGGGACTATTGCTGCCTCGGGCACCTAATGGCCGTTCTGCTGTGAGTCTGGATTATAGAATGGGATGAAAAACTGATAGTGAATTGTAACGTTCAGGGCCACCTAATGACGATGGATCACTCAAATTGCGTCCCGATTCAATACATCGTCCTCCAGCAGACTTGTCTCCATGGGTCTATTGCTGCCTCGGGCACCTTATGGCAGGCCTGCTGTGACTCAAAGATTTTCGAATCGGACGAAAAACTGATAGTGAACGTTCAGGGCCTCCTAATGACGATGGAACACTCAAATTGCGTCCCGATTCAATACATCGTCCTCCAGGAGACTTGTTTCCATGGGTCTATTGTTGCCTCGTGCACCTTATGGCCGTTCTGCTGTGAGTCAAAGATTTTCGAATCGGACGAAAAACTGATAGTGAATTGTAACTTTCAGGACAACCTAATGACGATGGATCACTCAAATTGCGTCCCGATTCAATACATCGTCCTCTAGCCGACTTGTCTCCATGGGTCTATTGCTGCCTCGGGCACCTTATGGCCGTTCTGCTGTGAGTCAAAGATTTTCGAATCGGACGAAAAACTGATAGTGAATTGTAACATTCAGGGCCACCTAATGACGATGGACCACGCAAATTGCGTCCCGATTCAATACATCGTCCTCCAGCCGAGTTGACTCCATGGGTCTATTGCTGCCTCGGGCACCTTATGTCCGTTCTGCTGTTGAATCTAGATTATCGAATGGGACGAAAAACTGGTAGTGAATTGTAACGTTCAGGGCCACCTAATGACGATGGATCACTCAAATTGCGTCCCGATTCAATACATCGTCCTTCAGCCGACTTGTCTCCATGGGTCTATTGCTGCCTCGGGCACCTTATGGCCGTTCTGCTGTGCGTCTAGATTATCGAATGGGACGAAAAACTGATAGTGAACTGTAACTTTCAGGGCCACCTAATGACGATGGATCACTCAAATTGCGTCCCGATTCAATACATCGTCCTCCAGCAGACTTGTCTCCATGGGTCGATTGCTGCCTCGGGCACCTTATGGCCGTTCTGCTGTGAGTCAAAGATTTTCGAATCGGACGAAAAACCTGATAGTGATTTGTAACATTCAGGGCCACCTAATGACGATGGACCACACAAATTGCGTCCCGATTCAGTACATCGTCCACTAGCCGACTTGACTCCATGGGACTATTGCTGCCTCGGGCACCTTATGGCCGTTCTGCTGTGAGTCTAGATTATCGAATGGGATGAAAAACTGATAGTGAATTGTAACTTTCAGGGCCACCTAATGACGATGGATCACTCAAATTGCGTCCCGATTCAACACATCGTCCTCCAGCAGACTTGTCTCCATGGGTCTATTGCTGCCTCGGGCACCTTATGGCAGTCCTGCTGTGACTCAAAGATTTTCGAATCGGACGAAAAACTGATAGTGAATTGTAACGTTCAGGGCTTCCTAATGACGATGGAACACTGAAATTGCGTCCCGATTCAATACATCGTCCTCCAGCCGACATGTCTCCATGGGTCTATTGCTGCCTTGGCACCTTATGACCGTTCTGCTGTGAGTCAAAGATTTTCGAATCGGACGAAAAACTGATAGTGAATTGTAACGTTCAGGGCCACCTAATGACGATGGATCACTCAAATTGCGTCCCGATTCAATACATTGTCCTCCAGCAGACTGTCTCCATGGGTCTATTGCAGCCTCGGGCACCTTATGGCCGTTCAGCTGTGACTCAAAGATTTTCGAATCGGACGAAAAACTGATAGTGAATTGTAACGTTCAGGGCCTCCTAATGACGATGGAACACTCAAATTGCGTCCCGATTAAATACATCGTCCTCCAGCCGACTTGTCTCCATGGGTCTATTGCTGCCTCGGGCACCTTATGGCCGTTCTGCTGTGAGTCAAAGATTTTCGAATCGGACGAAAAACTGAAAGTGAATTGTAACGTTCAGGGCCACCTAATGACGATGGATCACTTAAATTGCGTCCCGATTCAATACATCGTCCCCAGCCGACTTGTCTCCATGGGTCTATTGCTGCCTCGGGCACCTTATGGCCGTTCTGCTGTGAGTCTAGATTATCGAATGGGATGAAAAACTGATAGTGAATTGTAACGTTCAGGGCCACCTAATGACGATGGATCACTCAAATTGCGTCCCGATTCAATACATCGTCCTCCAGCAGACTTGTCTCCATGTGTCTATTGCTGCCTCGGGCAACCTACGGCAGGCCTGCTGTGACTCAAAGATTTTCGAATCGGACGAAAAAATGATAGTGAATTGTAATGTTCAGGGCCTCCTAATGACGATGCAACACTCAAATTGCGTCCCGATTCAATACATCGTCCTCCAGCAGACTTGACTTCATGGGTCTATTGCTGCCTCGGGCACCTTATGGCCGTTCTGCTGTGAGTCAAAGATTTTCGAATCGGACGAAAAACTGATAGTGAATTGTAACGTTCAGGGCCACCTAATGACGATGGATCACTCAAATTGCGTCCCGAATCAATACATCGTCTTCCAGCCGACTTGACTCCATGGGTCTATTGCTGCCTCGGGCACCTTATGGCCGTTCTGCTGTGAGTCTAGATTATCAAATGGGACGAAAAACTGATAGTGAATTGTAACGTTCAGGGCCTCCTAATGACGATGGATCACTCAAATTGCGTCCCGATTCAATACATCGTCCTCCAGCAGACTTGTCTCCATGGGTCGATAGCTGCCTCGGGCACCTAATGGACGTTCTGCTGTGAGTCAAAGATTTTCGAATCGGACGAAAAACTGATAGTGAATTGTAACATTCAGGGCCACCTAATGACGATGGACCACGCAAATTGCGACCCGATTCAATACATCGTCCTCCAGCCGAGTTGACTCCATGGGTCTATTGCTGCCTCGGGCACCTTATGGACGTTCTGCTGTGAATCTAGATTATCGAATGGGACGAAAAACTGATAGTGAATTGTAACGTTCAGGGCCACCTAATGACGATGGATCACTCAAATTCCGTCCCGATTCAATACATCGTCCTCCAGCAGACTTGTCTCCATGGGTCTATTGCTGCCTCGGGCACCTTATGGCAGGCCTGCTGTGACTCAAAGATTTTCGAATCGGACGAAAAACTGATAGTGAATTCTAACGTTCAGGGCCTCCTAATGACGATGGAACACTCAAATTGCGTCCCGATTCAATACATCGTTCTCCAGCAGACTTGTCTCCATGCGTCTATTGTTGCCTCGGGCACCTTATGGCCGTTCTGCTGTGAGTCAAAGATTTTCGAATCGGACGAAAAACTGATAGTGAATTGTGACGTTCAGGGCCGCCTAATGACGATGGATCACTCAAATTGCGTCCCGAATCAATACATCGTCCTCCAGCAGACTTGTCTCCATGGGTCTATTGCTGCCTCAGGCACCTTATGGCCGTTCTGCTGTGAGTCTAGATTATCGAATGGGACGAAAAGCTGATAGTGAATTGTAACGTTCAGGGCCACCTTATGACGATGGATCTCTCAAATTGCGTCCCGATTCAATACATCGTCCTCCAGCCGACTTGACTCCATTGGTCTATTTCTGCCTCGGGCACCTTATGGCCGTTCTGCTGTGATTCTAGATTATCGAATGGGACAAAAACTGATAGTGAATTGTAACATTCTGGGTCACCTAATGACGATGGACCACGCAAATTGCGTCCCGATTCAATACATCGTCCTCCAGCCGAGTTGACTCCATGGGTCTATTGCTGCCTCGGGCACCTTATGGCCGTTCTGCTGTGAATCTAGATTATCGAATGGGACGAAAAACTGATAGTGAATTGTAACGTTCAGGGCCACCTAATGACGATGGATCACTCAAATTGCGTCCCGATTCAATACATCGTCCTCCAGCGGACTTGTCTCCATGGGTCTATTGCTGCCTCGGGCACCTAATGGCAGGCCTGCTGTGACTCAAAGATTTTCGAATCGGACGAAAAACTGATAGTGAATTGTAACGTTCAGGGCCTCCTAATGACGATGGAACACTCAAATTGCGTCCCGATTCAATACATCGTTCTCCAGCAGACTTGTCTCCATTCGTCTATTGCTGCCTCGGGCACCTTATGGCAGGCCTGCTGTGACTCAAAGATTTTCGAATCGGACGAAAAACTGATAGTGAATTGTAACGTTCAGGGCCTCCTAATGACGATGGAACACTCAAATTGCGTCCCGATTCAATACATCGTCCTCCAGCAGACTTGTCTCCATGGGTCTATTGCTGCCTCGGGCACCTTATGGCAGGCCTGCTGTGACTCAAAGATTTTCGAATCGGACGAAAAACTGATAGTTAATTGTAACGTTCAGGGCCTCCTAATGACGATGGAACACTCAAATTGCGTCCCGATTCAATACATCGTCCTCCAGCAGACTTGTCTCCATGGGTCTATTGCTGCCTCGGGCACCTTATGGCAGGCCTGCTGTGACTCAAAGATTTTCGAATCGGACGAAAAACTGATAGTGAATTGTAACGTTCAGGGCCTCCTAAAGACGATGGAACACTCAAATTGCGTCCCGATTCAATACATCGTTCTCCAGCAGACTTGTCTCCATGCGTCTATTGCTGCCTCGGGCACCTTATGGCAGGCCTGCTGTAACTCAAAGATTTTCGAATCGGACGAAAAACTGATAGTGAATTGTAACGTTCAGGGCCTCCTAATGACGATGGAACACTCAAATTGCGTCCCGATTCAATACATCGTCCTCCAGCAGACTTGACTCCATGGGTCTATTGCTGCCTCGGGCACCTTATGGCAGGCCTGCTGTGACTCAAAGATTTTCGAATCGGACGAAAAACTGATAGTGAATTGTAACGTTCAGGGCCTCCTAATGACGATGGAACACTCAAATTGCGTCCCGATTCAATACATCGTCCTCCAGCAGACTTGTCTCCATGCGTCTATTGCTGCCTCGGGCACCTTATGGCCGTTCTGCTGTGAGTCAAAGATTTTCGAATCGGACGAAAAACTGATAGTGAATTGTAACGGTCAGGGCCACCTAATGACGATGGATCACTCAAATTGCGTCCCGATTCAATACATCGTCCTCCAGCCGACTTGACTCCATGGGTCTATTGCTGCCTCGGGCACATTATGGCCGTTCTGCTGTGAGTCTAGATTATTGAATGGTACGAAAAACTGATAGTTAATTGTAACGTTCAGGCCACCTAATGACGATGGATCTCTCAAATTGCCTAACGATTCAATACATCGTCCTGCAGCCGACTTGACTCCATGGGTCTTTTGCTGCCTCGGGCACCTTATGGCCGTTCTGCTGTGAGTCTAGATTATCGAATCGGACGAAAAACTGATAGTGAATTGTAACGCTCAGGGCCTCCTAATGACGATGGATCACTCAAATTGCGTCCCGAATCAATACATCGTCCTCCAGCCGACTTGACTCCATGGGTCTATTGCTGCCTCGGGCACCTTATGGCCGTTCTGCTGTGAGTCTAGATTATCGAATGGGACGAAAAACTGATAGTGAATTGTAACATTCAGGGCCACCTAATGACGATGGACCACGCAAATTGCGTCTCGATTCAATACATCGTCCTCCAGCCGAGTTGACTCCATGGGTCTATTGCTGCCTCGGGCACCTTATGGACGTTCTGCTGTGAATCTAGATTATCGAATGGGACGAAAAACTGATAGTGAATTGTAACGTTCAGGGCCACCTAATGACGATGGAACACTCAAATTGCGTCCCGATACAATACATCGTCCCCAGCCGACTTGACTCCATGGGACTATTGCTGCCTCGGGCACCTTATGGCCGTTCTGCTGTGAGTCTAGATTATAGAATGGGATGAAAAACTGATAGTGAATTGTAACGTTCAGGGCCACCTAATGACGATGGATCGCTCAAATTGCGTCCCGATTCAATACATCGTCCTCCAGCAGACTTGTCTCCATGGGTCTATTGCTGCCTCGGGCACCTTATGGCAGGCCTGCTGTGACTCAAAGATTTTCGAATCGGACGAAAAACTGATAGTGAATTGTAACGTTCAGGGCCTCCTAATGACGATGGAACACTCAAATTGCGTCCCGATTCAATACATCGTTCTCCAGCAGACTTGTCTCCATGCGTCTATTGTTGCCTCGGGCACCTAATGGCCGTTCTGGTGTGAGTCAAAGATTTTCGAATCGGACGAAAAACTGATAGTGATTTGTAACATTCAGGGCCACCTAATGACGAAGGACCACACAAATTGCGTCCCGATTCAGTACATCGTCCACTAGCCGACTTGACTCCATGGGACTATTGCTGCCTCGGGCACCTAATGGCCGTTCTGCTGTGAGTCTGGATTATAGAATGGGATGAAAAACTGATAGTGAATTGTAACGTTCAGGGCCACCTAATGACGATGGATCACTCAAATTGCGTCCCGATTCAATACATCGTCCTCCAGCAGACTTGTCTCCATGGGTCTATTGCTGCCTCGGGCACCTTATGGCAGGCCTGCTGTGACTCAAAGATTTTCGAATCGGACGAAAAACTGATAGTGATCGTTCAGGGCCTCCTAATGACGATGGAACACTCAAATTGCGTTCCGATTCAATACATCGTCCTCCAGGAGACTTGTTTCCATGGGTCTATTGTTGCCTCGTGCACCTTATGGCCGTTCTGCTGTGAGTCAAAGATTTTCGAATCGGACGAAAAACTGATAGTGAATTGTAACTTTCAGGACAACCTAATGACGATGGATCACTCAAATTTCGTCCCGATTCAATACATCGTCCTCTAGCCGACTTGTCTCCATGGGTCTATTGCTGCCTCGGGCACCTTATGGCCGTTCTGCTGTGAGTCAAAGATTTTCGAATCGGACGAAAAACTGATAGTGAATTGTAACATTCAGGGCCACCTAATGACGATGGACCACGCAAATTGCGTCCCGATTCAATACATCGTCCTCCAGCCGAGTTGACTCCATGGGTCTATTGCTGCCTCGGGCACCTTATGTCCGTTCTGCTGTTGAATCTAGATTATCGAATGGGACGAAAAACTGGTAGTGAATTGTAACGTTCAGGGCCACCTAATGACGATGGATCACTCAAATTGCGTCCCGATTCAATACATCGTCCTTCAGCCGACTTGTCTCCATGGGTCTATTGCTGCCTCGGGCACCTTATGGCCGTTCTGCTGTGCGTCTAGATTATCGAATGGGACGAAAAACTGATAGTGAACTGTAACTTTCAGGGCCACCTAATGACGATGGATCACTCAAATTGCGTCCCGATTCAATACATCGTCCTCCAGCAGACTTGTCTCCATGGGTCGATTGCTGCCTCGGGCACCTTATGGCCGTTCTGCTGTGAGTCAAAGATTTTCGAATCGGACGAAAAACCTGATAGTGATTTGTAACATTCAGGGCCACCTAATGACGATGGACCACACAAATTGCGTCCCGATTCAGTACATCGTCCACTAGCCGACTTGACTCCATGGGACTATTGCTGCCTCGGGCACCTTATGGCCGTTCTGCTGTGAGTCTAGATTATCGAATGGGATGAAAAACTGATAGTGAATTGTAACTTTCAGGGCCACCTAATGACGATGGATCACTCAAATTGCGTCCCGATTCAACACATCGTCCTCCAGCAGACTTGTCTCCATGGGTCTATTGCTGCCTCGGGCACCTTATGGCAGTCCTGCTGTGACTCAAAGATTTTCGAATCGGACGAAAAACTGATAGTGAATTGTAACGTTCAGGGCTTCCTAATGACGATGGAACACTGAAATTGCGTCCCGATTCAATACATCGTCCTCCAGCCGACATGTCTCCATGGGTCTATTGCTGCCTTGGCACCTTATGACCGTTCTGCTGTGAGTCAAAGATTTTCGAATCGGACGAAAAACTGATAGTGAATTGTAACGTTCAGTGCCACCTAATGACGATGGATCACTCAAATTGCGTCCCGATTCAATACATTGTCCTCCAGCAGACTGTCTCCATGGGTCTATTGCAGCCTCGGGCACCTTATGGCCGTTCAGCTGTGACTCAAAGATTTTCGAATCGGACGAAAAACTGATAGTGAATTGTAACGTTCAGGGCCTCCTAATGACGATGGAACACTCAAATTGCGTCCCGATTAAATACATCGTCCTCCAGCCGACTTGTCTCCATGGGTCTATTGCTGCCTCGGGCACCTTATGGCCGTTCTGCTGTGAGTCAAAGATTTTCGAATCGGACGAAAAACTGAAAGTGAATTGTAACGTTCAGGGCCACCTAATGACGATGGATCACTTAAATTGCGTCCCGATTCAATACATCGTCCCCAGCCGACTTGTCTCCATGGGTCTATTGCTGCCTCGGGCACCTTATGGCCGTTCTGCTGTGAGTCTAGATTATCGAATGGGATGAAAAACTGATAGTGAATTGTAACGTTCAGGGCCACCTAATGACGATGGATCACTCAAATTGCGTCCCGATTCAATACATCGTCCTCCAGCAGACTTGTCTCCATGTGTCTATTGCTGCCTCGGGCAACCTACGGCAGGCCTGCTGTGACTCAAAGATTTTCGAATCGGACGAAAAAATGATAGTGAATTGTAATGTTCAGGGCCTCCTAATGACGATGCAACACTCAAATTGCGTCCCGATTCAATACATCGTCCTCCAGCAGACTTGACTTCATGGGTCTATTGCTGCCTCGGGCACCTTATGGCCGTTCTGCTGTGAGTCAAAGATTTTCGAATCGGACGAAAAACTGATAGTGAATTGTAACGTTCAGGGCCACCTAATGACGATGGATCACTCAAATTGCGTCCCGATTCAATACATCGTCCTCCAGCCTACTTGACTCCATGGGTCTATTGCTGCCTCGGGCAACTTATGGCCGTTCTGCTGTGAGTCTAAATTATCGAATGGGACGAAAAACTGATAGTGAATTGTAACGTTCAGGGCCTCCTAATGACGATGGATCACTCAAATTGCGTCCCGATTCAATCCATCGTCCTCCAGCCGAGTTGACTCCATGGGTCTATTGCTGCCTCGGGCACCTTATGGCCGTTCTGCTGTGAGTCTAGATTATCGAATGGGACGAAAAACTGATAGTGGATTGTAACGTTCAGGGCCTCCTAATGACGATGGATCACTCAAATTGCGTCCCGATTCAATACATCGTCCTCCAGCAGACTTGTCTCCATGGGTCTATTGCTGCCTCGGGCACCTTATGGCCGTTGTGCTGTGAGTCTAGATTATCGAATGGGACGAAAAACTGATAGTGAATTGTAATGTTCAGGGCCACCTAATGACGATGGATCACTCATATTGCGTCCCGATTCAATACATCGTCCTCCAGCCGACCTGACTCCATGGGTCTATTGCTGCCTCAGGCACCTTATGGCCGTTCTGCTGTGAGTCTAGATTATCGAATGGGACGAAAAACTGATAGTGAATTGTAACGTTCAGGGCCTCCTAATGACGATGGGTCACTCAAATTGCGTCCCGATTCAATACATCTTCCTCCAGCAGACTTGTCTCCATGGGTCGATTGCTGCCTCGGGCACCTAATGGCCGTTCTGCTGTGAGTCAAAGACTTTCGAATCGGACGAAAAACTGATAGTGAATTATAACATTCAGGGCCACCTAATGACGTTGGACCACGCAAATTGCGTCCCGATTCAATACATCGTCCTCCAGCCGAGTTGACTCCATGGGTCTATTGCTGCCTCGGGCACCTTATGGCCGTTCTGCTGTGAATCTAGATTATCGAATGGGACGAAAAACTGATAGTGAATTGTAACGTTCAGGGCCACCTAATGACGATGGATCACTCAAATTGCGTCCCGATTCAATACATCGTCCCCAGCCGACTTGTCTCCATGGGTCTATTGCTGCCTCGGGCACCTTATGGCCGTTCTGCTGTGAGTCTAGATTATCGAATGGGATGAAAAACTGATAGTGAATTGTAACGTTCAGGGCCACCTAATGACGATGGATCACTCAAATTGCGTCCCGATTCAATACATCGTCCTCCAGCAGACTTGTCTCCATGGGTCTATTGCTGCCTCGGGCACCTTATGGCAGGCCTGCTGTGACTCAAAGATTTTCGAATCGGACGAAAAACTGATAGTGAATTGTAACGTTCAGGGCCTCCTAATGACGAGGGAACACTCAAATTGCGTCCCGATTCAATACATCGTCCTCCAGCAGACTTGTCTCCATGGGTCTATTGCTGCCTCGGGCACCTTATGGCCGTTCTGCTGTGAGTCAAAGAATTTCGAATCGGACGAAAAACTGATAGTGAATTGTAACATTCAGGGCCACCTAATGACGATGGACCACACAAATTGCGTCCCGATTCAGTACATCGTCCACCAGCCGACCTGACTCCATGCGTCTATTGCTGCCTCAGGCACCTTATGGCCGTTCTGCTGTGAGCCTAGATTATCGAATGGGACGAAAAACTGATAGTGAATTGTAACGTTCAGGGCCACCTAATGACGATGGATCACTCAAATTGCGTCCCGATTCAATATATCGTCCTCCAGCAGACTTGTTTCCATGGGTCTATTGTTGCCTCGGGCACCTTATGGCCGTTCTGCTGTGAGTCAAAGATTTTCGAATCGGACGAAAAACTGATAGTGAATTGTAACTTTCAGGGCAACCTAGTGACGATGGATCACTCAAATTGCGTCCCGATTCAATACATCGTCCTCCAGCCGACTTGACTTCATGGGTCTATTGCTGCCTCGGGCACCTTATGGCCGTTCTGCTGTGAGTCAAAGATTTTCGAATCGGACGAAAAACTGATAGTGAATTGTAACGTTCAGGGCCTCCTAATGACGATGGATCACTCAATTTGCGTCCCGATTCAATACATCGTCCTCCAGCCGACTTGTCTCCATGGGTCTATTGCTGCCTCGGCCACCTTATGGCCGTTCTGCTGTGAGTCAAAGATTTTCGAATCGGACGAAAAACTGATAGTAAATTGGAACGTTCAGGGCCTCCTAATGACGATGGAACACTCAAATTGCGTCCCGATTCAATACATCGTCCTCCAGCGGACTTGTCTCCATTGGTCTATTGCTGCCTCGGGCCTCTAATGGCCGTTCTGCTGTGAGTCAAAGACTTTCGAATCGGACGAAAAACTGATAGTGAATTGTAACATTCAGGGCCACTTAATGATTATGGACCACGCAAATTGCGTCCCGATTCAATACATCGTCCTCCAGCCGGGTTGACTCCATGGGTCTATTGCTGCCTCGGGCACCTTATGGCCGTTCTGCTGTGAATCTAGATTATCGAATGGGACGAAAACTGGTAGTGAATTGTCACGTTCAGGGCCACTTAATGACGATGGATCACTCATATTGCGTCCCGATTCAATATATCGTCCTCCAGCAGACTTGTTTCCATGGTTCTATTGTTGCCTCGGGCACCTTATGGCCGTTCTGCTGTGAGTCAAAGATTTTCGAATCGGACGAAAAACTGATAGTGAATTGTAACTTTCAGGGCAACCTAATGACGATGGATCACTCAAATTGCGTCCCGATTCAATACATCGTCCTCCAGCCGACTTGTCTCCATGGGTCTATTGCTGCCTCGGGCACCTTATGGCCGTTCTGCTGTGAGTCAAAGATTTTCGAATCGGACGAAAAACTGATAGTAATTTGGAACGTTCAGGCCCTCCTAATGACGATGGAACACTCAAATTGCGTCCCGATTCAATACATCGTCCTCCAGCGGACTTGTCTCCATTGGTCTATTGCTGCCTCGGGCACCTAATGGCCGTTCTTCTGTGAGTCAAAGACTTTCGAATCGGACGAAAAACTGATAGTGAATTGTAACATTCAGGGCCACCTAATGACGATGGACCACGCAAATTGCGTCCCGATTCAATACATCGTCCTCCAGCCGAGTTGACTCCATGGGTCTATTGCTGCCTCGGGCACCTTATGGCCGTTCTGCTGTAAATCTAGGTTATCGAATGGGACGAAAACTGGTAGTGAATTGTAACGTTCAGGGCCACCTAATGACGATGGAGCACTCAAATTGCGTCCCGATTCAATACATCGTCCTGCAGCCGACTTGTCTCCATGGGTCTATTGCTGCTTCGGGCACCTTATGGCCGTTCTGCTGTGAGTCTAGATTATCGAATGGGACGAAAGACTGATAGTGAATTGTAACTTTCACGGCCACCTAATGACGATGGATCACTCAAATTGCGTCCCGATTCAACGCCGTCCTCCAGCAGACTTGTCTCCATGGGTCGATTGCTGCCTCGGGCACCTTATGGCCGTTCTGCTGTGAGTCAAAGATTTTCGAATCGGACGAAAAACCTGATAGTGATTTGTAACATTCAGGGCCATCTAATGACGATGGACCACACAAATTGCGTCCCGATTCAGTACATCGTCCACTAGCCGACTTGACTCCATGGGACTATTGCTGCCTCGGGCACCTTATGGCCGTTCTGCTGTGAGTCTAGATTATCGAATGGGATGAAAAACTGATAGTGAATTGTAACGTTCAGGGCCACCTAATGACGATGGATCACTCAAATTGCGTCCCGATTCAATACATCGTCCTCCAGCAGACTTGTCTCCATGGGTCTATTGCTGCCTCGGGCACCTTATGGCCGTTCTGCTGTGAGTCTAGATTATCGAATGGGACGAAAAACTGATAGTGAATTGTAACGTTCAGGGCCACCTAATGACGATGGATCACTCAAATTTCGTCCCGATTCAATACATCGTCCTCCAGCCGACTTGACTCCATGGGTCTATTGCTGCCTCGGGCACCTTATGGCCGTTCTGCTGTGAGTCTAGATTATCGAATGGGACGAAAAACTGATAGTGAATTGTAATGTTCAGGGCCTCCGAATGACGATGGATCACTCAAATTGCGTCCCGATTGAATACATCGTCTTCCAGCCGACTTGACTCCATGGGTCTATTGCTGCCTCGGGCACCTTATGGACGTTCTGCTGTGAATCTAGATTATCGAATGGGACCAAAAACTGATAGTGAATTGTAACGATCAGGGCCACCTAATGACGATGGAACACTCAAATTGCGTCCCGATTCAATACATCGTCCCCAGCCGACTTGTCTATTGCTGCCTCGGGCACCTTATGGCCGTTCTGCTGTGAGTCTAGATTATCGAATGGGACGAAAAACTGATAGTGAATTGTAACGATCAGGGCCACCTAATGACGATGGATCACTGAAATTGCGTCCTGATTCAATACATCGTCCTCCAGCAGACTTGACTTCATGGGTCTATTGCTGCCTCGGGCACCTTATGGCCGTTCTGCTGTGAGTCAAAGATTTTCGAATGGGACGAAAAACTGATAGTGAATTGTAACGTTCAGGGCCACCTAATTACGATGGATCACTCAAATTGCGTCCCGATTCAATACATCGTCCACCAGTCGACTTGACTCCATGAGTCTATTGCTGCCTCGGGCACCTTATGGCCGTTCTGCTGTGAGTCTAGATTATCGAATGGGACGAAAAACTGATAGTGAATTGTAACGTTCATAGCCTCCTAATGACGATGGATCACTCAAATTGCGTCCCGATTCAATACATCGTCCTCCAGCAGACTTGTCTCCATGGGTCTATTGCTGCCTCGGGCACCTTATGGCCGTTCTGCTGTGAGTCAAAGAATTTCGAATCGGACGAAAAACTGATAGTGAATTGTAACATTCAGGGCCACCTAATGAGGATGGACCACACAAATTGCGTCCCGATTCAGTACATCGTCCTCCAGCCGACCTGACTCCATGGGTCTATTGCTGCCTCAGGCACCTTATGGCCGTTCTGCTGTGAGTCTAGATTATCGAATGGGACGAAAAACTGATAGTGAATTGTAACGTTCAGGGCCACCTAATGACGATGGATCACTCAAATTGCGTCCCGATTCAATATATCGTCCTCCAGCAGACTTGTTTCCATGGGTCTATTGTTGCCTCGGGCACCTTATGGCCGTTCTGCTGTGAGTCAAAGATTTTCGAATCGGACGAAAAACTGATAGTGAATTGTAACTTTCAGGGCAACCTAATGACGATGGATCACTCAAATTGCGTCCCGATTCAATACATCGTCCTCCAGCCGACTTGACTTCATGGGTCTATTGCTGCCTCGGGCACCTTATGGCCGTTCTGCTGTGAGTCAAAGATTTTCGAATCGGACGAAAAACTGATAGTGAATTGTAACGTTCAGGGCCACCTAATGACGATGGATCACTCAAATTGCGTCCCGATTCAATACATCGTCCTCCAGCCGACTTGACTCCATGGGTCTATTGCTGCCTCGGGCACCTTATGGCCGTTCTGCTGTGAGTCTAGATTATCGAATGGGACAAAAAACTGATAATGAATTGTAACGTTCAGGGCCTCCTAATGACGATGGATCACTCAATTTGCGTCCCGATTCAATACATCGTCCTCCAGCCGACTTGTCTCCATGGGTCTATTGCTGCCTCGGCCACCTTATGGCCGTTCTGCTGTGAGTCAAAGATTTTCGAATCGGACGAAAAACTGATAGTAAATTGGAACGTTCATGGCCTCCTAATGACGATGGAACACTCAAATTGCGTCAGGATTCAATACATCGTCCTCCAGCGGACTTGTCTCCATTGGTCTATTGCTGCCTCGGGCCTCTAATCGGACGTAAAACTGATAGTGAATTGTAACGTTCGGGGCCTCCTACTGACGATGGATCACTCAAATTGCGTCCCGATTGAATACATCGTCCTCCAGCAGACTTGTCACCATGGGTCTATTGCTGCCTCGGGCACCTTATGGCCGTTCTGCTGTGAGTCTAGATTATCGAATGGGACGAAAAACTGATAGTGAATTGTAACGTTCACGGCCTCCTAATGACGATGGATCACTCAAATTGCGTCCCAGTTGAATACATCGTCCTCCAGCCGACTTGACTCCATGGGTCTATTGCTGCCTCGGGCACCTTATGGCCGTTCTGCTGTGAGTCTAGATTATCGAATGGGACGAAAAACTGATAGTGAATTATAACGTTCAGGGCCTCCTAATGACGATGGATCACTCAAATTGCGTCCCGATTCAATACATCGTCCTCCAGCAGACTTGTCTCCATGGGTCGATTGCTGCCTCGGGCACCTAATGGCCGTTCTGCTGTGAGTCAAAGATTTTCGAATCGGACGAAAAACTGATACTGAATTGTAACATTCAGGGCCACCTAATGACGATGGACCACGCAAATTGCGTCCCGATTCAATACATCGTCCTCCAGCCGAGTTTACTCCATGGGTCTATTGCTGCCTCGGGCACCTTATGGCCGTTCTGCTATGAGTCTAGATTATCGAATGGGACGAAAAACTGATAGTGAATTGTAACGTTCTGGGCCACCTAATGCCGATGGATCACTCAAATTGCGTCCTGATTCAATACATCGTCCTCCAGCAGACTTGTCTCCATGGGTCTATTGCTGCCTCGGGCACCTTATGGCCGTTCTGCTGTGAGTCTAGATTATAGAATGGGATGAAAAACTGATAGTGAATTGTAACGTTCAGGGCCACCTAATGACGATGGATCACTCAAATTGCGTCCCGATTCAATACATCGTCCTCCAGCAGACTTGTCTCCATGGGTCTATTGCTGCCTCGGGCACCTTATGGCAGGCCTGCTGTGACTCAAAGATTTTCGAATCGGACGATAAACTGATTGTGAATTGTAACGTTCAGGGCCTCCTAATGACGATGGATCACTCAAATTGCGTCCCGATTGAATACATCGTCCTGCAGCCGACTTGTCTCCATGGGTCTATTGCTGCTTCGGGCACCTTATGGCCGTTCTGCTGTGAGTCTAGATTATCGAATGGGACGAAAAACTGATAGTGAATTGTAACATTCACGGCCACCTAATGACGATGGATCACTCAAATTGCGTCCCGATTCAACGCCGTCCTCCAGCAGACTTGTCTCCATGGGTCGATTGCTGCCTTGGGCACCTTATGGCCGTTCTGCTGTGAGTCAAAGATTTTCGAATAGGACGAAAAACCTGATAGTGATTTGTAACATTCAGGGCCATCTAATGACGATGGACCACACAAATTGCGTCCCGATTCAGTACATCGTCCACTAGCCGACTTGACTCCATGGGACTATTGCTGCCTCGGGCAACTTATGGCCGTTCTGCTGTGAGTCTAGATTATCGAATGGGATGAAAAACTGATAGTGAATTGTAACGATCAGGGCCACGTAATGACGATGGATCACTGAAATTGCGTCCTGATTCAATACATCGTCCTCCAGCAGACTTGACTTCATGGGTCTATTGCTGCCTCGGGCACCTTATGGCCGTTCTGCTGTGTGTCAAAGATTTTCGAATGGGACGAAAAACTGATAGTGAATTGTAACGTTCAGGGCCACCTAATTACGATGGATCACTCAAATTGCGTCCCGATTCAATACATCGTCCTCCAGCCGACTTGACTCCATGAGTCTATTGCTGCCTCGGGCACCTTATGGCCGTTCTGCTGTGAGTCTAGATTATCGAATGGGACGAAAAACTGATAGTGAATTGTAACGTTCATAGCCTCCTAATGACGATGGATCACTCAAATTGCGTCCCGATTCAATACATCGTCCTCCAGCAGACTTGTCTCCATGGGTCTATTGCTGCCTCGGGCACCTTATGGCCGTTCTGCTGTGAGTCAAAGAATTTCGAATCAGACGAAAAACTGATAGTGAATTGTAACATTCAGGGCCACCTAATGACGATGGACCACACAAATTGCGTCCCGATTCAGTACATCGTCCTCCAGCCGACCTGACTCCATGGGTCTATTGCTGCCTCAGGCACCTTATGGCCGTTCTGCTGTGAGTCTAGATTATCGAATGGGACGAAAAACTGATAGTGAATTGTAACGTTCAGGGCCACCTAATGACGATGGATCACTCAAATTGCGTCCCGATTCAATATATCGTCCTCCAGCAGACTTGTTTCCATGGGTCAATTGTTGCCTCGGGCACCTTATGGCCGTTCTGCTGTGAGTCAAAGATTTTCGAATCGGACGAAAAACTGATAGTGAATTGTAACTTTCAGGGCAACCTAATGACGATGGATCACTCAAATTGCGTCCCGATTCAATACATCGTCCTCCAGCCGAATTGACTTCATGGGTCTATTGCTGCCTCGGGCACCTTATGGCCGTTCTGCTGTGAGTCAAAGATTTTCGAATCGGACGAAAAACTGATAGTGAATTGTAACTTTCAGGGCCACCTAATGACGATGGATCACTCAAATTGCGTCCCGATTCAATACATCGTCCTCCAGCCGACTTGACTCCATGGGTCTATTGCTGCCTCGGGCACCTTATGGCCGTTCTGCTGTGAGTCTAGATTATCGAATGGGACAAAAAACTGATAGTGAATTGTAACGTTCAGGGCCTCCTAATGACGATGGATCACTCAATTTGCGTCCCGATTCAATACATCGTCCTCCAGCCGACTTGTCTCCATGGGTCTATTGCTGCCTCGGCCACCTTATGGCCGTTCTGCTGTGAGTCAAAGATTTTCGAATCGGACGAAAAACTGATAGTAAATTGGAACGTTCAGGGCCTCCTAATGACGATGGAACACTCAAATTGCGGCCCGATTCAATACATCGTCCTCCAGCGGACTTGTCTCCATTGGTCTATTGCTGCCTCGGGCCTCTAATCGGACGTAAAACTGATAGTGAATTGTAACGTTCAGGGCCTCCTAATGACGATGGATCACTCAAATTGCGTCCCGATTGAATACATCGTCCTCCAGCAGACTTGTCTCCATGGGTCTATTGCTGCCTCGGGCACCTTATGGCCGTTCTGCTGTGAGTCTAGATTATCGAATGGGACGAAAAACTGATAGTGAATTGTAACGTTCACGGCCTCCTAATGACGATGGATCACTCAAATTGCGTCCCAGATGAATACATCGTCCTCCAGCCGACTTGACTCCATGGGTCTATTGCTGCCTCGGGCACCTTATGGCCGTTCTGCTGTGAGTCTAGATTATCGAATGGGACGAAAAACTGATAGTGAATTGTAACGTTCAGGGCCTCCTAATGACGATGGATCACTCAAATTGCGTCCCGATTCAATACATCGTCCTCCAGCAGACTTGTCTCCATGGGTCGATTGCTGCCTCGGGCACCTTATGGCCGTTCTGCTGTGAGTCAAAGATTTTCGAATCGGACGAAAAACTGATAGTGAATTGTAACATTCAGGGCCACCTAATGACGATGGACCACGCAAATTGCGTCCGGATTCAATACATCGTCCTCCAGCCGAGTTTACTCCATGGGTCTATTGCTGCCTCGGGCACCTTATGGCCGTTCTGCTATGAGTCTAGATTATCGAATGGGACGAAAAACTGATAGTGAATTGTAACGTTCAGGGCCACCTAATGACGATGGATCACTCAAATTGCGTCCCGATTCAATACATCGTCCTCCAGCAGACTTGTCTCCATGGGTCTATTGCTGCCTCGGACACCTTATGGCAGGCCTGCTGTGACTCAAAGATTTTCGAATCGGACGAAAAACTGATTGTGAATTGTAACGTTCAAGGCCACCTAATGACGATGGATCACTCAAATTGCGTCCCGATTCAATACATCGTCCTCCAGCAGACTTGTCTCCATGGGTCTATTGCTGCCTCGGACACCTTATGGCAGGCCTGCTGTGACTCAAAGATTTTCGAATGGGACGAAAAACTGATAGTGAATTGTAACGTTCAGGGCCACCTAATTACGATGGATCACTCAAATTGCGTCCCGATTCAATACATCGTCCTCCAGCCGACTTGACTCCATGAGTCTATTGCTGCCTCGGGCACCTTATGGCCGTTCTGCTGTGAGTCTAGATTATCGAATGGGACGAAAAACTGATAGTGAATTGTAACGTTCATAGCCTCCTAATGACGATGGATCACTCAAATTGCGTCCCGATTCAATACATCGTCCTCCAGCCGACCTGACTCCATGGGTCTATTGCTGCCTCGGGCACCTTATGGCCGTTCTGCTGTGAGTCAAAGAATTTCGAATCAGACGAAAAACTGATAGTGAATTGTAACATTCAGGGCCACCTAATGACGATGGACCACACAAATTGCGTCCCGATTCAGTACATCGTCCTTCAGCCGACCTGACTCCATGGGTCTATTGCTGCCTCAGGCACCTTATGGCCGTTCTGCTGTGAGTCTAGATTATCGAATGGGACGAAAAACTGATAGTGAATTGTAACGTTCAGGGCCACCTAATGACGATGGATCACTCAAATTGCGTCCCGATTCAATATATCGTCCTCCAGCAGACTTGTTTCCATGGGTCAATTGTTGCCTCGGGCACCTTATGGCCGTTCTGCTGTGAGTCAAAGATTTTCGAATCGGACGAAAAACTGATAGTGAATTGTAACTTTCAGGGCAACCTAATGACGATGGATCACTCAAATTGCGTCCCGATTCAATACATCGTCCTCCAGCCGAATTGACTTCATGGGTCTATTGCTGCCTCGGGCACCTTATGGCCGTTCTGCTGTGAGTCAAAGATTTTCGAATCGGACGAAAAACTGATAGTGAATTGTAACGTTCAGGGCCACCTAATGACGATGGATCACTCAAATTGCGTCCCGATTCAATACATCGTCCTCCAGCCGACTTGACTCCATGGGTCTATTGCTGCCTCGGGCACCTTATGGCCGTTCTGCTGTGAGTCTAGATTATCGAATGGGACAAAAAACTGATAGTGAATTGTAACGTTCAGGGCCTCCTAATGACGATGGATCACTCAATTTGCGTCCCGATTCAATACATCGTCCTCCAGCCGACTTGTCTCCATGGGTCTATTGCTGCCTCGGCCACCTTATGGCCGTTCTGCTGTGAGTCAAAGATTTTCGAATCGGACGAAAAACTGATAGTAAATTGGAACGTTCAGGGCCTCCTAATGACGATGGAACACTCAAATTGCGTCCCGATTCAATACATCGTCCTCCAGCGGACTTGTCTCCATTGGTCTATTGCTGCCTCGGGCCTCTAATCGGACGTAAAACTGATAGTGAATTGTAACGTTCAGGGCCTCCTAATGACGATGGATCACTCAAATTGCGTCCCGATTGAATACATCGTCCTCCAGCAGACTTGTCTCCATGGGTCTATTGCTGCCTCGGGCACCTTATGGCCGTTCTGCTGTGAGTCTAGATTATCGAATGGGACGAAAAACTGATAGTGAATTGTAACGTTCACGGCCTCCTAATGACGATGGATCACTCAAATTGCGTCCCAGATGAATACATCGTCCTCCAGCCGACTTGACTCCATGGGTCTATTGCTGCCTCGGGCACCTTATGGCCGTTCTGCTGTGAGTCTAGATTATCGAATGGGACGAAAAACTGATAGTGAATTGTAACGTTCAGGGCCTCCTAATGACGATGGATCACTCAAATTGCGTCCCGATTCAATACATCGTCCTCCAGCAGACTTGTCTCCATGGGTCGATTGCTGCCTCGGGCACCTAATGGCCGTTCTGCTGTGAGTCAAAGATTTTCGAATCGGACGAAAAACTGATAGTGAATTGTAACATTCAGGGCCACCTAATGACGATGGATCACTCAAATTGCGTCCTGATTCAATACATCGTCCTCCTGCAGACTTGTCTCCATGGGTCGATTGCTGCCTCATGCACCTTATGGCCATTCTGCTGTGAGTCAAAGATTTTCGAATCGGACGAAAAACTGATAGTGATTTGTAACATTCAGGGCCACCTAATGACGATGGACCACACAAATTGCGTCCCGATTCAGTACATCGTCCACTAGCCGACTTGACTCCATGCTACTATTGCTGCCTCGGGCACCTTATGGCCGTTCTGCTGTGAGTCTAGATTATAGAATGGGATGAAAAACTGATAGTGAATTGTAACGTTCAGGGCCACCTAATGACGATGGATCACTCAAATTGCGTCCCGATTCAATACATCGTCCTCCAGCAGACTTGTCTCCATGGGTCTATTGCTGCCTCGGGCACCTTATGGCAGGCCTGCTGTGACTCAAAGATTTTCGAATCGGACGATAAACTGATTGTGAATTGTAACGTTCAGGGCCTCCTAATGACGATGGATCACTCAAATTGCGTCCCGATTGAATACATCGTCCTGCAGCCGACTTGTCTCCATGGGTCTATTGCTGCTTCGGGCACCTTATGGCCGTTCTGCTGTGAGTCTAGATTATCGAATGGGACGAAAAACTGATAGTGAATTGTAACATTCACGGCCACCTAATGACGATGGATCACTCAAATTGCGTCCCGATTCAACGCCGTCCTCCAGCAGACTTGTCTCCATGGGTCGATTGCTGCCTCGGGCACCTTATGGCCGTTCTGCTGTGAGTCAAAGATTTTCGAATAGGACGAAAAACCTGATAGTGATTTGTAACATTCAGGGCCATCTAATGACGATGGACCACACAAATTGCGTCCCGATTCAGTACATCGTCCACTAGCCGACTTGACTCCATGGGACTATTGCTGCCTCGGGCAACTTATGGCCGTTCTGCTGTGAGTCTAGATTATCGAATGGGATGAAAAACTGATAGTGAATTGTAACGTTCAGGGCCACCTAATGACGATGGATCACTCAAATTGCGTCCCGATTCAATACATCGTCCTCCAGCAGACTTGTCTCCATGGGTCTATTGCTGCCTCGGGCACCTTATGGCCGTTCTGCTGTGAGTCTAGATTATCGAATGGGACGAAAAACTGATAGTGAATTGTAACGTTCAGGGCCACCTAATGACGATGGATCACTCAAATTTCGTCCCGATTCAATACATCGTCCTCCAGCCGACTTGACTCCATGGGTCTATTGCTGCCTCGGGCACCTTATGGCCGTTCTGCTGTGAGTCTAGATTATCGAATGGGACGAAAAACTGATAGTGAATTGTAATGTTCAGGGCCTCCTAATGACGATGGATCACTCAAATTGCGTCCCGATTGAATACATCGTCTTCCAGCCGACTTGACTCCATGGGTCTATTGCTGCCTCGGGCACCTTATGGACGTTCTGCTGTGAATCTAGATTATCGAATGGGACCAAAAACTGATAGTGAATTGTAACGATCAGGGCCACCTAATGACGATGGAACACTCAAATTGCGTCCCGATTCAATACATCGTCCCCAGCCGACTTGTCTATTGCTGCCTCGGGCACCTTATGGCCGTTCTGCTGTGAGTCTAGATTATCGAATGGGACGAAAAACTGATAGTGAATTGTAACGATCAGGGCCACGTAATGACGATGGATCACTGAAATTGCGTCCTGATTCAATACATCGTCCTCCAGCAGACTTGACTTCATGGGTCTATTGCTGCCTCGGGCACCTTATGGCCGTTCTGCTGTGAGTCAAAGATTTTCGAATGGGACGAAAAACTGATAGTGAATTGTAACGTTCAGGGCCACCTAATTACGATGGATCACTCAAATTGCGTCCCGATTCAATACATCGTCCTCCAGCCGACTTGACTCCATGAGTCTATTGCTGCCTCGGGCACCTTATGGCCGTTCTGCTGTGAGTCTAGATTATCGAATGGGACGAAAAACTGATAGTGAATTGTAACGTTCATAGCCTCCTAATGACGATGGATCACTCAAATTGCGTCCCGATTCAATACATCGTCCTCCAGCAGACTTGTCTCCATGGGTCTATTGCTGCCTCGGGCACCTTATGGCCGTTCTGCTGTGAGTCAAAGAATTTCGAATCAGACGAAAAACTGATAGTGAATTGTAACATTCAGGGCCACCTAATGACGATGGACCACACAAATTGCGTCCCGATTCAGTACATCGTCCTCCAGCCGACCTGACTCCATGGGTCTATTGCTGCCTCAGGCACCTTATGGCCGTTCTGCTGTGAGTCTAGATTATCGAATGGGACGAAAAACTGATAGTGAATTGTAACGTTCAGGGCCACCTAATGACGATGGATCACTCAAATTGCGTCCCGATTCAATATATCGTCCTCCAGCAGACTTGTTTCCATGGGTCAATTGTTGCCTCGGGCACCTTATGGCCGTTCTGCTGTGAGTCAAAGATTTTCGAATCGGACGAAAAACTGATAGTGAATTGTAACTTTCAGGGCAACCTAATGACGATGGATCACTCAAATTGCGTCCCGATTCAATACATCGTCCTCCAGCCGAATTGACTTCATGGGTCTATTGCTGCCTCGGGCACCTTATGGCCGTTCTGCTGTGAGTCAAAGATTTTCGAATCGGACGAAAAACTGATAGTGAATTGTAACTTTCAGGGCCACCTAATGACGATGGATCACTCAAATTGCGTCCCGATTCAATACATCGTCCTCCAGCCGACTTGACTCCATGGGTCTATTGCTGCCTCGGGCACCTTATGGCCGTTCTGCTGTGAGTCTAGATTATCGAATGGGACAAAAAACTGATAGTGAATTGTAACGTTCAGGGCCTCCTAATGACGATGGATCACTCAATTTGCGTCCCGATTCAATACATCGTCCTCCAGCCGAATTGTCTCCATGGGTCTATTGCTGCCTCGGCCACCTTATGGCCGTTCTGCTGTGAGTCAAAGATTTTCGAATCGGACGAAAAACTGATAGTAAATTGGAACGTTCAGGGCCTCCTAATGACGATGGAACACTCAAATTGCGTCCCGATTCAATACATCGTCCTCCAGCGGACTTGTCTCCATTGGTCTATTGCTGCCTCGGGCCTCTAATCGGACGTAAAACTGATAGTGAATTGTAACGTTCAGGGCCTCCTAATGACGATGGATCACTCAAATTGCGTCCCGATTGAATACATCGTCCTCCAGCAGACTTGTCTCCATGGGTCTACTGCTGCCTCGGGCACCTTATGGCCGTTCTGCTGTGAGTCTAGATTATCGAATGGGACGAAAAACTGATAGTGAATTGTAACGTTCACGGCCTCCTAATGACGATGGATCACTCAAATTGCGTCCCAGATGAATACATCGTCCTCCAGCCGACTTGACTCCATGGGTCTATTGCTGCCTCGGGCACCTTATGGCCGTTCTGCTGTGAGTCTAGATTATCGAATGGGACGAAAAACTGATAGTGAATTGTAACGTTCAGGGCCTCCTAATGACGATGGATCACTCAAATTGCGTCCCGATTCAATACATCGTCCTCCAGCAGACTTGTCTCCATGGGTCGATTGCTGCCTCGGGCACCTAATGGCCGTTCTGCTGTGAGTCAAAGATTTTCGAATCGGACGAAACACTGAAAGTGATTTGTAACATTCAGGGCCACCTAATGACGATGGACCACGCAAATTGCGTCCGGATTCAATACATCGTCCTCCAGCCGAGTTTACTCCATGGGTCTATTGCTGCCTCGGGCACCTTATGGCCGTTCTGCTATGAGTCTAGATTATCGAATGGGACGAAAAACTGATAGTGAATTGTTCTGGGCCACCTAATGCCGATGGATCACTCAAATTGCGTCCTGATTCAATACATCGTCCTCCAGCAGACTTGTCTCCATGGGTCGATTGCTGCCTCGGGCACCTTATGGCCGTTCTGATGTGAGTCTAGATTATAGAATGGGATGGCCGTTCTGCTGTGAGTCTAGATTATAGAATGGGATGAAAAACTGATAGTGAATTGTAACGTTCAGGGCCACCTAATGACGATGGATCACTCAAATTGCGTCCCGATTCAATACATCGTCCTCCAGCAGACTTGTCTCCATGGGTCTATTGCTGCCTCGGACACCTTATGGCAGGCCTGCTGTGACTCAAAGATTTTCGAATCGGACGAAAAACTGATTGTGAATTGTAACGTTCAGGGCCACCTAATGACGATGGATCACTCAAATTGCGTCCCGATTCAATACATCGTCCTCCAGCAGACTTGTCTCCATGGGTCTATTGCTGCCTCGGACACCTTATGGCAGGCCTGCTGTGACTCAAAGATTTTCGAATGGGACGAAAAACTGATAGTGAATTGTAACGTTCAGGGCCACCTAATTACGATGGATCATTCAAATTGCGTCCCGATTCAATACATCGTCCTCCAGCCGACTTGACTCCATGAGTCTATTGCTGCCTCGGGCACCTTATGGCCGTTCTGCTGTGAGTCTAGATTATCGAATGGGAGGAAAAACTGATAGTGAATTGTAACGTTCATAGCCTCCTAATGACGATGGATCACTCAAATTGCGTCCCGATTCAATACATCGTCCTCCAGCAGACTTGTCTCCATGGGTCTATTGCTGCCTCGGGCACCTTATGGCCGTTCTGCTGTGAGTCAAAGAATTTCGAATCAGACGAAAAACTGATAGTGAATTGTAACATTCAGGGCCACCTAATGACGATGGACCACACAAATTGCGTCCCGATTCAGTACATCGTCCTCCAGCCGACCTGACTCCATGGGTCTATTGCTGCCTCAGGCACCTTATGGCCGTTCTGCTGTGAGTCTAGATTATCGAATGGGACGAAAAACTGATAGTGAATTGTAACGTTCAGGGCCACCTAATGACGATGGATCACTCAAATTGCGTCCCGATTCAATATATCGTCCTCCAGCAGACTTGTTTCCATGGGTCAATTGTTGCCTCGGGCACCTTATGGCCGTTCTGCTGTGAGTCAAAGATTTTCGAATCGGACGAAAAACTGATAGTGAATTGTAACTTTCAGGGCAACCTAATGACGATGGATCACTCAAATTGCGTCCCGATTCAATACATCGTCCTCCAGCCGAATTGACTTCATGGGTCTATTGCTGCCTCGGGCACCTTATGGCCGTTCTGATGTGAGTCAAAGATTTTCGAATCGGACGAAAAACTGATAGTGAATTGTAACTTTCAGGGCCACCTAATGACGATGGATCACTCAAATTGCGTCCCGATTCAATACATCGTCCTCCAGCCGACTTGACTCCATGGGTCTATTGCTGCCTCGGGCACCTTATGGCCGTTCTGCTGTGAGTCTAGATTATCGAATGGGACAAAAAACTGATAGTGAATTGTAACGTTCAGGGCCTCCTAATGACGATGGATCACTCAATTTGCGTCCCGATTCAATACATCGTCCTCCATCCGACTTGTCTCCATGGGTCTATTGCTGCCTCGGCCACCTTATGGCCGTTCTGCTGTGAGTCAAAGATTTTCGAATCGGACGAAAAACTGATAGTAAATTGGAACGTTCAGGGCCTCCTAATGACGATGGAACACTCAAATTGCGTCCCGATTCAATACATCGTCCTCCAGCGGACTTGTCTCCATTGGTCTATTGCTGCCTCGGGCCTCTAATCGGACGTAAAACTGATAGTGAATTGTAACGTTCAGGGCCTCCTAATGACGATGGATCACTCAAATTGCGTCCCGATTGAATACATCGTCCTCCAGCAGACTTGTCTCCATGGGTCTATTGCTGCCTCGGGCACCTTATGGCCGTTCTGCTGTGAGTCTAGATTATCGAATGGGACGAAAAACTGATAGTGAATTGTAACGTTCACGGCCTCCTAATGACGATGGATCACTCAAATTGCGTCCCAGATGAATACATCGTCCTCCAGCCGACTTGACTCCATGGGTCTATTGCTGCCTCGGGCACCTTATGGCCGTTCTGCTGTGAGTCTAGATTATCGAATGGGACGAAAAACTGATAGTGAATTGTAACGTTCAGGGCCTCCTAATGACGATGGATCACTCAAATTGCGTCCCGATTCAATACATCGTCCTCCAGCAGACTTGTCTCCATGGGTCGATTGCTGCCTCGGGCACCTAATGGCCGTTCTGCTGTGAGTCAAAGATTTTCGAATCGGACGAAAAACTGATAGTGAATTGTAACATTCAGGGCCACCTAATGACGATGGACCACGCAAATTGCGTCCGGATTCAATACATCGTCCTCCAGCCGAGTTTACTCCATGGGTCTATTGCTGCCTCGGGCACCTTATGGCCGTTCTGCTATGAGTCTAGATTATCGAATGGGACGAAAAACTGATAGTGAATTGTAACGTTCTGGGCCACCTAATGCCGATGGATCACTCAAATTGCGTCCTGATTCAATACATCGTCCTCCAGCAGACTTGTCTCCATGGGTCGATTGCTGCCTCGGGCACCTTATGGCCGTTCTGCTGTGAGTCTAGATTATAGAATGGGATGAAAAACTGATAGTGAATTGTAACGTTCAGGGCCACCTAATGACGATGGATAACTCAAATTGCATCCCGATTCAATACATCGTCCTCCAGCAGACTTGTCTCCATGGGTCGATTGCTGCCTCGTGCACCTTATGGCCATTCTGCTGTGAGTCAAAGATTTTCGAATCGGACGAAAAACTGATAGTGATTTGTAACATTCAGGGCCACCTAATGACGATGGACCACACAAATTGCGTCCCGATTCAGTACATCGTCCACTAGCCGACTTGACTCCATGCTACTATTGCTGCCTCGGGCACCTTATGGCCGTTCTGCTGTGAGTCTAGATTATAGAATGGGATGAAAAACTGATAGTGAATTGTAACGTTCAGGGCCACCTAATGACGATGGATCACTCAAATTGCGTCCCGATTCAATACATCGTCCTCCAGCAGACTTGTCTCCATGGGTCTATTGCTGCCTCGGACACCTTATGGCAGGCCTGCTGTGACTCAAAGATTTTCGAATCGGACGAAAAACTGATTGTGAATTGTAACGTTCAGGGCCTCCTAATGACGATGGATCACTCAAATTGCGTCCCGATTGAATACATCGTCCTCCAGCAGACTTGTCTCCATGGGTCTATTGCTGCCTCGGGCACCTTATGGCCGTTCTGCTGTGAGTCTAGATTATCGAATGGGACGAAAAACTGATAGTGAATTGTAACGTTCACGGCCTCCTAATGACGATGGATCACTCAAATTGCGTCCCGATTGAATACATCGTCCTCCAGCCGACTTGACTCCATGGGTCTATTGCTGCCTCGGGCACCTTATGGCCGTTCTGCTGTGAGTCTAGATTATCGAATGGGACGAAAAACTGATAGTGAATTGTAACTTTCACGGCCACCTAATGACGATGGATCACTCAAATTGCGTCCCGATTCAACGCCGTCCTCCAGCAGACTTGTCTCCATGGGTCGATTGCTGCCTCGGGCACCTTATGGCCGTTCTGCTGTGAGTCAAAGATTTTCGAATCGGACGAATAACCTGATAGTGATTTGTAACATTCAGGGCCACCTAATGACGATGGACCACACAAATTGCGTCCCGATTCAGTACATCGTCCACTAGCCGACTTGACTCCATGGGACTATTGCTGCCTCGGGCACCTTATGGCCGTTCTGCTGTGAGTCTAGATTATCGAATGGGATGAAAAACTGATAGTGAATTGTAACGTTCAGGGCCACCTAATGACGATGGATCACTCAAATTGCGTCCCGATTCAATACATCGTCCTCCAGCAGACTTGTCTCCATGGGTCTATTGCTGCCTCGGGCACCTTATGGCCGTTCTGCTGTGAGTCTAGATTATCGAATGGGACGAAAAACTGATAGTGAATTGTAACGTTCAGGGCCAACTAATGACGATGGATCACTCAAATTTCGTCCCGATTCAATACATCGTCCTCCAGCCGACTTGACTCCATGGGTCTATTGCTGCCTCGGGCACCTTATGGCCGTTCTGCTGTGAGTTTAGATTATCGAATGGGACGAAAAACTGATAGTGAATTGTAATGTTCAGGGCCTCCTAATGACAATGGATCACTCAAATTGCGTCCCGATTGAATACATCGTCTTCCAGCCGACTTGACTCCATGGGTCTATTGCTGCCTCGGGCACCTTATGGACGTTCTGCTGTGAATCTAGATTATCGAATGGGACCAAAAACTGATAGTGAATTGTAACGATCAGGGCCACCTAATGACGATGGAACACTCAAATTGCGTCCCGATTCAATGCATCGTCCCCAGCCGACTTGTCTATTGCTGCCTCGGGCACCTTATGGCCGTTCTGCTGTGAGTCTAGATTATCGAATGGGACGAAAAACTGATAGTGAATTGTAACGATCAGGGCCACCTAATGACGATGGATCACTGAAATTGCGTCCTGATTCAATACATCGTCCTCCAGCAGACTTGACTTCATGGGTCTATTGCTGCCTCGGGCACCTTATGGCCGTTCTGCTGTGAGTCAAAGATTTTCGAATGGGACGAAAAACTGATAGTGAATTGTAACGTTCAGGGCCACCTAATTACGATGGATCACTCAAATTGCGTCCCGATTCAATACATCGTCCTCCAGCCGACTTGACTCCATGAGTCTATTGCTGCCTCGGGCACCTTATGGCCGTTCTGCTGTGAGTCTAGATTATCGAATGGGACGAAAAACTGATAGTGAATTGTAACGTTCATAGCCTCCTAATGACGATGGATCACTCAAATTGCGTCCCGATTCAATACATTGTCCTCCAGCAGACTTGTCTCCATGGGTCTATTGCTGCCTCGGGCACCTTATGGCCGTTCTGCTGTGAGTCTAGATTATCGAATGGGACGAAAAACTGATAGTGAATTGTAACGTTCAGGGCCACCTAATGACGATGGATCTCTCAAATTGCGTCCCGATTCAATACATCGTCCTCCAGCCGACTTGACTCCATGGGTCTAATGCTGCCTCGGGCCGTTCTGCTGTGAGTCTAGATTATCGAATGGGACGAAAAACTGATAGTGAATTGTAACGTTCAGGGCCTTCTAATGATGATGGATCACTCAAATTGCGTCCCGAATCAATACATCGTCCTCCAGCCGACTTGACTCCATGGGTCTATTGCTGCCTCGGGCACCTTATGGCCGTTCTGCTGTGAGTCTAGATTATCGAATGGGACGAAAACCTGATAGTGAATTGTAACTTTCCGGGCCTCCTAATGACGATGGATCACTCAAATTGCGTCCCGATTCAATACATCGTCCTCCAGCAGACTTGGCTCCATGGGTCGATTGCTGCCTCGGGCACCTCATGGCCGTTCTGCTGTGAGACAAAGATTTTCGAATCGGACGAAAAACTGATAGTGAATTGTAACATTTAGGGCCACCTAATGACGATGGACCACGCAAATTGCGTCCCGATTCAATACATCGTCCTCCAGCCGAGTTGACTCCATGGGTCTATTGCTGCCTCGGGCACCTTATGGCCGTTCTGCTGTGAATCTAGATTATCGAATGGGATGAAAAACTGATAGTGAATTGTAACGTTCACGGCCTCCTAATGACGAAGGATCACTCAAATTGCGTCCCGATTGAATACATCGTCCTCCAGCCGACTTGACTCCATGGGTCTATTGCTGTCTCGGGCACCTTATGGCCGTTCTGCTGTGAGTCTAGATTATCGAATGGGACGAAAAACTGATAGTGAATTGTAACGTTCAGGGCCTCCTAATGACGATGGATCACTCAAATTGCGTCCCGATTCAATACATCGTCCTCCAGCAGACTTGTCTCCATGGGTCGATTGCTGCCTCGGGCACCTAATGGCCGTTCTGCTGTGAGTCAAAGATTTTCGAATCGGACGAAAAACTGATAGTGAATTGTAACATTCAGGGCCACCTAATGACGATGGACCACGCAAATTGCGTCCCGATTCAATACATCGTCCTCCAGCCGAGTTTACTCCATGGGTCTATTGCTGCCTCGGGCACCTTATGGCCGTTCTGCTGTGAATCTAGATTATCGAATGGGACGAAAAACTGATAGTGAATTGTAACGTTCAGGGCCACCTAATGACGATGGATCACTCAAATTGCGTCCCGATTCAATACATCGTCCCCAGCCGACTTGTCTCCATGGGTCTATTGCTGCCTCGGGCACCTTATGGCCGTTCCGCTATGAGTCTAGATTATCGAATGGGACGAAAAACTGATAGTGAATTGTAACGTTCTGGGCCACCTAATGACGATGGATCACTCAAATTGCGTCCTGATTCAATACATCGTCCTCCAGCAGACTTGTCTCCATGGGTCGATTGCTGCCTCGGGCACCTTATGGCCGTTCTGCTGTGAGTCTAGATTATAGAATGGGATGAAAAACTGATAGTGAATTGTAACGTTCAGGGCCACCTAATGACGATGGATAACTCAAATTGCATCCCGATTCAATACATCGTCCTCCAGCAGACTTGTCTCCATGTGTCTATTGCTACCTCGGGCACCTTATGGCCGTTCTGCTGTGAGTCAAAGATTTTCGAATCGGACGAAAAACTGATAGTGAATTGTAACGTTCAGGGCCTCCTAATGACGATGGATCACTCAAATTGCGTCCCGATTCAATACATCGTCCTCCAGCAGACTTGTCTCCATGGGTCTATTGCTGCCTCGGGCACCTTATGGCCGTTCTGCTGTGAGTCTAGATTATCGAATGGGACGAAAAACTGATAGTGAATTGTAACGTTCAGGGCCACCTGATGACGATGGATCTCTCAAATTGCGTCCCGATTCAATACATCGTCCTCCAGCCGACTTGACTCCATGGGTCTAATGCTGCCTCGGGCCGTTCTGCTGTGAGTCTAGATTATCGAATGGGACGAAATTCTAACGTTCAGGGCCTTCTAATGATGATGGATCACTCAAATTGCGTCCCGAATCAATACATCGTCCTCCAGCCGACTTGACTCCATGGGTCTATTGCTGCCTCGGGCACCTTATGGCCGTTCTGCTGTGAGTCTAGATTATCGAATGGGACGAAAAACTGATAGTGAATTGTAACGTTCCGGGCCTCCTAATGACGATGGATCACTCAAATTGCGTACTGATTCAATACATCGTCCTCCAGCAGACTTGTCTCCATGGGTCGATTGCTGCCTCGGGCACCTCATGGCCGTTCTGCTGTGAGACAAAGATTTTCGAATCGGACGAAAAACTGATAGTGAATTGTAACATTTAGGGCCACCTAATGACGATGGATCACGCAAATTGCGTCCCGATTCAATACATCGTCCTCCAGCCGAGTTGACTCCATGGGTCTATTGCTGCCTCGGGCACCTTATGGCCGTTCTGCTGTGAGTCTAGATTATCGAATGGGACGAAAAACAGATAGTGAATTGTAACGTTCACGGCCTCCTAATGACGATGGATCACTCAAATTGCGTCCCAGTTGAATACATCGTCCTCCAGCCGACTTGACTCCATGGGTCTATTGCTGCCTCGGGCACCTTATGGCCGTTCTGCTGTGAGTCTAGATTATCGAATGGGACGAAAAACTGATAGTGAATTGTAACGTTCAGGGCCTCCTAATGACGATGGATCACTCAAATTGCGTCCCGATTCAATACATCGTCCTCCAGCAGACTTGTCTCCATGGGTCGATTGCTGCCTCGGGCACCTAATGGCCGTTCTGCTGTGAGTCAAAGATTTTCGAATCGGACGAAAAACTGATAGTGAATTGTAGCATTCAGGGCCACCTAATGACGATGGACCACGCAAATTGCGTCCCGATTCAATACATCGTCCTCCAGCCGAGTTTACTCCATGGGTCTATTGCTGCCTCGGGCACCTTATGGCCGTTCTGCTATGAGTCTAGATTATCGAATGGGACGAAAAACTGATAGTGAATTGTAACGTTCTGGGCCACCTAATGCCGATGGATCACTCAAATTGCGTCCTGATTCAATACATCGTCCTCCAGCAGACTTGTCTCCATGGGTCGATTGCTGCCTCGGGCACCTTATGGCCGTTCTGCTGTGAGTCTAGATTATAGAATGGGATGAAAAACTGATAGTGAATTGTAACGTTCAGGGCCACCTAATGACGATGGATAACTCAAATTGCATCCCGATTCAATACATCGTCCTCCAGCAGACTTGTCTCCATGGGTCTATTGCTACCTCGGGCACCTTATGGCCGTTCTGCTGTGAGTCAAAGATTTTCGAATCGGACGAAAAACTGATAGTGAATTGTAACTTTCAGGGCCACCTAATGACGATGGACCACACAAATTGCGTCCCGATTCAGTACATCGTCCACTAGCCGACTTGACTCCATGCTACTATTGCTGCCTCGGGCACCTTATGGCCGTTCTGCTGTGAGTCTAGATTATAGAATGGGATGAAAAACTGATAGTGAATTGTAACGTTCAGGGCCACCTAATGACGATGGAGCACTCAAATTGCGTCCCGATTCAATACATCGTCCTCCAGCAGACTTGTCTCCATGGGTCTATTGCTGCCTCGGGCACATTATGGCAGGCCTGCTGTGACTCAAAGATTTTCGAATCGGACGAAAAACTGATAGAGAATTGTAACGTTCAGGGCCTCCTAATGACGATGGAACACTCAAATTGCGTCCCGATTCAAAACATCGTCCTCCAGCAGACTTGTCTCCATGGGTCTATTGCTGCCTCGGGCACCTTATGGCCGTTCTGCTGTGAGTCAAAGATTTTCGAATCGGACGAAAAACTGATAGTGAATTGTAACATTCAGGGCCACCTAATAACGATGGACCACACAAATTGCGTCCCGATTCAGTACATCGTCCTCCAGCCGACCTGACTCCATGGGTCTATTGCTGCCTCAGGCACCTTATGGCTGTTCTGCTGTGAGTCTAGATTATCGAATGGGACGAAAAACTGATAGTGAATTGTAACGTTGAGGGCCACCTAATGACAATGGATCACTCAAATTGCGTCCAGATTCAATATATCGTCCTCCAGCAGACTTGTTTCCATGGGGCTATTGTTGCCTCGGGCACCTTATGGCCGTTCTGCTGTGAGTCAAAGATTATCGAATCGGACGAAAAACTGATAGTGAATTGTAACTTTCAGGGCAACCTAATGACGATGGATCACTCAAATTGCGTCCCGATTCAATACATCGTCCTCCAGCCGACTTGTCTCCATGGGTCTATTGCTGCCTCGGGCACCTTATGGCCGTTCTGCTGTGAGTCAAAGATTTTCGAATCGGACGAAAAACTGATAGTAAATTGGAACGTTCAGGGCCTCCTAATGACGATGGATCACTCAAATTGCGTCCCGATTCAATACATCGTCCTCCAGCGGACTTGTCTCCATTGGTCTATTGCTGCCTCGGGCACCTAATGGACGTTCTGCTGTGAGTCAAAGACTTTCGAATCGGACGAAAAACTGATAGTGAATTGTAACATTCAGGGCCACCTAATGACGATGGACCACGCAAATTGCGTCCCGATTCAATACATCGTCCTCCAGCCGAGTTGACTCCATGGGTCTATTGCTGCCTAGGGCACCTTATGGCCGTTCTGCTGTGAGTCTAGATTATCGAATGGGATGAAAAACTGATAGTGAATTGTAACGTTCAGGGCCACCTAATGACGATGGATCACTCAAATTGCGTCCCGATTCAATACATCGTCCTCCAGCAGACTTGTCTCCATGGGTGTATTGCTGCCTCGGGCACCTTATGGCCGTTCTGCTGTGAGTCAAAGATTTTCGAATCGGACGAAAAACTGATAGTGAATTGTAACGTTCAGGGCCACCTAATGACGATGGATCACTCAAATTGCGTCCCGATTCAATACATTGTCCTCCAGCAGACTGTCTCCATGGGTCTATTGCAGCCTCGGGCACCTTATGGCCGTTCAGCTGTGACTCAAAGATTTTCGAATCGGACGAAAAACTGATAGTGAATTGTAACGTTCAGGGCCTCCTAATGACGATGGAACACTCAAATTGCGTCCCGATTCAATACATCGTCCTCCAGCCTACTTGTCTCCATGGGTCTATTGCTGCCTCGGGCACCTTATGGCCGTTCTGCTGTGAGTAAAAGATTTTCGAATCGGACGAAAAACTGATAGTGAATTGTAACTTTCAGGGCCACCTAATGACGATGGATCACTCAAATTGCGTCCCGATTAAATACATCGTCCTCCAGCCGACTTGTCTCCATGGGTCTATTGCTGCCTCGGGCACCTTATGGCCGTTCTGCTGTGAGTCAAAGATTTTCGAATCGGACGAAAAACTGATAGTAAATTGTAACGTTCAGGGCCTCCTAATGACGATGGAACACTAAAATTGCGTCCCGATTCAATACATCGTCCTCCAGCAGACTTGACTTCATGGGTCTATTGCTGCCTCGGGCACCTTATGGGCGTTCTGCTGTGAGTCAAAGATTTTCGAATCGGACGAAAAACTGATAGTGAATTGTAACGTTCAGGGCCTCCTAATGACGATGGATCACTCAAATTGCGTCCCGATTGAATACATCGTCCTCCAGCCGACTTGACTCCATGGGTCTATTGCTGCATCGGGCACCTTATGGCCGATCTGCTGTGAGTCTAGATTATCGAATGGGACGAAAAACTGATAGTGAATTGTAACGTTCAGGGCCTCCTAATGACGATGGATCACTCAAATTGCGTCCCGATTCAATACATCGTCCTCCAGCAGACTTGTCTCCATGGGTCGAGTGCTGGCTCGGGCACCTAATGGCCGTTCTGCTGTGAGTCAAAGATTTTCGAATCGGACGAAAAACTGATAGTGAATTGTAACATTTAGGGCCACCTAATGACGATGGACCACGCAAATTGCGTCCCGATTCAATACATCGTCCTCCAGCCGAGTTGACTCCATGAGTCTATTGCTGCCTCGGGCACCTTATGGCCGTTCTGCTATGAATCTAGATTATCGAATAGGACGAAAAACTGATAGTGAATTGTAACGTTCAGGGCCACCTAATGACGATGGATCACTCAAATTGCGTCCCGATTCAATACATCGTCCTCCAGCAGACTTGGCTCCATGGGTCGATTGCTGCCTCGGGCACCTCATGGCCGTTCTGCTGTGAGACAAAGATTTTCGAATCGGACGAAAAACTGATAGTGAATTGTAACATTTAGGGCCACCTAATGACGATGGACCACGCAAATTGCGTCCCGATTCAATACATCGTCCTCCAGCCGAGTTGACTCCATGGGTCTATTGCTGCCTCGGGCACCTTATGGCCGTTCTGCTGTGAATCTAGATTATCGAATGGGATGAAAAACTGATAGTGAATTGTAACGTTCACGGCCTCCTAATGACGAAGGATCACTCAAATTGCGTCCCGATTGAATACATCGTCCTCCAGCCGACTTGACTCCATGGGTCTATTGCTGTCTCGGGCACCTTATGGCCGTTCTGCTGTGAGTCTAGATTATCGAATGGGACGAAAAACTGATAGTGAATTGTAACGTTCTGGGCCACCTAATGACGATGGATCACTCAAATTGCGTCCTGATTCAATACATCGTCCTCCAGCAGACTTGTCTCCATGGGTCGATTGCTGCCTCGGGCACCTTATGGCCGTTCTGCTGTGAGTCTAGATTATAGAATGGGATGAAAAACTGATAGTGAATTGTAACGTTCAGGGCCACCTAATGACGATGGATAACTCAAATTGCATCCCGATTCAATACATCGTCCTCCAGCAGACTTGTCTCCATGTGTCTATTGCTACCTCGGGCACCTTATGGCCGTTCTGCTGTGAGTCAAAGATTTTCGAATCGGACGAAAAACTGATAGTGAATTGTAACGTTCAGGGCCTCCTAATGACGATGGATCACTCAAATTGCGTCCCGATTCAATACATCGTCCTCCAGCAGACTTGTCTCCATGGGTCTATTGCTGCCTCGGGCACCTTATGGCCGTTCTGCTGTGAGTCTAGATTATCGAATGGGACGAAAAACTGATAGTGAATTGTAACGTTCAGGGCCACCTAATGACGATGGATCTCTCAAATTGCGTCCCGATTCAATACATCGTCCTCCAGCCGACTTGACTCCATGGGTCTAATGCTGCCTCGGGCCGTTCTGCTGTGAGTCTAGATTATCGAATGGGACGAAATTCTAACGTTCAGGGCCTTCTAATGATGATGGATCACTCAAATTGCGTCCCGAATCAATACATCGTCCTCCAGCCAACTTGACTCCATGGGTCTATTGCTGCCTCGGGCACCTTATGGCCGTTCTGCTGTGAGTCTAGATTATCGAATGGGACGAAAAACTGATAGTGAATTGTAACGTTCCGGGCCTCCTAATGACGATGGATCACTCAAATTGCGTCCTGATTCAATACATCGTCCTCCAGCAGACTTGTCTCCATGGGTCTATTGCTGCCTCGGGCACCTTATGGCCGTTCTGCTGTGAGTCTAGATTATCGAATGGGACGAAAAACAGATAGTGAATTGTAACGTTCACGGCCTCCTAATGACGATGGATCACTCAAATTGCGTCCCAGTTGAATACATCGTCCTCCAGCCGACTTGACTCCATGGGTCTATTGCTGCCTCGGGCACCTTATGGCCGTTCTGCTGTGAGTCTAGATTATCGAATGGGACGAAAAACTGATAGTGAATTGTAACGTTCAGGGCCTCCTAATGACGATGGATCACTCAAATTGCGTCCCGATTCAATACACCGTCCTCCAGCAGACTTGTCTCCATGGGTCGATTGCTGCCTCGGGCACCTAATGGCCGTTCTGCTGTGAGTCAAAGATTTTCGAATCGGACGAAAAACTGATAGTGAATTGTAGCATTCAGGGCCACCTAATGACGATGGACCACGCAAATTGCGTCCCGATTCAATACATCGTCCTCCAGCCGAGTTTACTCCATGGGTCTATTGCTGCCTCGGGCACCTTATGGCCGTTCTGCTATGAGTCTAGATTATCGAATGGGACGAAAAACTGATAGTGAATTGTAACGTTCTGGGCCACCTAATGCCGATGGATCACTCAAATTGCGTCCTGATTCAATACATCGTCCTCCAGCAGACTTGTCTCCATGGGTCGATTGCTGCCTCGGGCACCTTATGGCCGTTCTGCTGTGAGTCTAGATTATAGAATGGGATGAAAAACTGATAGTGAATTGTAACGTTCAGGGCCACCTAATGACGATGGATAACTCAAATTGCATCCCGATTCAATACATCGTCCTCCAGCAGACTTGTCTCCATGGGTCTATTGCTACCTCGGGCACCTTATGGCCGTTCTGCTGTGAGTCAAAGATTTTCGAATCGGACGAAAAACTGATAGTGAATTGTAACTTTCAGGGCCACCTAATGACGATGGACCACACAAATTGCGTCCCGATTCAGTACATCGTCCACTAGCCGACTTGACTCCATGCTACTATTGCTGCCTCGGGCACCTTATGGCCGTTCTGCTGTGAGTCTAGATTATAGAATGGGATGAAAAACTGATAGTGAATTGTAACGTTCAGGGCCACCTAATGACGATGGAGCACTCAAATTGCGTCCCGATTCAATACATCGTCCTCCAGCAGACTTGTCTCCATGGGTCTATTGCTGCCTCGGGCACATTATGGCAGGCCTGCTGTGACTCAAAGATTTTCGAATCGGACGAAAAACTGATAGAGAATTGTAACGTTCAGGGCCTCCTAATGACGATGGAACACTCAAATTGCGTCCCGATTCAATACATCGTCCTCCAGCAGACTTGTCTCCATGGGTCTATTGCTGCCTCGGGCACCTTATGGCCGTTCTGCTGTGAGTCTAGATTATCGAATGGGACGAAAAACTGATAGTGAATTGTAACGTTCACGGCCTCCTAATGACGATGGATCACTCAAATTGCGTCCCGACTGAATACATCGTCCTCCAGCCGACTTGACTCCATGGGTCTATTGCTGCCTCGGGCACCTTATGGCCGTTCTGCTGTGAGTCTAGATTATCGAATGGGACGAAAAACTGATAGTGAATTGTAACTTTCACGGCCACCTAATGACGATGGATCACTCAAATTGCGTCCCGATTCAACGCCGTCCTCCAGCAGACTTGTCTCCATGGGTCGATTGCTGCCTCGGGCACCTTATGGCCGTTCTGCTGTGAGTCAAAGATTTTCGAATCGGACGAATAACCTGATAGTGATTTGTAACATTCAGGGCCACCTAATGACGATGGACCACACAAATTGCGTCCCGATTCAGTACATCGTCCACTAGCCGACTTGACTCCATGGGACTATTGCTGCCTCGGGCACCTTATGGCCGTTCTGCTGTGAGTCTAGATTATCGAATGGGATGAAAAACTGATAGTGAATTGTAACGTTCAGGGCCACCTAATGACGATGGATCACTCAAATTGCGTCCCGATTCAATACATCGTCCTCCAGCAGACTTGTCTCCATGGGTCTATTGCTGCCTCGGGCGCCTTATGGCCGTTCTGCTGTGAGTCTAGATTATCGAATGGGACGAAAAACTGATAGTGAATTGTAACGTTCAGGGCCAACTAATGACGATGGATCACTCAAATTTCGTCCCGATTCAATACATCGTCCTCCAGCCGACTTGACTCCATGGGTCTATTGCTGCCTCGGGCACCTTATGGCCGTTCTGCTGTGAGTTTAGATTATCGAATGGGACGAAAAACTGATAGTGAATTGTAATGTTCAGGGCCTCCTAATGACAATGGATCACTCAAATTGCGTCCCGATTGAATACATCGTCTTCCAGCCGACTTGACTCCATGGGTCTATTGCTGCCTCGGGCACCTTATGGACGTTCTGCTGTGAATCTAGATTATCGAATGGGACCAAAAACTGATAGTGAATTGTAACGATCAGGGCCACCTAATGACGATGGAACACTCAAATTGCGTCCCGATTCAATGCATCGTCCCCAGCCGACTTGTCTATTGCTGCCTCGGGCACCTTATGGCCGTTCTGCTGTGAGTCTAGATTATCGAATGGGACGAAAAACTGATAGTGAATTGTAACGATCAGGGCCACCTAATGACGATGGATCACTGAAATTGCGTCCTGATTCAATACATCGTCCTCCAGCAGACTTGACTTCATGGGTCTATTGCTGCCTCGGGCACCTTATGGCCGTTCTGCTGTGAGTCAAAGATTTTCGAATGGGACGAAAAACTGATAGTGAATTGTAACGTTCAGGGCCACCTAATTACGATGGATCACTCAAATTGCGTCCCGATTCAATACATCGTCCTCCAGCCGACTTGACTCCATGAGTCTATTGCTGCCTCGGGCACCTTATGGCCGTTCTGCTGTGAGTCTAGATTATCGAATGGGACGAAAAACTGATAGTGAATTGTAACGTTCATAGCCTCCTAATGACGATGGATCACTCAAATTGCGTCCCGATTCAATACATTGTCCTCCAGCAGACTTGTCTCCATGGGTCTATTGCTGCCTCGGGCACCTTATGGCCGTTCTGCTGTGAGTCTAGATTATCGAATGGGACGAAAAACTGATAGTGAATTGTAACGTTCAGGGCCACCTAATGACGATGGATCTCTCAAATTGCGTCCCGATTCAATACATCGTCCTCCAGCCGACTTGACTCCATGGGTCTAATGCTGCCTCGGGCCGTTCTGCTGTGAGTCTAGATTATCGAATGGGACGAAAAACTGATAGTGAATTGTAACGTTCAGGGCCTCCTAATGACGATGGATCACTCAAATTGCGTCCCGATTCAATACATCGTCCTCCAGCAGACTTGGCTCCATGGGTCGATTGCTGCCTCGGGCACCTTATGGCCGTTCTGCTGTGAGTCTAGATTATCGAATGGGACGAAAACCTGATAGTGAATTGTAACTTTCCGGGCCTCCTAATGACGATGGATCACTCAAATTGCGTCCCGATTCAATACATCGTCCTCCAGCAGACTTGGCTCCATGGGTCGATTGCTGCCTCGGGCACCTCATGGCCGTTCTGCTGTGAGACAAAGATTTTCGAATCGGACGAAAAACTGATAGTGAATTGTAACATTTAGGGCCACCTAATGACGATGGACCACGCAAATTGCGTCCCGATTCAATACATCGTCCTCCAGCCGAGTTGACTCCATGGGTCTATTGCTGCCTCGGGCACCTTATGGCCGTTCTGCTGTGAATCTAGATTATCGAATGGGATGAAAAACTGATAGTGAATTGTAACGTTCACGGCCTCCTAATGACGAAGGATCACTCAAATTGCGTCCCGATTGAATACATCGTCCTCCAGCCGACTTGACTCCATGGGTCTATTGCTGTCTCGGGCACCTTATGGCCGTTCTGCTGTGAGTCTAGATTATCGAATGGGACGAAAAACTGATAGTGAATTGTAACGTTCAGGGCCTCCTAATGACGATGGATCACTCAAATTGCGTCCCGATTCAATACATCGTCCTCCAGCAGACTTGTCTCCATGGGTCGTTTGCTGCCTCGGGCACCTAATGGCCGTTCTGCTGTGAGTCAAAGATTTTCGAATCGGACGAAAAACTGATAGTGAATTGTAACATTCAGGGCCACCTAATGACGATGGACCACGCAAATTGCGTCCCGATTCAATACATCGTCCTCCAGCCGAGTTTACTCCATGGGTCTATTGCTGCCTCGGGCACCTTATGGCCGTTCTGCTGTGAATCTAGATTATCGAATGGGACGAAAAACTGATAGTGAATTGTAACGTTCAGGGCCACCTAATGACGATGGATCACTCAAATTGCGTCCCGATTCAATACATCGTCCCCAGCCGACTTGTCTCCATGGGTCTATTGCTGCCTCGGGCACCTTATGGCCGTTCTGCTATGAGTCTAGATTATCGAATGGGACGAAAAACTGATAGTGAATTGTAACGTTCTGGGCCACCTAATGACGATGGATCACTCAAATTGCGTCCTGATTCAATACATCGTCCTCCAGCAGACTTGTCTCCATGGGTCGATTGCTGCCTCGGGCACCTTATGGCCGTTCTGCTGTGAGTCTAGATTATAGAATGGGATGAAAAACTGATAGTGAATTGTAACGTTCAGGGCCACCTAATGACGATGGATAACTCAAATTGCATCCCGATTCAATACATCGTCCTCCAGCAGACTTGTCTCCATGTGTCTATTGCTACCTCGGGCACCTTATGGCCGTTCTGCTGTGAGTCAAAGATTTTCGAATCGGACGAAAAACTGATAGTGAATTGTAACGTTCAGGGCCTCCTAATGACGATGGATCACTCAAATTGCGTCCCGATTCAATACATCGTCCACCAGCAGACTTGTCTCCATGGGTCTATTGCTGCCTCGGGCACCTTATGGCCGTTCTGCTGTGAGTCTAGATTATCGAATGGGACGAAAAACTGATAGTGAATTGTAACGTTCAGGGCCACCTGATGACGATGGATCTCTCAAATTGCGTCCCGATTCAATACATCGTCCTCCAGCCGACTTGACTCCATGGGTCTAATGCTGCCTCGGGCCGTTCTGCTGTGAGTCTAGATTATCGAATGGGACGAAATTCTAACGTTCAGGGCCTTCTAATGATGATGGATCACTCAAATTGCGTCCCGAATCAATACATCGTCCTCCAGCCGACTTGACTCCATGGGTCTATTGCTGCCTCGGGCACCTTATGGCCGTTCTGCTGTGAGTCTAGATTATCGAATGGGACGAAAAACTGATAGTGAATTGTAACGTTCCGGGCCTCCTAATGACGATGGATCACTCAAATTGCGTCCTGATTCAATACATCGTCCTCCAGCAGACTTGTCTCCATGGGTCGATTGCTGCCTCGGGCACCTCATGGCCGTTCTGCTGTGAGACAAAGATTTTCGAATCGGACGAAAAACTGATAGTGAATTGTAACATTTAGGGCCACCTAATGACGATGGATCACGCAAATTGCGTCCCGATTCAATACATCGTCCTCCAGCCGAGTTGACTCCATGGGTCTATTGCTGCCTCGGGCACCTTATGGCCGTTCTGCTGTGAATCTAGATTATCGAATGGGATGAAAAACTGATAGTGAATTGTAACGTTCAGGGCCACCTAATGACGATGGATCACTCAAATTGCGTCCCGCTTCAATACATCGTCCTCCAGCAGACTTGTCTCCATGGGTCTATTGCTGCCTCGGGCACCTTATGGCAGGCCTGCTGTGACTCAAAGATTTTCGAATCGGACGAAAAACTGATAGTGAATTGTAACGTTCAGGGCCTCCTAATGACGATGGATCACTCAAATTGCGTCCCGATTGAATACATCGTCCTCCAGCAGACTTGTCTCCATGGGTCTATTGCTGCCTCGGGCACCTTATGGCCGTTCTGCTGTGAGTCTAGATTATCGAATGGGACGAAAAACAGATAGTGAATTGTAACGTTCACGGCCTCCTAATGACGATGGATCACTCAAATTGCGTCCCAGTTGAATACATCGTCCTCCAGCCGACTTGACTCCATGGGTCTATTGCTGCCTCGGGCACCTTATGGCCGTTCTGCTGTGAGTCTAGATTATCGAATGGGACGAAAAACTGATAGTGAATTGTAACGTTCAGGGCCTCCTAATGACGATGGAACACTCAAATTGCGTCCCGATTCAATACATCGTCCTCCAGCAGACTTGTCTCCATGGGTCGATTGCTGCCTCGGGCACCTAATGGCCGTTCTGCTGTGAGTCAAAGATTTTCGAATCGGACGAAAAACTGATAGTGAATTGTAGCATTCAGGGCCACCTAATGACGATGGACCACGCAAATTGCGTCCCGATTCAATACATCGTCCTCCAGCCGAGTTTACTCCATGGGTCTATTGCTGCCTCGGGCACCTTATGGCCGTTCTGCTATGAGTCTAGATTATCGAATGGGACGAAAAACTGATAGTGAATTGTAACGTTCTGGGCCACCTAATGCCGATGGATCACTCAAATTGCGTCCTGATTCAATACATCGTCCTCCAGCAGACTTGTCTCCATGGGTCGATTGCTGCCTCGGGCACCTTATGGCCGTTCTGCTGTGAGTCTAGATTATAGAATGGGATGAAAAACTGATAGTGAATTGTAACGTTCAGGGCCACCTAATGACGATGGATAACTCAAATTGCATCCCGATTCAATACATCGTCCTCCAGCAGACTTGTCTCCATGGGTCTATTGCTACCTCGGGCACCTTATGGCCGTTCTGCTGTGAGTCAAAGATTTTCGAATCGGACGAAAAACTGATAGTGAATTGTAACTTTCAGGGCCACCTAATGACGATGGACCACACAAATTGCGTCCCGATTCAGTACATCGTCCACTAGCCGACTTGACTCCATGCTACTATTGCTGCCTCGGGCACCTTATGGCCGTTCTGCTGTGAGTCTAGATTATAGAATGGGATGAAAAACTGATAGTGAATTGTAACGTTCAGGGCCACCTAATGACGATGGAGCACTCAAATTGCGTCCCGATTCAATACATCGTCCTCCAGCAGACTTGTCTCCATGGGTCTATTGCTGCCTCGGGCACATTATGGCAGGCCTGCTGTGACTCAAAGATTTTCGAATCGGACGAAAAACTGATAGAGAATTGTAACGTTCAGGGCCTCCTAATGACGATGGAACACTCAAATTGCGTCCCGATTCAAAACATCGTCCTCCAGCAGACTTGTCTCCATGGGTCTATTGCTGCCTCGGGCACCTTATGGCCGTTCTGCTGTGAGTCAAAGATTTTCGAATCGGACGAAAAACTGATAGTGAATTGTAACATTCAGGGCCACCTAATAACGATGGACCACACAAATTGCGTCCCGATTCAGTACATCGTCCTCCAGCCGACCTGACTCCATGGGTCTATTGCTGCCTCAGGCACCTTATGGCTGTTCTGCTGTGAGTCTAGATTATCGAATGGGACGAAAAACTGATAGTGAATTGTAACGTTGAGGGCCACCTAATGACAATGGATCACTCAAATTGCGTCCAGATTCAATATATCGTCCTCCAGCAGACTTGTTTCCATGGGGCTATTGTTGCCTCGGGCACCTTATGGCCGTTCTGCTGTGAGTCAAAGATTATCGAATCGGACGAAAAACTGATAGTGAATTGTAACTTTCAGGGCAACCTAATGACGATGGATCACTCAAATTGCGTCCCGATTCAATACATCGTCCTCCAGCCGACTTGTCTCCATGGGTCTATTGCTGCCTCGGGCACCTTATGGCCGTTCTGCTGTGAGTCAAAGATTTTCGAATCGGACGAAAAACTGATAGTAAATTGGAACGTTCAGGGCCTCCTAATGACGATGGATCACTCAAATTGCGTCCCGATTCAATACATCGTCCTCCAGCGGACTTGTCTCCATTGGTCTATTGCTGCCTCGGGCACCTAATGGACGTTCTGCTGTGAGTCAAAGACTTTCGAATCGGACGAAAAACTGATAGTGAATTGTAACATTCAGGGCCACCTAATGACGATGGACCACGCAAATTGCGTCCCGATTCAATACATCGTCCTCCAGCCGAGTTGACTCCATGGGTCTATTGCTGCCTAGGGCACCTTATGGCCGTTCTGCTGTGAGTCTAGATTATCGAATGGGATGAAAAACTGATAGTGAATTGTAACGTTCAGGGCCACCTAATGACGATGGATCACTCAAATTGCGTCCCGATTCAATACATCGTCCTCCAGCAGACTTGTCTCCATGGGTGTATTGCTGCCTCGGGCACCTTATGGCCGTTCTGCTGTGAGTCAAAGATTTTCGAATCGGACGAAAAACTGATAGTGAATTGTAACGTTCAGGGCCACCTAATGACGATGGATCACTCAAATTGCGTCCCGATTCAATACATTGTCCTCCAGCAGACTGTCTCCATGGGTCTATTGCAGCCTCGGGCACCTTATGGCCGTTCAGCTGTGACTCAAAGATTTTCGAATCGGACGAAAAACTGATAGTGAATTGTAACGTTCAGGGCCTCCTAATGACGATGGAACACTCAAATTGCGTCCCGATTCAATACATCGTCCTCCAGCCTACTTGTCTCCATGGGTCTATTGCTGCCTCGGGCACCTTATGGCCGTTCTGCTGTGAGTAAAAGATTTTCGAATCGGACGAAAAACTGATAGTGAATTGTAACTTTCAGGGCCACCTAATGACGATGGATCACTCAAATTGCGTCCCGATTAAATACATCGTCCTCCAGCCGACTTGTCTCCATGGGTCTATTGCTGCCTCGGGCACCTTATGGCCGTTCTGCTGTGAGTCAAAGATTTTCGAATCGGACGAAAAACTGATAGTAAATTGTAACGTTCAGGGCCTCCTAATGACGATGGAACACTAAAATTGCGTCCCGATTCAATACATCGTCCTCCAGCAGACTTGACTTCATGGGTCTATTGCTGCCTCGGGCACCTTATGGGCGTTCTGCTGTGAGTCAAAGATTTTCGAATCGGACGAAAAACTGATAGTGAATTGTAACGTTCAGGGCCTCCTAATGACGATGGATCACTCAAATTGCGTCCCGATTGAATACATCGTCCTCCAGCCGACTTGACTCCATGGGTCTATTGCTGCATCGGGCACCTTATGGCCGATCTGCTGTGAGTCTAGATTATCGAATGGGACGAAAAACTGATAGTGAATTGTAACGTTCAGGGCCTCCTAATGACGATGGATCACTCAAATTGCGTCCCGATTCAATACATCGTCCTCCAGCAGACTTGTCTCCATGGGTCGAGTGCTGGCTCGGGCACCTAATGGCCGTTCTGCTGTGAGTCAAAGATTTTCGAATCGGACGAAAAACTGATAGTGAATTGTAACATTTAGGGCCACCTAATGACGATGGACCACGCAAATTGCGTCCCGATTCAATACATCGTCCTCCAGCCGAGTTGACTCCATGAGTCTATTGCTGCCTCGGGCACCTTATGGCCGTTCTGCTATGAATCTAGATTATCGAATAGGACGAAAAACTGATAGTGAATTGTAACGTTCAGGGCCACCTAATGACGATGGATCACTCAAATTGCGTCCCGATTCAATACATCGTCCTCCAGCAGACTTGGCTCCATGGGTCGATTGCTGCCTCGGGCACCTCATGGCCGTTCTGCTGTGAGACAAAGATTTTCGAATCGGACGAAAAACTGATAGTGAATTGTAACATTTAGGGCCACCTAATGACGATGGACCACGCAAATTGCGTCCCGATTCAATACATCGTCCTCCAGCCGAGTTGACTCCATGGGTCTATTGCTGCCTCGGGCACCTTATGGCCGTTCTGCTGTGAATCTAGATTATCGAATGGGATGAAAAACTGATAGTGAATTGTAACGTTCACGGCCTCCTAATGACGAAGGATCACTCAAATTGCGTCCCGATTGAATACATCGTCCTCCAGCCGACTTGACTCCATGGGTCTATTGCTGTCTCGGGCACCTTATGGCCGTTCTGCTGTGAGTCTAGATTATCGAATGGGACGAAAAACTGATAGTGAATTGTAACGTTCTGGGCCACCTAATGACGATGGATCACTCAAATTGCGTCCTGATTCAATACATCGTCCTCCAGCAGACTTGTCTCCATGGGTCGATTGCTGCCTCGGGCACCTTATGGCCGTTCTGCTGTGAGTCTAGATTATAGAATGGGATGAAAAACTGATAGTGAATTGTAACGTTCAGGGCCACCTAATGACGATGGATAACTCAAATTGCATCCCGATTCAATACATCGTCCTCCAGCAGACTTGTCTCCATGTGTCTATTGCTACCTCGGGCACCTTATGGCCGTTCTGCTGTGAGTCAAAGATTTTCGAATCGGACGAAAAACTGATAGTGAATTGTAACGTTCAGGGCCTCCTAATGACGATGGATCACTCAAATTGCGTCCCGATTCAATACATCGTCCTCCAGCAGACTTGTCTCCATGGGTCTATTGCTGCCTCGGGCACCTTATGGCCGTTCTGCTGTGAGTCTAGATTATCGAATGGGACGAAAAACTGATAGTGAATTGTAACGTTCAGGGCCACCTAATGACGATGGATCTCTCAAATTGCGTCCCGATTCAATACATCGTCCTCCAGCCGACTTGACTCCATGGGTCTAATGCTGCCTCGGGCCGTTCTGCTGTGAGTCTAGATTATCGAATGGGACGAAATTCTAACGTTCAGGGCCTTCTAATGATGATGGATCACTCAAATTGCGTCCCGAATCAATACATCGTCCTCCAGCCAACTTGACTCCATGGGTCTATTGCTGCCTCGGGCACCTTATGGCCGTTCTGCTGTGAGTCTAGATTATCGAATGGGACGAAAAACTGATAGTGAATTGTAACGTTCCGGGCCTCCTAATGACGATGGATCACTCAAATTGCGTCCTGATTCAATACATCGTCCTCCAGCAGACTTGTCTCCATGGGTCTATTGCTGCCTCGGGCACCTTATGGCCGTTCTGCTGTGAGTCTAGATTATCGAATGGGACGAAAAACAGATAGTGAATTGTAACGTTCACGGCCTCCTAATGACGATGGATCACTCAAATTGCGTCCCAGTTGAATACATCGTCCTCCAGCCGACTTGACTCCATGGGTCTATTGCTGCCTCGGGCACCTTATGGCCGTTCTGCTGTGAGTCTAGATTATCGAATGGGACGAAAAACTGATAGTGAATTGTAACGTTCAGGGCCTCCTAACGACGATGGATCACTCAAATTGCGTCCCGATTCAATACACCGTCCTCCAGCAGACTTGTCTCCATGGGTCGATTGCTGCCTCGGGCACCTAATGGCCGTTCTGCTGTGAGTCAAAGATTTTCGAATCGGACGAAAAACTGATAGTGAATTGTAGCATTCAGGGCCACCTAATGACGATGGACCACGCAAATTGCGTCCCGATTCAATACATCGTCCTCCAGCCGAGTTTACTCCATGGGTCTATTGCTGCCTCGGGCACCTTATGGCCGTTCTGCTATGAGTCTAGATTATCGAAAGGGACGAAAAACTGATAGTGAATTGTAACGTTCTGGGCCACCTAATGCCGATGGATCACTCAAATTGCGTCCTGATTCAATACATCGTCCTCCAGCAGACTTGTCTCCATGGGTCGATTGCTGCCTCGGGCACCTTATGGCCGTTCTGCTGTGAGTCTAGATTATAGAATGGGATGAAAAACTGATAGTGAATTGTAACGTTCAGGGCCACCTAATGACGATGGATAACTCAAATTGCATCCCGATTCAATACATCGTCCTCCAGCAGACTTGTCTCCATGGGTCTATTGCTACCTCGGGCACCTTATGGCCGTTCTGCTGTGAGTCAAAGATTTTCGAATCGGACGAAAAACTGATAGTGAATTGTAACTTTCAGGGCCACCTAATGACGATGGACCACACAAATTGCGTCCCGATTCAGTACATCGTCCACTAGCCGACTTGAATCCATGCTACTATTGCTGCCTCGGGCACCTTATGGCCGTTCTGCTGTGAGTCTAGATTATAGAATGGGATGAAAAACTGATAGTGAATTGTAACGTTCAGGGCCACCTAATGACGATGGAGCACTCAAATTGCGTCCCGATTCAATACATCGTCCTCCAGCAGACTTGTCTCCATGGGTCTATTGCTGCCTCGGGCACATTATGGCAGGCCTGCTGTGACTCAAAGATTTTCGAATCGGACGAAAAACTGATAGAGAATTGTAACGTTCAGGGCCTCCTAATGACGATGGAACACTCAAATTGCGTCCCGATTCAATACATCGTCCTCCAGCAGACTTGTCTCCATGGGTCTATTGCTGCCTCGGGCACCTTATGGCCGTTCTGCTGTGAGTCAAAGATTTTCGAATCGGACGAAAAACTGATAGTGAATTGTAACATTCAGGGCCACCTAATAACGATGGACCACGCAAATTGCGTCCCGATTCAGTACATCGTCCTCCAGCCGACCTGACTCCATGGGTCTATTGCTGCCTCAGGCACCTTATGGCTGTTCTGCTGTGAGTCTAGATTATCGAATGGGACGAAAAACTGATAGTGAATTGTAACGTTGAGGGCCACCTAATGACAATGGATCACTCAAATTGCGTCCCGATTCAATATATCGTCCTCCAGCAGACTTGTTTCCATGGGGCTATTGTTGCCTCGGGCACCTTATGGCCGTTCTGCTGTGAGTCAAAGATTATCGAATCGGACGAAAAACTGATAGTGAATTGTAACTTTCAGGGCAACCTAATGACGATGGATCACTCAAATTGCGTCCCGATTCAATACATAGTCCTCCAGCCGACTTGTCTCCATGGGTCTATTGCTGCCTCGGGCACCTTATGGCCGTTCTGCTGTGAGTCAAAGATTTTCGAATCGGACGAAAAACTGATAGTAAATTGGAACGTTCAGGGCCTCCTAATGACGATGGATCACTCAAATTGCGTCCCGATTCAATACATCGTCCTCCAGCGGACTTGTCTCCATTGGTCTATTGCTGCCTCGGCCACCTAATGGACGTTCTGCTGTGAGTCAAAGACTTTCGAATCGGACGAAAAACTGATAGTGAATTGTAACATTCAGGGCCACCTAATGACGATGGACCACGCAAATTGCGTCCCGATTCAATACATCGTCCTCCAGCCGAGTTGACTCCATGGGTCTATTGCTGCCTAGGGCACCTTATGGCCGTTCTGCTGTGAGTCTAGATTATCGAATGGGATGAAAAACTGATAGTGAATTGTAACGTTCAGGGCCACCTAATGACGATGGATCACTCAAATTGCGTCCCGATTCAATACATCGTCCTCCAGCAGACTTGTCTCCATGGGTGTATTGCTGCCTCGGGCACCTTATGGCCGTTCTGCTGTGAGTCAAAGATTTTCGAATCGGACGAAAAACTGATAGTGAATTGTAACGTTCAGGGCCACCTAATGACGATGGATCACTCAAATTGCGTCCCGATTCAATACATTGTCCTCCAGCAGACTGTCTCCATGGGTCTATTGCAGCCTCGGGCACCTTATGGCCGTTCAGCTGTGACTCAAAGATTTTCGAATCGGACGAAAAACTGATAGTGAATTGTAACGTTCAGGGCCTCCTAATGACGATGGAGCACTCAAATTGCGTCCCGATTCAATACATCGTCCTCCAGCCTACTTGTCTCCATGGGTCTATTGCTGCCTCGGGCACCTTATGGCCGTTCTGCTGTGAGTAAAAGATTTTCGAATCGGACGAAAAACTGATAGTGAATTGTAACTTTCAGGGGCACCTAATGACGATGGATCACTCAAATTGCGTCCCGATTAAATACATCGTCCTCCAGCCGACTTGTCTCCATGGGTCTATTGCTGCCTCGGGCACCTTATGGCCGTTCTGCTGTGAGTCAAAGATTTTCGAATCGGACGAAAAACTGATAGTAAATTGTAACGTTCAGGGCCTCCTAATGACGATGGAACACTAAAATTGCGTCCCGATTCAATACATCGTCCTCCAGCAGACTTGACTTCATGGGTCTATTGCTGCCTCGGGCACCTTATGGGCGTTCTGCTGTGAGTCAAAGATTTTCGAATCGGACGAAAAACTGATAGTGAATTGTAACGTTCAGGGCCTCCTAATGACGATGGATCACTCAAATTGCGTCCCGATTGAATACATCGTCCTCCAGCCGACTTGACTCCATGGGTCTATTGCTGCATCGGGCACCTTATGGCCGATCTGCTGTGAGTCTAGATTATCGAATGGGACGAAAAACTGATAGTGAATTGTAACGTTCAGGGCCTCCTAATGACGATGGATCACTCAAATTGCGTCCCGATTCAATACATCGTCCTCCAGCAGACTTGTCTCCATGGGTCGAGTGCTGGCTCGGGCACCTAATGGCCGTTCTGCTGTGAGTCAAAGATTTTCGAATCGGACGAAAAACTGATAGTGAATTGTAACATTTAGGGCCACCTAATGACGATGGACCACGCAAATTGCGTCCCGATTCAATACATCGTCCTCCAGCCGAGTTGACTCCATGGGTCTATTGCTGCCTCGGGCACCTTATGGCCGTTCTGCTGTGAATCTAGATTATCGAATGGGATGAAAAACTGATAGTGAATTGTAACGTTCACGGCCTCCTAATGACGAAGGATCACTCAAATTGCGTCCCGATTGAATACATCGTCCTCCAGCCGACTTGACTCCATGGGTCTATTGCTGTCTCGGGCACCTTATGGCCGTTCTGCTGTGAGTCTAGATTATCGAATGGGACGAAAAACTGATAGTGAATTGTAACGTTCAGGGCCTCCTAATGACGATGGATCACTCAAATTGCGTCCCGATTCAATACATCGTCCTCCAGCAGACTTGTCTCCATGGGTCGATTGCTGCCTCGGGCACCTAATGGCCGTTCTGCTGTGAGTCAAAGATTTTCGAATCGGACGAAAAACTGATAGTGAATTGTAACATTCAGGGCCACCTAATGACGATGGACCACGCAAATTGCGTCCCGATTCAATACATCGTCCTCCAGCCGAGTTTACTCCATGGGTCTATTGCTGCCTCGGGCACCTTATGGCCGTTCTGCTGTGAATCTAGATTATCGAATGGGACGAAAAACTGATAGTGAATTGTAACGTTCAGGGCCACCTAATGACGATGGATCACTCAAATTGCGTCCCGATTCAATACATCGTCCCCAGCCGACTTGTCTCCATGGGTCTATTGCTGCCTCGGGCACCTTATGGCCGTTCTGCTATGAGTCTAGATTATCGAATGGGACGAAAAACTGATAGTGAATTGTAACGTTCTGGGCCACCTAATGACGATGGATCACTCAAATTGCGTCCTGATTCAATACATCGTCCTCCAGCAGACTTGTCTCCATGGGTCGATTGCTGCCTCGGGCACCTTATGGCCGTTCTGCTGTGAGTCTAGATTATAGAATGGGATGAAAAACTGATAGTGAATTGTAACGTTCAGGGCCACCTAATGACGATGGATAACTCAAATTGCATCCCGATTCAATACATCGTCCTCCAGCAGACTTGTCTCCATGTGTCTATTGCTACCTCGGGCACCTTATGGCCGTTCTGCTGTGAGTCAAAGATTTTCGAATCGGACGAAAAACTGATAGTGAATTGTAACGTTCAGGGCCTCCTAATGACGATGGATCACTCAAATTGCGTCCCGATTCAATACATCGTCCTCCAGCAGACTTGTCTCCATGGGTCTATTGCTGCCTCGGGCACCTTATGGCCGTTCTGCTGTGAGTCTAGATTATCGAATGGGACGAAAAACTGATAGTGAATTGTAACGTTCAGGGCCACCTAATGACGATGGATCTCTCAAATTGCGTCCCGATTCAATACATCGTCCTCCAGCCGACTTGACTCCATGGGTCTAATGCTGCCTCGGGCCGTTCTGCTGTGAGTCTAGATTATCGAATGGGACGAAATTCTAACGTTCAGGGCCTTCTAATGATGATGGATCACTCAAATTGCGTCCCGAATCAATACATCGTCCTCCAGCCAACTTGACTCCATGGGTCTATTGCTGCCTCGGGCACCTTATGGCCGTTCTGCTGTGAGTCTAGATTATCGAATGGGACGAAAAACTGATAGTGAATTGTAACGTTCCGGGCCTCCTAATGACGATGGATCACTCAAATTGCGTCCTGATTCAATACATCGTCCTCCAGCAGACTTGTCTCCATGGGTCGATTGCTGCCTCGGGCACCTTATGGCCGTTCTGCTGTGAGTCAAAGATTTTCGAATCGGACGAAAAACTGATAGTGAATTGTAACATTCAGGGCCACCTAATAACGATGGACCACGCAAATTGCGTCCCGATTCAGTACATCGTCCTCCAGCCGACCTGACTCCATGGGTCTATTGCTGCCTCAGGCACCTTATGGCTGTTCTGCTGTGAGTCTAGATTATCGAATGGGACGAAAAACTGATAGTGAATTGTAACGTTGAGGGCCACCTAATGACAATGGATCACTCAAATTGCGTCCCGATTCAATATATCGTCCTCCAGCAGACTTGTTTCCATGGGGCTATTGTTGCCTCGGGCACCTTATGGCCGTTCTGCTGTGAGTCAAAGATTATCGAATCGGACGAAAAACTGATAGTGAATTGTAACTTTCAGGGCAACCTAATGACGATGGATCACTCAAATTGCGTCCCGATTCAATACATAGTCCTCCAGCCGACTTGTCTCCATGGGTCTATTGCTGCCTCGGGCACCTTATGGCCGTTCTGCTGTGAGTCAAAGATTTTCGAATCGGACGAAAAACTGATAGTAAATTGGAACGTTCAGGGCCTCCTAATGACGATGGATCACTCAAATTGCGTCCCGATTCAATACATCGTCCTCCAGCGGACTTGTCTCCATTGGTCTATTGCTGCCTCGGGCACCTAATGGACGTTCTGCTGTGAGTCAAAGACTTTCGAATCGGACGAAAAACTGATAGTGAATTGTAACATTCAGGGCCACCTAATGACGATGGACCACGCAAATTGCGTCCCGATTCAATACATCGTCCTCCAGCCGAGTTGACTCCATGGGTCTATTGCTGCCTAGGGCACCTTATGGCCGTTCTGCTGTGAGTCTAGATTATCGAATGGGATGAAAAACTGATAGTGAATTGTAACGTTCAGGGCCACCTAATGACGATGGATCACTCAAATTGCGTCCCGATTCAATACATCGTCCTCCAGCAGACTTGTCTCCATGGGTGTATTGCTGCCTCGGGCACCTTATGGCCGTTCTGCTGTGAGTCAAAGATTTTCGAATCGGACGAAAAACTGATAGTGAATTGTAACGTTCAGGGCCACCTAATGACGATGGATCACTCAAATTGCGTCCCGATTCAATACATTGTCCTCCAGCAGACTGTCTCCATGGGTCTATTGCAGCCTCGGGCACCTTATGGCCGTTCAGCTGTGACTCAAAGATTTTCGAATCGGACGAAAAACTGATAGTGAATTGTAACGTTCAGGGCCTCCTAATGACGATGGAGCACTCAAATTGCGTCCCGATTCAATACATCGTCCTCCAGCCTACTTGTCTCCATGGGTCTATTGCTGCCTCGGGCACCTTATGGCCGTTCTGCTGTGAGTAAAAGATTTTCGAATCGGACGAAAAACTGATAGTGAATTGTAACTTTCAGGGGCACCTAATGACGATGGATCACTCAAATTGCGTCCCGATTAAATACATCGTCCTCCAGCCGACTTGTCTCCATGGGTCTATTGCTGCCTCGGGCACCTTATGGCCGTTCTGCTGTGAGTCAAAGATTTTCGAATCCGACGAAAAACTGATAGTAAATTGTAACGTTCAGGGCCTCCTAATGACGATGGAACACTAAAATTGCGTCCCGATTCAATACATCGTCCTCCAGCAGACTTGACTTCATGGGTCTATTGCTGCCTCGGGCACCTTATGGGCGTTCTGCTGTGAGTCAAAGATTTTCGAATCGGACGAAAAACTGATAGTGAATTGTAACGTTCAGGGCCTCATAATGACGATGGATCACTCAAATTGCGTCCCGATTGAATACATCGTCCTCCAGCCGACTTGACTCCATGGGTCTATTGCTGCATCGGGCACCTTATGGCCGATCTGCTGTGAGTCTAGATTATCGAATGGGACGAAAAACTGATAGTGAATTGTAACGTTCAGGGCCTCCTAATGACGATGGATCACTCAAATTGCGTCCCGATTCAATACATCGTCCTCCAGCAGACTTGTCTCCATGGGTCGAGTGCTGGCTCGGGCACCTAATGGCCGTTCTGCTGTGAGTCAAAGATTTTCGAATCGGACGAAAAACTGATAGTGAATTGTAACATTTAGGGCCACCTAATGACGATGGACCACGCAAATTGCGTCCCGATTCAATACATCGTCCTCCAGCCGAGTTGACTCCATGGGTCTATTGCTGCCTCGGGCACCTTATGGCCGTTCTGCTGTGAATCTAGATTATCGAATGGGATGAAAAACTGATAGTGAATTGTAACGTTCACGGCCTCCTAATGACGAAGGATCACTCAAATTGCGTCCCGATTGAATACATCGTCCTCCAGCCGACTTGACTCCATGGGTCTATTGCTGTCTCGGGCACCTTATGGCCGTTCTGCTGTGAGTCTAGATTATCGAATGGGACGAAAAACTGATAGTGAATTGTAACGTTCAGGGCCTCCTAATGACGATGGATCACTCAAATTGCGTCCCGATTCAATACATCGTCCTCCAGCAGACTTGTCTCCATGGGTCGATTGCTGCCTCGGGCACCTAATGGCCGTTCTGCTGTGAGTCAAAGATTTTCGAATCGGACGAAAAACTGATAGTGAATTGTAACATTCAGGGCCACCTAATGACGATGGACCACGCAAATTGCGTCCCGATTCAATACATCGTCCTCCAGCCGAGTTTACTCCATGGGTCTATTGCTGCCTCGGGCACCTTATGGCCGTTCTGCTGTGAATCTAGATTATCGAATGGGACGAAAAACTGATAGTGAATTGTAACGTTCAGGGCCACCTAATGACGATGGATCACTCAAATTGCGTCCCGATTCAATACATCGTCCCCAGCCGACTTGTCTCCATGGGTCTATTGCTGCCTCGGGCACCTTATGGCCGTTCTGCTATGAGTCTAGATTATCGAATGGGACGAAAAACTGATAGTGAATTGTAACGTTCTGGGCCACCTAATGACGATGGATCACTCAAATTGCGTCCTGATTCAATACATCGTCCTCCAGCAGACTTGTCTCCATGGGTCGATTGCTGCCTCGGGCACCTTATGGCCGTTCTGCTGTGAGTCTAGATTATAGAATGGGATGAAAAACTGATAGTGAATTGTAACGTTCAGGGCCACCTAATGACGATGGATAACTCAAATTGCATCCCGATTCAATACATCGTCCTCCAGCAGACTTGTCTCCATGTGTCTATTGCTACCTCGGGCACCTTATGGCCGTTCTGCTGTGAGTCAAAGATTTTCGAATCGGACGAAAAACTGATAGTGAATTGTAACGTTCAGGGCCTCCTAATGACGATGGATCACTCAAATTGCGTCCCGATTCAATACATCGTCCTCCAGCAGACTTGTCTCCATGGGTCTATTGCTGCCTCGGGCACCTTATGGCCGTTCTGCTGTGAGTCTAGATTATCGAATGGGACGAAAAACTGATAGTGAATTGTAACGTTCAGGGCCACCTAATGACGATGGATCTCTCAAATTGCGTCCCGATTCAATACATCGTCCTTCAGCCGACTTGACTCCATGGGTCTAATGCTGCCTCGGGCCGTTCTGCTGTGAGTCTAGATTATCGAATGGGACGAAATTCTAACGTTCAGGGCCTTCTAATGATGATGGATCACTCAAATTGCGTCCCGAATCAATACATCGTCCTCCAGCCAACTTGACTCCATGGGTCTATTGCTGCCTCGGGCACCTTATGGCCGTTCTGCTGTGAGTCTAGATTATCGAATGGGACGAAAAACTGATAGTGAATTGTAACGTTCCGGGCCTCCTAATGACGATGGATCACTCAAATTGCGTCCTGATTCAATACATCGTCCTCCAGCAGACTTGTCTCCATGGGTCGATTGCTGCCTCGGGCACCTCATGGCCGTTCTGCTGTGAGACAAAGATTTTCGAATCGGACGAAAAACTGATAGTGAATTGTAACATTTAGGGCCACCTAATGACGATGGACCACGCAAATTGCGTCCCGATTCAATACATCGTCCTCCAGCCGAGTTGACTCCATGGGTCTATTGCTGCCTCGGGCACCTTATGGCCGTTCTGCTGTGAATCTAGATTATCGAATGGGATGAAAAACTGATAGTGAATTGTAACGTTCACGGCCTCCTAATGACGAAGGATCACTCAAATTGCGTCCCGATTCAATACATCGTCCTCCAGCAGACTTGTCTCCATGGGTCGATTGCTGCCTCGGGCACCTAATGGCCGTTCTGCTGTGAGTCAAAGATTTTCGAATCGGACGAAAAACTGATAGTGAATTGTAACATTCAGGGCCACCTAATGACGATGGACCACGCAAATTGCGTCCCGATTCAATACATCGTCCTCCAGCCGAGTTTACTCCATGGGTCTATTGCTGCCTCGGGCACCTTATGGCCGTTCTGCTGTGAATCTAGATTATCGAATGGGACGAAAAACTGATAGTGAATTGTAACGTTCAGGGCCACCTAATGACGATGGATCACTCAAATTGCGTCCCGATTCAATACATCGTCCCCAGCCGACTTGTCTCCATGGGTCTATTGCTGCCTCGGGCACCTTATGGCCGTTCTGCTATGAGTCTAGATTATCGAATGGGACGAAAAACTGATAGTGAATTGTAACGTTCTGGGCCACCTAATGACGATGGATCACTCAAATTGCGTCCTGATTCAATACATCGTCCTCCAGCAGACTTGTCTCCATGGGTCGATTGCTGCCTCGGGCACCTTATGGCCGTTCTGCTGTGAGTCTAGATTATAGAATGGGATGAAAAACTGATAGTGAATTGTAACGTTCAGGGCCACCTAATGACGATGGATAACTCAAATTGCATCCCGATTCAATACATCGTCCTCCAGCAGACTTGTCTCCATGTGTCTATTGCTACCTCGGGCACCTTATGGCCGTTCTGCTGTGAGTCAAAGATTTTCGAATCGGACGAAAAACTGATAGTGAATTGTAACGTTCAGGGCCTCCTAATGACGATGGATCACTCAAATTGCGTCCCGATTCAATACATCGTCCTCCAGCAGACTTGTCTCCATGGGTCTATTGCTGCCTCGGGCACCTTATGGCCGTTCTGCTGTGAGTCTAGATTATCGAATGGGACGAAAAACTGATAGTGAATTGTAACGTTCAGGGCCACCTAATGACGATGGATCTCTCAAATTGCGTCCCGATTCAATACATCGTCCTCCAGCCGACTTGACTCCATGGGTCTAATGCTGCCTCGGGCCGTTCTGCTGTGAGTCTAGATTATCGAATGGGACGAAATTCTAACGTTCAGGGCCTTCTAATGATGATGGATCACTCAAATTGCGTCCCGAATCAATACATCGTCCTCCAGCCAACTTGACTCCATGGGTCTATTGCTGCCTCGGGCACCTTATGGCCGTTCTGCTGTGAGTCTAGATTATCGAATGGGACGAAAAACTGATAGTGAATTGTAACGTTCCGGGCCTCCTAATGACGATGGATCACTCAAATTGCGTCCTGATTCAATACATCGTCCTCCAGCAGACTTGTCTCCATGGGTCGATTGCTGCCTCGGGCACCTCATGGCCGTTCTGCTGTGAGACAAAGATTTTCGAATCGGACGAAAAACTGATAGTGAATTGTAACATTTAGGGCCACCTAATGACGATGGACCACGCAAATTGCGTCCCGATTCAATACATCGTCCTCCAGCCGAGTTGACTCCATGGGTCTATTGCTGCCTCGGGCACCTTATGGCCGTTCTGCTGTGAATCTAGATTATCGAATGGGATGAAAAACTGATAGTGAATTGTAACGTTCAGGGCCACCTAATGACGATGGATCACTCAAATTGCGTCCCGATTCAATACATCGTCCTCCAGCAGACTTGTCTCCATGGGTCTATTGCTGCCTCGGGCACCTTATGGCAGGCCTGCTGTGACTCAAAGATTTTCGAATCGGACGAAAAACTGATAGTGAATTGTAACGTTCAGGGCCTCCTAATGACGATGGATCACTCAAATTGCGTCCCGATTGAATACATCGTCCTCCAGCAGACTTGTCTCCATGGGTCTATTGCTGCCTCGGGCACCTTATGGCCGTTCTGCTGTGAGTCTAGATTATCGAATGGGACGAAAAACAGATAGTGAATTGTAACGTTCACGGCCTCCTAATGACGATGGATCACTCAAATTGCGTCCCAGTTGAATACATCGTCCTCCAGCCGACTTGACTCCATGGGTCTATTGCTGCCTCGGGCACCTTATGGCCGTTCTGCTGTGAGTCTAGATTATCGAATGGGACGAAAAACTGATAGTGAATTGTAACGTTCAGGGCCTCCTAATGACGATGGATCACTCAAATTGCGTCCCGATTCAATACATCGTCCTCCAGCAGACTTGTCTCCATGGGTCGATTGCTGCCTCGGGCACCTAATGGCCGTTCTGCTGTGAGTCAAAGATTTTCGAATCGGACGAAAAACTGATAGTGAATTGTAGCATTCAGGGCCACCTAATGACGATGGACCACACAAATTGCGTCCCGATTCAGTACATCGTCCTCCAGCCGACCTGACTCCATGGGTCTATTGCTGCCTCGGGCACCTTATGGCCGTTCTGCTGTGAGTCTAGATTATCGAATGGGACGAAAAACTGATAGTGAATTGTAACGTTGAGGGCCACCTAATGACAATGGATCACTCAAATTGCGTCCCGATTCAATATATCGTCCTCCAGCAGACTTGTTTCCATGGGGCTATTGTTGCCTCGGGCACCTTATGGCCGTTCTGCTGTGAGTCAAAGATTATCGAATCGGACGAAAAACTGATAGTGAATTGTAACTTTCAGGGCAACCTAATGACGATGGATCACTCAAATTGCGTCCCGATTCAATACATCGTCCTCCAGCCGACTTGTCTCCATGGGTCTATTGCTGCCTCGGGCACCTTATGGCCGTTCTGCTGTGAGTCAAAGATTTTCGAATCGGACGAAAAACTGATAGTAAATTGGAACGTTCAGGGCCTCCTAATGACGATGGATCACTCAAATTGCGTCCCGATTCAATACATCGTCCTCCAGCGGACTTGTCTCCATTGGTCTATTGCTGCCTCGGGCACCTAATGGACGTTCTGCTGTGAGTCAAAGACTTTCGAATCGGACGAAAAACTGATAGTGAATTGTAACATTCAGGGCCACCTAATGACGATGGACCACGCAAATTGCGTCCCGATTCAATACATCGTCCTCCACCCGAGTTGACTCCATGGGTCTATTGCTGCCTAGGGCACCTTATGGCCGTTCTGCTGTGAGTCTAGATTATCGAATGGGACTAAAAACTGATAGTGAATTGTAACGTTCAGAGCCTCCTAATGACGATGGATCACTCAAATTGCGTCCCGATTCAATACATCGTCCTCCAGCAGACTTGTCTCCATGGGTCTATTGCTGCCTCGGGCACCTTATGGCCGTTCTGCTGTGAGTCTAGATTATCGAATGGGACGAAAAACTGATAGTGAATTGTAACGTTCAGGGCCACCTAATGACGATGGATCTCTCAAATTGCGTCCCGATTCAATACATCGTCCTCCAGCCGACTTGACTCCATGGGTCTAATGCTGCCTCGGGCCGTTCTGCTGTGAGTCTAGATTATCGAATGGGACGAAATTCTAACGTTCAGGGCCTTCTAATGATGATGGATCACTCAAATTGCGTCCCGAATCAATACATCGTCCTCCAGCCAACTTGACTCCATGGGTCTATTGCTGCCTCGGGCACCTTATGGCCGTTCTGCTGTAAGTCTAGATTATCGAATGGGACGAAAAACTGATAGTGAATTGTAACGTTCCGGGCCTCCTAATGACGATGGATCACTCAAATTGCGTCCTGATTCAATACATCGTCCTCCAGCAGACTTGTCTCCATGGGTCGATTGCTGCCTCGGGCACCTCATGGCCGTTCTGCTGTGAGACAAAGATTTTCGAATCGGACGAAAAACTGATAGTGAATTGTAACATTTAGGGCCACCTAATGACGATGGACCACGCAAATTGCGTCCCGATTCAATACATCGTCCTCCAGCCGAGTTGACTCCATGGGTCTATTGCTGCCTCGGGCACCTTATGGCCGTTCTGCTGTGAATCTAGATTATCGAATGGGATGAAAAACTGATAGTGAATTGTAACGTTCAGGGCCACCTAATGACGATGGATCACTCAAATTGCGTCCCGATTCAATACATCGTCCTCCAGCAGACTTGTCTCCATGGGTCTATTGCTGCCTCGGGCACCTTATGGCAGGCCTGCTGTGACTCAAAGATTTTCGAATCGGACGAAAAACTGATAGTGAATTGTAACGTTCAGGGCCTCCTAATGACGATGGATCACTCAAATTGCGTCCCGATTGAATACATCGTCCTCCAGCAGACTTGTCTCCATGGGTCTATTGCTGCCTCGGGCACCTTATGGCCGTTCTGCTGTGAGTCTAGATTATCGAATGGGACGAAAAACAGATAGTGAATTGTAACGTTCACGGCCTCCTAATGACGATGGATCACTCAAATTGCGTCCCAGTTGAATACATCGTCCTCCAGCCGACTTGACTCCATGGGTCTATTGCTGCCTCGGGCACCTTATGGCCGTTCTGCTGTGAGTCTAGATTATCGAATGGGACGAAAAACTGATAGTGAATTGTAACGTTCAGGGCCTCCTAATGACGATGGATCACTCAAATTGCGTCCCGATTCAATACATCGTCCTCCAGCAGACTTGTCTCCATGGGTCGATTGCTGCCTCGGGCACCTAATGGCCGTTCTGCTGTGAGTCAAAGATTTTCGAATCGGACGAAAAACTGATAGTGAATTGTAGCATTCAGGGCCACCTAATGACGATGGACCACGCAAATTGCGTCCCGATTCAATACATCGTCCTCCAACCGAGTTTACTCCATGGGTCTATTGCTGCCTCGGGCACCTTATGGCCGTTCTGCTATGAGTCTAGATTATCGAATGGGACGAAAAACTGATAGTGAATTGTAACGTTCTGGGCCACCTAATGCCGATGGATCACTCAAATTGCGTCCTGATTCAATACATCGTCCTCCAGCAGACTTGTCTCCATGGGTCGATTGCTGCCTCGGGCACCTTATGGCCGTTCTGCTGTGAGTCTAGATTATAGAATGGGATGAAAAACTGATAGTGAATTGTAACGTTCAGGGCCACCTAATGACGATGGATAACTCAAATTGCATCCCGATTCAATACATCGTCCTCCAGCAGACTTGTCTCCATGGGTCTATTGCTACCTCGGGCACCTTATGGCCGTTCTGCTGTGAGTCAAAGATTTTCGAATCGGACGAAAAACTGATAGTGAATTGTAACTTTCAGGGCCACCTAATGACGATGGACCACACAAATTGCGTCCCGATTCAGTACATCGTCCACTAGCCGACTTGACTCCATGCTACTATTGCTGCCTCGGGCACCTTATGGCCGTTCTGCTGTGAGTCTAGATTATAGAATGGGATGAAAAACTGATAGTGAATTGTAACGTTCAGGGCCACCTAATGACGATGGAGCACTCAAATTGCGTCCCGATTCAATACATCGTCCTCCAGCAGACTTGTCTCCATGGGTCTATTGCTGCCTCGGGCACATTATGGCAGGCCTGCTGTGACTCAAAGATTTTCGAATCGGACGAAAAACTGATAGAGAATTGTAACGTTCCGGGCCTCCTAATGACGATGGAACACTCAAATTGCGTCCCGATTCAATACATCGTCCTCCAGCAGACTTGTCTCCATGGGTCTATTGCTGCCTCGGGCACCTTATGGCCGTTCTGCTGTGAGTCAAAGATTTTAGAATCGGACGAAAAACTGATAGTGAATTGTAACATTCAGGGCCACCTAATAACGATGGACCACACAAATTGCGTCCCGATTCAGTACATCGTCCTCCAGCCGACCTGACTCCATGGGTCTATTGCTGCCTCAGGCACCTTATGGCTGTTCTGCTGTGAGTCTAGATTATCGAATGGGACGAAAAACTGATAGTGAATTGTAACGTTGAGGGCCACCTAATGACAATGGATCACTCAAATTGCGTCCCGATTCAATATATCGTCCTCCAGCAGACTTGTTTCCATGGGGCTATTGTTGCCTCGGGCACCTTATGGCCGTTCTGCTGTGAGTCAAAGATTATCGAATCGGACGAAAAACTGATAGTGAATTGTAACTTTCAGGGCAACCTAATGACGATGGATCACTCAAATTGCGTCCCGATTCAATACATCGTCCTCCAGCCGACTTGTCTCCATGGGTCTATTGCTGCCTCGGGCACCTTATGGCCGTTCTGCTGTGAGTCAAAGATTTTCGAATCGGACGAAAAACTGATAGTAAATTGGAACGTTCAGGGCCTCCTAATGACGATGGATCACTCAAATTGCGTCCCGATTCAATACATCGTCCTCCAGCGGACTTGTCTCCATTGGTCTATTGCTGCCTCGGGCACCTAATGGACGTTCTGCTGTGAGTCAAAGACTTTCGAATCGGACGAAAAACTGATAGTGAATTGTAACATTCAGGGCCACCTAATGACGATGGACCACGCAAATTGCGTCCCGATTCAATACATCGTCCTCCAGCCGAGTTGACTCCATGGGTCTATTGCTGCCTAGGGCACCTTATGGCCGTTCTGCTGTGAGTCTAGATTATCGAATGGGATGAAAAACTGATAGTGAATTGTAACGTTCAGGGCCACCTAATGACGATGGATCACTCAAATTGCGTCCCGATTCAATACATTGTCCTCCAGCAGACTGTCTCCATGGGTCTATTGCAGCCTCGGGCACCTTATGGCCGTTCAGCTGTGACTCAAAGATTTTCGAATCGGACGAAAAACTGATAGTGAATTATAACGTTCAGGGCCTCCTAATGACGATGGAACACTCAAATTGCGTCCCGATTCAATACATCGTCCTCCAGCCTACTTGTCTCCATGGGTCTATTGCTGCCTCTGGCACCTTATGGCCGTTCTGCTGTGAGTAAAAGATTTTCGAATCGGACGAAAAACTGATAGTGAATTGTAACTTTCAGGGCCACCTAATGACGATGGATCACTCAAATTGCGTCCCGATTAAATACATCGTCCTCCAGCCGACTTGTCTCCATGGGTCTATTGCTGCCTCGGGCACCTTATGGCCGTTCTGCTGTGAGTCAAAGATTTTCGAATCGGACGAAAAACTGATAGTAAATTGTAACGTTCAGGGCCTCCTAATGACGATGGAACACTAAAATTGCGTCCCGATTCAATACATCGTCCTCCAGCAGACTTGACTTCATGGGTCTATTGCTGCCTCGGGCACCTTATGGGCGTTCTGCTGTGAGTCAAAGATTTTCGAATCGGACGAAAAACTGATAGTGAATTGTAACGTTCAGGGCCTCCTAATGACGATGGATCACTCAAATTGCGTCCCGATTGAATACATCGTCCTCCAGCCGACTTGACTCCATGGGTCTATTGCTGCATCGGGCACCTTATGGCCGATCTGCTGTGAGTCTAGATTATCGAATGGGACGAAAAACTGATAGTGAATTGTAACGTTCAGGGCCTCCTAATGACGATGGATCACTCAAATTGCGTCCCGATTCAATACATCGTCCTCCAGCAGACTTGTCTCCATGGGTCGAGTGCTGGCTCGGGCACCTAATGGCCGTTCTGCTGTGAGTCAAAGATTTTCGAATCGGACGAAAAACTGATAGTGAATTGTAACATTTAGGGCCACCTAATGACGATGGACCACGCAAATTGCGTCCCGATTCAATACATCGTCCTCCAGCCGAGTTGACTCCATGGGTCTATTGCTGCCTCGGGCACCTTATGGCCGTTCTGCTATGAATCTAGATTATCGAATAGGACGAAAAACTGATAGTGAATTGTAACGTTCAGGGCCACCTAATGACGATGGATCACTCAAATTGCGTCCCGATTCAATACATCGTCCCCAGCCGACTTGTCTCCATGGGTCTATTGCTGCCTCGGGCACCTTATGGCCGTTCTGCTGTGAGTCTAGATTATCGAATGGGATGAAAAACTGATAGTGAATTGTAACGTTCAGGGCCACCTAATGACGATGGATCACTTAAATTGCGTCCCGATTCAATACATCGTCCTCCAGCAGACTTGTCTCCATGGGTCTATTGCTGCCTCGGGCACCTTACGGCAGGCCTGCTGTGACTCAAAGATTTTCGGATCGGACGAAAAAATGATAGTGAATTGTAACGTTCAGGGCCTCCTAATGACGATGGAACACTCAAATTGCGTCCCGATTCAATACATCGTCCTCCAGCAGACTTGACTTCATGGGTCTATTGCTGCCTCGGGCACCTTATGGCCGTTCTGCTGTGAGTCAAAGATTTTCGAATCGGACGAAAAACTGATAGTGAATTGTAACGTTCAGGGCCTCCTAATGACGATGGATCACTCAAATTGCGTCCCGATTCAATACATCGTCCTCCATCCAACTTGACTCCATGGGTCTATTGCTGCCTCGGGCACCTTATGGCCGTTCTGCTGTGAGTCTAGATTATCGAATGGGACGAAAAACTGATAGTGAATTGTAACGTTCAGGGCCACCTAATGACGATGGATCACTCAAATTGCGACCCGATGCAATACATCGTCCTCCAGCCTACTTGACTCCATGGGTCTATTGCTGCCTCGGGCACCTTATGGCCGTTCTGCTGTGAGTCTAGATTATCGAATGGGACGAACAACTGATAGTGAATTGTAACGTTCAGGGCCTCCTAATGACGATGGATCACTCAAATTGCGTCCCGATTCAATACGTCGTCCTCCAGCCGACTTGTCTCCATGGGTCTATTGCTGCCTCGGGCACCTTATGGCCGTTCTGCTGTGAGTCTAGGTTATCGAATGGTACGAAAAACTGATAGTGAATTGTAACGTTCAGGGCCTCCTAATGACGATGTATCACTCAAATTGCGTCCCGATTCAATACATCGTCCTCCAGCAGACTTGTCTCCATGGGTCGATTGCTGCCTCGGGCACCTAATGGCCGTTCTGCTGTGAGTCAATGATTTTCGAATCGGACGAAAAACTGATAGTGAATTGTAACATTCAGGGCCACCTAATGACGATGGACCACGCAAATTGCGTCCCGATTCAATACATCGTCCTCCAGTCGAGTTTACTCCATGGGTCTATTGCTGCCTCGGGCACCTTATGTCCGTTCTGCTATGAGTCTAGGTTATCGAATGGGACGAAAAACTGATAGTGAATTGTAACGTTCAGGGACTCCTAATGACGATGGATCACTCAAATTGCGTCCCGATTCAATACGTCGTCCTCCAGCCGACTTGTCTCCATGGGTCTATTGCTGCCTCGGGCACCTTATGGCCGTTCTGCTGTGAGTCAAAGATTTTCGAATCGGACGAAAAACTGATAGTGAATTGTAACATTCAGGGCCACCTAATGACGATGGACCACGCAAATTGCGTCCCGATTCAATACATCGTCCCCCAGCCGAGTTTACTCCATGGGTCTATTGCTGCCTCGGGCACCTTATGGCCGTTCTGCTATGAGTCTAGATTATCGAATGGGACGAAAAACTGATAGTGAATTGTAACGATCTGGGCCACCTAATGCCGATGGATCACTCAAATTGCGTCCTGATTCAATACATCGTCCTCCAGCAGACTTGTCTCCATGGGTCGATTGCTACCTCGGGCACCTTATGGCCGTTCTGCTGTGAGTCAAAGATTTTCGAATCGGACGAAAAACTGATAGTGAATTGTAACTTTCAGGGCCACCTAATGACGATGGATCACTCAAATTGCGTCCCGATTCAATACATCGTCCTCCTGCAGACTTGTCTCCATGGGTCGATTGCTGCCTCGTGCACCTTATGGCCATTCTGCTGTGAGTCAAAGATTTTCGAATCGGACGAAAAACTGATAGTGATTTGTAACATTCAGGGCCACCTAATGACGATGGACCACACAAATTGCGTCCCGATTCAGTACATCGTCCACTAGCCGACTTGACTCCATGCTACTATTGCTGCCTCGGGCACCTTATGGCCGTTCTGCTGTGAGTCTAGATTATAGAATGGGATGAAAAACTGATAGTGAATTGTAACGTTCAGGGCCACCTAATGTCGATGGAGCACTCAAATTGCGTCCCGATTCAATACATCGTCCTCCAGCAGACTTGTCTCCATGGGTCTATTGCTGCCTCGGGCACCTTATGGCAGGCCTGCTGTGACTCAAAGATTTTCGAATCGGACGAAAAACTGATAGAGAATTGTAACGTTCAGGGCCTCCTAATGACGATGGAACACTCAAATTGCGTCCCGATTCAATACATCGTCCTCCAGCAGACTTGTCTCCATGGGTCTATTGCTGCCTCGGGCACCTTATGGCCGTTCTGCTGTGAGTCAAAGATTTTCGAATCGGACGAAAAACTGATAGTGAATTGTAACGTTCAGGGCCACCTAATGACGATGGATCACTCAAATTGCGTCCCGATTCAATACATTGTCCTAAAGCAGACTGTCTCCATGGGTCTATTGCAGCCTCGGGCACCTTATGGCCGTTCAGCTGTGACTCAAAGATTTTCGAATCGGACGAAAAACTGATAGTGAATTGTAACGTTCAGGGCATCCTAATGACGATGGAACACTCAAATTGCGTCCCGATTCAATACATCGTCCTCCAGCCTACTTGTCTCCATGGGTCTATTGCTGCCTCGGGCACCTTATGGCCGTTCTGCCGTGAGTAAAAGATTTTCGAATCGGACGAAAAACTGATAGTGAATTGTAACTTTCAGGGCAACCTAATGACGATGGATCACTCAAATTGCGTCCCGATTAAATACATCGTCCTCCAGCCGACTTGTCTCCATGGGTCTATTGCTGCCTCGGGCACCTTATGGCCGTTCTGCTGTGAGTCAAAGATTTTCGAATCGGACGAAAAACTGATAGTAAATTGTAATGTTCAGGGCCTCCTAATGACGATGGAACACTAAAATTGCGTCCCGATTCAATACATCGTCCTCCAGCAGCCTTGACTTCATGGGTCTATTGCTGCCTCGGGCAACTTATGGGCGTTCTGCTGTGAGTCTAGATTATCGAATGGGATGAAAAACTGATAGTGAATTGTAACGTTCAGGGCCACCTAATGACGATGGATCACTCAAATTGCGTCCCGATTCAATACATCGTCCTCCAGTAGACTTGTCTCCATGGGTCTATTGCTGCCTCGGGCACCTTACGGCAGGCCTGCTGTGACTCAAAGATTTTCGGATCGGACGAAAAAATGATAGTGAATTGTAACGTTCAGGGCCTCCTAATGACGATGGAACACTCAAATTGCGTCCCGATTCAATACATCGTCCTCCAGCAGACTTGACTTCATGGGTCTATTGCTGCCTCGGGCACCTTATGGCCGTTCTGCTGTGAGTCAAAGATTTTCGAATCGGACGAAAAACTGATAGTGAATTGTAACGTTCAGGGCCACCTAATGACGATGGATCACTCAAATTGCGTCCCGATTCAATACATCGTCCTCCAGCCAACTTGACTCCATGGGTCTATTGCTGCCTCGGGCACCTTATGGCCGTTCTGCTGTGAGTCTAGATTATCGAATGGGACGAAAAACTGATAGTGAATTGTAACGTTCAGGGCCACCTAATGACGATGGATCACTCAAATTGCGACCCGATTCAATACATCGTCCTCCAGCCTACTTGACTCCATGGGTCTATTGCTGCCTCGGGCACCTTATGGCCGTTCTGCTGTGAGTCTAGATTATCGAATGGGACGAAAAACTGATAGTGAATTGTAACGTTCAGGGCCTCCTAATGACGATGGATCACTCAAATTGCGTCCCGATTCAATACGTCGTCCTCCAGCCGACTTGTCTCCATGGGTCTATTGCTGCCTCGGGCACCTTATGGCCGTTCTGCTGTGAGTCTAGGTTATCGAATGGGACGAAAAACTGATAGTGAATTGTAACGTTCAGGGCCTCCTAATGACGATGGATCACTCAAATTGCGTCCCGATTCAATACATCGTCCTCCAGCAGACTTGTCTCCATGGGTCGATTGCTGCCTCGGGCACCTAATGGCCGTTCTGCTGTGAGTCAAAGATTTTCGAATCGGACGAAAAACTGATAGTGAATTGTAACATTCAGGGCCACCTAATGACGATGGACCACGCAAATTGCGTCCCGATTCAATACATCGTCCTCCAGCCGAGTTGTCTATTGCTGCCTCGGGCACCTTATGGCCGTTCTGCTGTGAATCTAGATTATCGAATGGGACGAAAAACTGATAGTGAATTGTAACGTTCAGGGCCACCTAATGACGATGGATCACTCAAATTGCGTCCCGATTCAATACATCGTCCCCAGCCGACTTGTCTCCATGGGTCTATTGCTGCCTCGGGCACCTTATGGCCGTTCTGCTGTGAGTCTAGATTATCGAATGGGATGAAAAACTGATAGTGAATTGTAACGTTCAGGGCCTCCTAATGACGATGGATCACTCAAATTGCGTCCCGATTCAATACATCGTCCTCCAGCAGAATTGTCTCCATGGGTCTATTGCTGCCTCGGGCACCTAATGGACGTTCTGCTGTGAGTCAAAGACTTTCGAATCGGACGAAAAACTGATAGTGAATTGTAACATTCAGGGCCACCTAATGACGATGGACCACGCAAATTGCGTCCCGATTCAGTACATCGTCCTCCAGCCGAGTTGACTCCATGGGTCTATTGCTGCCTAGGGCACCTTATGGCCGTTCTGCTGTGAGTCTAGATTATCGAATGGGATGAAAAACTGATAGTGAATTGTAACGTTCAGGGCCACCTAATGACGATGGATCACTCAAATTGCGTCCCGATTCAATACATCGTCCTCCAGCAGACTTGTCTCCATGGGTGTATTGCTGCCTCGGGCACCTTATGGCCGTTCTGCTGTGAGTCAAAGATTTTCGAATCGGACGAAAAACTGATAGTGAATTGTAACGTTCAGGGCCACCTAATGACGATGGATCACTCAAATTGCGTCCCGATTCAATACATTGTCCTCCAGCAGACTGTCTCCATGGGTCTATTGCAGCCTCGGGCACCTTATGGCCGTCCAGCTGTGACTCAAAGATTTTCGAATCGGACGAAAAACTGATAGTGAATTGTAACGTTCAGGGCCTCCTAATGACGATGGAACACTCAAATTGCGTCCCGATTCAATACATCGTCCTCCAGCCTACTTGTCTCCATGGGTCTATTGCTGCCTCGGGCACCTTATGGCCGTTCTGCTGTGAGTAAAAGATTTTCGAATCGGACGAAAAACTGATAGTGAATTGTAACTTTCAGGGCCACCTAATGACGATGGATCACTCAAATTGCGTCCCGATTAAATACATCGTCCTCCAGCCGACTTGTCTCCATGGGTCTATTGCTGCCTCGGGCACCTTATGGCCGTTCTGCTGGGAGTCAAAGATTTTCGAATCGGACGAAAAACTGATAGTAAATTGTAACGTTCAGGGCCTCCTAATGACGATGGATCACTCAAATTGCGTCCCGATTCAATACATCGTCCTCCAGCAGACTTGACTTCATGGGTCTATTGCTGCCTCGGGCACCTTATGGGCGTTCTGCTGTGAGTAAAAGATTTTCGAATCGGACGAAAAACTGATAGTGAATTGTAACGTTCAGGGCCTCCTAATGACGATGCATCACTCAAATTGCGTCCCGATTCAATACATCGTCCTCCAGCCGACTTGACTCCATGGGTCTATTGCTGCATCGGGCACCTTATGGCCGTTCTGCTGTGAGTCTAGATTATCGAATGGGACGAAAAACTGATAGTGAATTGTAACGTTCAGGGCCTCCTAATGACGATGGATCACTCAAATTGCGTCCCGATTCAATACATCGTCCTCCAGCAGACTTGTCTCCATGGGTCGAATGCTGCCTGGGGCACCTAATGGCCGTTATGCTGTGAGTCAAAGATTTTCGAATCGGACGAAAAACTGATAGTGAATTGTAACATTTAGGGCCACCTAATGACGATGGACCACGCAAATTGCGCCCCGATTCAATACATCGTCCTCCAGCCGAGTTGACTCCATGGGTCTATTGCTGCCTCGGGCACCTTATGGCCGTTCTGCTATGAATCTAGATTATCGAATAGGACGAAAAACTGATAGTGAATTGTAACGTTCAGGGCCACCTAATGACGATGGATCACTCAAATTGCGTCCCGATTCAGTACATCGTCCCCAGCCGACTTGTCTCCATGGGTCTATTGCTGCCTCGGGCACCTTATGGCCGTTCTGCTGTGAGTCTAGATTATCGAATGGGATGAAAAACTGATAGTGAATTGTAACGTTCAGGGCCACCTAATGACGATGGATCACTCAAATTGCGTCCCGATTCAATACATCGTCCTCCAGCAGACTTGTCTCCATGGGTCTATTGCTGCCTCGGGCACCTTACGGCAGGCCTGCTGTGACTCAAAGATTTTCGGATCGGACGAAAAAATGATAGTGAATTGTAACGTTCAGGGCCTCCTAATGACGATGGAACACTCAAATTGCGTCCCGATTCAATACATCGTCCTCCAGCAGACTTGACTTCATGGGTCTATTGCTGCCTCGGGCACCTTATGGCCGTTCTGCTGTGAGTCAAAGATTTTCGAATCGGACGAAAAACTGATAGTGAATTGTAACGTTAAGGGCCACCTAATGACGATGGATCATTGAAATTGCGTCCCGATTCAATACATCGTCCTCCAGCCAACTTGACTCCATGGGTCTATTGCTGCCTCGGGCACCTTATGGCCGTTCTGCTGTGAGTCAAAGACTTTCGAATGGGACGAAAAACTGATAGTGAATTGTAACGTTCAGGGCCACCTAATGACGATGGATCACTCAAATTGCGACCCGATTCAATACATCGTCCTCCAGCCTACTTGACTCCATGGGTCTATTGCTGCCTCGGGCACCTTATGGCCGTTCTGCTGTGAGTCTAGATTATCGAATGGGACGAAAAACTGATAGTGAATTGTAACGTTCAGGGCCACCTAATGACGATGGATCACTCAAATTGCGTCCCGATTCAATACATCGTCCCCAGCCGACTTGTCTCCATGGGTCTATTGCTGCCTCGGGCACCTTATGGCCGTTCTGCTGTGAGTCTAGATTATCGAATGGGATGAAAAACTGATAGTGAATTGTAACGTTCAGGGCCTCCTAATGACGATGGATCACTCAAATTGCGTCCCGATTCAATACACCGTCCTCCAGCAGACTTGGCTCCATGGGTCTATTGCTGCCTCGGGCACCTTATGGCAGGCCTGCTCTGACTCAAAGATTTTCGTATCGGACGAAAAACTGATAGTGAATTGAAACGTTCAGGGCCTCCTAATGACAATGGAACACTCAAATTGCGTCCCGATTCAATACATCGTCCTCCAGCAGACTTGTCTCCATTGGTCGATTGCTGCCTCGGGCACCTAATGGCCGTTCTGCTGTGAGTCAAAGATTTTCGAATCGGACGAAAAACTGATAGTGAATTGTAACATTCAGGGCCACCTAATGACGATGGACCACGCAAATTGCGTCCCGACTCAATACATCGTCCTCCAGCCGAGTTGACTCCATGGGTCTATTGCTGCCTCGGGCACCTTATGGCCGTTCTGCTGTGAATCTAGATTATCGAATGGGACGAAAACTGGTAGTGAATTGTAACGTTCAGGGCCACCTAATAACGATGGATAACTCAAATTGCGTCCCGATTCAATATATCGTCCTCCAGCCGACTTGTCTCCATGGGTCTATTGCTGCCTCGGGCACCTTATGGCCGTTCTGCTGTGAGTCTAGATTTTCGAATGGGACGAAAAACTGATAGTGAATTGTAACTTTCAGGGCCACCTAATGACGATGGATCACTCAAATTGCGTCCCGATTCAATACGTCGTCCTCCAGCAGACTTGTCTCCATGGGTCGATTGCTGCCTCGGGCACCTTTTGGCCGTTCTGCTGTGAGTCAAAGATTTTCGAATCGGACGAAAAACCTGATAGTGATTTGTAACATTCAGGGCCACCTAATGACGATGGACCACACAAATTGCGTCCCGATTTAGTACATCGTCCACTAGCCGACTTGACTCCATGGGACTATTGCTGCCTCGGGCACCTTATGGCTGTTCTGCTGTGAGTCTAGATTATCGAATGGGATGAAAAACTGATAGTGAATTGTAACGTTCAGGGCCACCTAATGACGATGGATCACTCAAATTGCGTCCCGATTCAATACATCGTCCTCCAGCAGACTTGTCTCCATGGTTCTATTGCTGCCTCGGGCACCTTATGGCCGTTCTGCTGTGAGTCAAAGATTTTCGAATCGGACGAAAAACTGATAGTGAATTGTAACATTCAGGGCCACCTAATGACGATGGACCACACAAATTGCGTCCCGATTCAGTACATCGTCCTCCAGCCGACCTGACTCCATGGGTCTATTGCTGCCTCGGGCACCTTATGGCCGTTCTGCTGTGAGTCTAGATTATCGAATGGGACGAAAAACTGATATTGAATTGTAACGTTCAGGGCCACCTAATGACGATGGATCACTCATATTGCGTCCCGATTCAATACATCGTCCACCAGCCGACTTGTCTCCATGGGTCTATTGCTGCCTCGGGCACCTTATGGCCGTTCTGCTGTGAGTCAAAGATTTTCGAATCGGACGAAAAACTGATAGTAAATTGGAACGTTCAGGGCCTCCTAATGACGATGGAACACTCAAATTGCGTCCCGATTCAATACATCGTCCTCCAGCGGACTTATCTCCATTGGTCTATTGCTGCCTCGGGCACCTAATGGCCATTCTGCTGTGAGTCAAAGACTTTCGAATCGGACGAAAAACTGATAGTGAATTGTAACATTCAGGGCCACCTAATGACGATGGACCACGCAAATTGCGTCCCGACTCAATACATCGTCCTCCAGCCGAGTTGACTCCATGGGTCTATTGCTGCCTCGGGCACCTTATGGCCGTTCTGCTGTGAATCTAGATTATCGAATGGGACGAAAACTGGTAGTGAATTGTAACGTTCAGGGCCACCTAATAACGATGGATCACTCAAATTGCGTCCCGATTCAGTATATCGTCCTCCAGCCGACTTGTCTCCATGGGTCTATTGCTGCCTCGGGCACCTTATGGCCGTTCTGCTGTGAGTCTAGATTTTCGAATGGGACGAAAAACTGATAGTGAATTGTAACGTTCAGGGCCACCTAATAACGATGGATCACTCAAATTGCGTCCCGATTCAGTATATCGTCCTCCAGCAGACTTGTCTCCATGGGTCTATTGCTGCCTCGGGCACCTTATGGCCGTTCTGCTGTGAGTCAAAGATTTTCGAATCGGACGAAAAACTGATAGTGAATTGTAACATTCAGGGCCACCTAATGACGATGGACCACACAAATTGCGTCCCGATTCAGTACATCGTCCTCCAGCCGACCTGACTCCATGGGTCTATTGCTGCCTCGGGCACCTTATGGCCGTTCTGCTGTGAGTCTAGATTATCGAATGGGACGAAAAACTGATATAGAATTGTAACGTTCAGGGCAACCTAATGACGATGGATCACTCAAATTGCGTCCCGATTCAATACATCGTCCACCAGCCGACTTGTCTCCATGGGTCTATTGCTGCCTCGGGCACCTTATGGCCGTTCTGCTGTGAGTCAAAGATTTTCGAATCGGACGAAAAACTGATAGTGAATTGTAACATTCAGGGCCTCCTAATGACGATGGAACACTCAAATTGCGTCCCGATTCTATACATCGTCCTCCAGCCGACAGGTCTCCATGCGTCTATTGCTGCCTCGGGCACCTTATGGCCGTTCTGCTGTGAGTCAAAGATTTTCGAATCGGACGAAAAACTGATAGTGAATTGTAACGTTCAGGGCCACCTAATGACGATGGATCACTCAAATTGCGTCCCGATTCAATACATCGTCCTGAGGCGACATGTCTCCATGGGTCTATTGCTGCCTTGGCACCTTATGGCCGTTCTGCTGTGAGTCAAAGATTTTCGAATCGGTCGAAAAACTGATAGTGAATTGTAACGTTCAGGGCCACCTAATGACGATGGATCACTCAAATTGCGTCCCGATTCAATACATCGTCCTCCAGCCGACTTGTCTCCATGGGTCTATTGCTGCCTTGGCACCTTATGGCCGTTCTGCTGTGAGTCAAAGATTTTCGAATCGGACGAAAAACTGATAGTGAATTGTAACGTTCAGGGTTTCCTAATGACGATGGAACACTCAAATTGCGTCCCGATTCAATACATCGTCCTCCAGCCGACTTGTCTCCATGGGTCTATTGCTGCCTCGGGCACCTTATGGCCGTTCTGCTGTGAGTCAAAGATTTTCGAATCGGACGAAAAACTGATAGTGAATTGTAACGTTCAGGGCCACCTAATGACGATGGATCACTCAAATTGCGTCCCGATTCAATACATCGTCCTCCAGCCGACTTGACTCCATGGGTCTATTACTGCCTCGGGCACCTTATGGCCGTTCTGCTGTGAGTCTAGATTATCGAATGGGACGAAAAACTGATAGTGAATTGTAACGTTCAGGGCCTCCTAATGACGATGGATCTCTCAAATTGCGTCCCGATTCAATACATCGTCCTCCAGCAGACTTGTCTCCATTGGTCTATTGCTGCCTCGGGCACCTTATGGCCGTTCTGCTGTGAGTCTAGATTATCGAATGGGACGAAAAACTGATAGTGAATTGTAACGTTCAGGGCCACCTAATGACGATGGATCACTCAAATTGCGTCCCGATTCAATTTATCGTCCTCCAGCCGACTTGACTCCATGGGTCTATTGCTGCATCGGGCACCTTATGGCCGTTCTGCTGTGAGTCTAGATTATCGAATGGGACGAAAAACTGATAGTTAATTGTAACGTTCAGGGCCTCCTAATGACGATGGAACACTCAAATTGCGTCCCGATTCAATACATCGTCCTCCAGCAGACTTGTCTCCATGCGTCTATTGCTGCTTCGGGCACCTTATGGCCGTTCTGCTGTGAGTCAAAGATTTTCGAATCGGACGAAAAACTGATAGTGAATTGTAACGTTCTGGGCCACCTAATGACGATGGATCACTCAAATTGCGTCCCGATTCAATATATCGTCCTGCAGCCGACTTGACTCCATGGGTCTATTGCTGCCTCGGGCACCTTATGGCCGTTCTGCTGTGAGTCTAGATTATCGAATGGGACAAAAAACTGATAGTGAATTGTAACGTTCAGGGCCTCCTAATGACGATGGATCTCTCAAATTGCGTCCCGATTCAATACATCGTCCTCCAGCAGACTTGTCTCCATTGGTCTATTGCTGCCTCGGGCACCTTATGGCCGTTCTGCTGTGAGTCTAGTTTATCGAATGGGACGAAAAACTGATAGTGAATTGTAACGTTCAGGGCCTCCTAATGACGATGGATCACTCAAATTGCGTCCCGATTCAATACATCGTCCTCCAGCAAACTTGTTTCCATGGGTCTATCGTTGCCCCGGGCACCTTATGGCCGTTCTGCTGTGAATCAAAGATTTTCGAATCGGACGAAAAACTGATAGTGAATTGTAACTTTCAGGGCAACCTAATGACGATGGATCACTCAAATTGCGTCCCGATTCAATACATTGTCCTCCAGCCGACTTGTCTCCATGGGTCTATTGCTGCCTCGGGCACCTTATGGCCGTTCTGCTGTGAGTCAAAGATTTTCGAATCGGACGAGAAACTGATAGTAAATTGGAACGTTCAGGGCCTCCTAATGACGATGGAACACTCAAATTGCGTCCCGATTCAATACATCGTCCTCCAGCCGACAGGTCTCCATGCGTCTATTGCTGCCTCGGGCACCTTATGGCCGTTCTGCTGTGAGTCAAAGATTTTCGAATCGGACGAAAAACTGATAGTGAATTGTAACGTTCAGGGCCACCAAATGACGATGGATCACTCAAATTGCGTCCCGATTCAATACATCGTCCTGAGGCGACATGTCTCCATGGGTCTATTGCTGCCTTGGCACCTTATGGCCGTTCTGCTGTGAGTCAAAGATTTTCGAATCGGTCGAAAAACTGATAGTGAATTGTAACGTTCAGGGCCACCTAATGACGATGGATCACTCAAATTGCGTCCCGATTCAATACATCGTCCTCCAGCCGACTTGTCTCCATGAGTCTATTGCTGCCTTGGCACCTTATGGCCGTTCTGCTGTGAGTCAAAGATTTTCGAATCGGACGAAAAACTGATAGTGAATTGTAACGTTCAGGGCCTCCTAATGACGATGGATCTCTCAAATTGCGTCCCGATTCAATACATCGTCCTCCAGCAGACTTGTCTCCATTGGTCTATTGCTGCCTCGGGCACCTTATGGCCGTTCTGCTGTGAGTCTAGATTATCGAATGGGACGAAAAACTGATAGTGAATTGTAACGTTCAGGGCCACCTAATGACGATGGATCACTCAAATTGCGTCCCGATTCAATTTATCGTCCTCCAGCCGACTTGACTCCATGGGTCTATTGCTGCATCGGGCACCTTATGGCCGTTCTGCTGTGAGTCTAGATTATCGAATGGGACGAAAAACTGATAGTTAATTGTAACGTTCAGGGCCTCCTAATGACGATGGAACACTCAAATTGCGTCCCGATTCAATACATCGTCCTCCAGCAGACTTGTCTCCATGCGTCTATTGCTGCTTCGGGCACCTTATGGCCGTTCTGCTGTGAGTCAAAGATTTTCGAATCGGACGAAAAACTGATAGTGAATTGTAACGTTCTGGGCCACCTAATGACGATGGATCACTCAAATTGCGTCCCGATTCAATATATCGTCCTGCAGCCGACTTGACTCCATGGGTCTATTGCTGCCTCGGGCACCTTATGGCCGTTCTGCTGTGAGTCTAGATTATCGAATGGGACAAAAAACTGATAGTGAATTGTAACGTTCAGGGCCTCCTAATGACGATGGATCTCTCAAATTGCGTCCCGATTCAATACATCGTCCTCCAGCAGACTTGTCTCCATTGGTCTATTGCTGCCTCGGGCACCTTATGGCCGTTCTGCTGTGAGTCTAGTTTATCGAATGGGACGAAAAACTGATAGTGAATTGTAACGTTCAGGGCCTCCTAATGACGATGGATCACTCAAATTGCGTCCCGATTCAATACATCGTCCTCCAGCAAACTTGTTTCCATGGGTCTATCGTTGCCCCGGGCACCTTATGGCCGTTCTGCTGTGAATCAAAGATTTTCGAATCGGACGAAAAACTGATAGTGAATTGTAACTTTCAGGGCAACCTAATGACGATGGATCACTCAAATTGCGTCCCGATTCAATACATTGTCCTCCAGCCGACTTGTCTCCATGGGTCTATTGCTGCCTCGGGCACCTTATGGCCGTTCTGCTGTGAGTCAAAGATTTTCGAATCGGACGAGAAACTGATAGTAAATTGGAACGTTCAGGGCCTCCTAATGACGATGGAACACTCAAATTGCGTCCCGATTCAATACATCGTCCTCCAGCCGACAGGTCTCCATGCGTCTATTGCTGCCTCGGGCACCTTATGGCCGTTCTGCTGTGAGTCAAAGATTTTCGAATCGGACGAAAAACTGATAGTGAATTGTAACGTTCAGGGCCACCAAATGACGATGGATCACTCAAATTGCGTCCCGATTCAATACATCGTCCTGAGGCGACATGTCTCCATGGGTCTATTGCTGCCTTGGCACCTTATGGCCGTTCTGCTGTGAGTCAAAGATTTTCGAATCGGTCGAAAAACTGATAGTGAATTGTAACGTTCAGGGCCACCTAATGACGATGGATCACTCAAATTGCGTCCCGATTCAATACATCGTCCTCCAGCCGACTTGTCTCCATGAGTCTATTGCTGCCTTGGCACCTTATGGCCGTTCTGCTGTGAGTCAAAGATTTTCGAATCGGACGAAAAACTGATAGTGAATTGTAACGTTCAGGGCCTCCTAATGACGATGGATCTCTCAAATTGCGTCCCGATTCAATACATCGTCCTCCAGCAGACTTGTCTCCATTGGTCTATTGCTGCCTCGGGCACCTTATGGCCGTTCTGCTGTGAGTCTAGATTATCGAATGGGACGAAAAACTGATAGTGAATTGTAACGTTCAGGGCCACCTAATGACGATGGATCACTCAAATTGCGTCCCGATTCAATTTATCGTCCTCCAGCCGACTTGACTCCATGGGTCTATTGCTGCATCGGGCACCTTATGGCCGTTCTGCTGTGAGTCTAGATTATCGAATGGGACGAAAAACTGATAGTTAATTGTAACGTTCAGGGCCTCCTAATGACGATGGAACACTCAAATTGCGTCCCGATTCAATACATCGTCCTCCAGCAGACTTGTCTCCATGCGTCTATTGCTGCTTCGGGCACCTTATGGCCGTTCTGCTGTGAGTCAAAGATTTTCGAATCGGACGAAAAACTGATAGTGAATTGTAACGTTCTGAGCCACCTAATGACGATGGATCACTCAAATTGCGTCCCGATTCAATATATCGTCCTGCAGCCGACTTGACTCCATGGGTCTATTGCTGCCTCGGGCACCTTATGGCCGTTCTGCTGTGAGTCTAGATTATCGAATGGGACAAAAAACTGATAGTGAATTGTAACGTTCAGGGCCTCCTAATGACGATGGATCTCTCAAATTGCGTCCCGATTCAATACATCGTCCTCCAGCAGACTTGTCTCCATTGGTCTATTGCTGCCTCGGGCACCTTATGGCCGTTCTGCTGTGAGTCTAGTTTATCGAATGGGACGAAAAACTGATAGTGAATTGTAACGTTCAGGGCCTCCTAATGACGATGGAACACTCAAATTGCGTCCCGATTCAATACATCGTCCTCCAGCAGACTTGTCTCCATGCGTCTATTGCAGCTTCGGGCACCTTATGGCCGTTCTGCTGTGAGTCAAAGATTTTCGAATCGGACGAAAAACTGATAGTGAATTGTAACGTTCAGGGCCACCTAATGACGATGGATCACTCAAATTGCGTAACGATTCAATACATCGTCCTCCAGCCGACTTGACTCCATGGGTCTATTGCTGCCTCGGGCACCTTATGGCCGTTCTGCTGTGAGTCTAGATTATCGAATGGGACAAAAAACTGATAGTGAATTGTAACGTTCAGGGCCTCCTAATGACGATGGATCACTCAAATTGCGTCCCGATTCAATACATCGTCCTCCAGCAAACTTGTTTCCATGGGTCTATCGTTGCCTCGGGCACCTTATGGCCGTTCTGCTGTGAGTCAAAGATTTTCGAATCGGACGAAAAACTGATAGTGAATTGTAACTTTCAGGGCAACCTAATGACGATGGATCACTCAAATTGCGTCCCGATTCAATACATCGTCCTCCAGCAGACTTGTCTCCATGCGTCTATTGCTGCTTCGGGCACCTTATGGCCGTTCTGCTGTGAGTCAAAGATTTTCGAATCGGACGAGAAACTGATAGTGAATTGTAACATTCAGGGCCACCTAATGACGATGGACCACGCAAATTGCGTCCGGACTCAATACATCGTCCTCCAGCCGATTTGACTCCATGGGTCTATTGCTGCCTCGGGCACCTTATGGCCGTTCTGCTGTGAATCTAGATTATCGAATGGGACGAAAACTGGTAGTGAATTGTAACGTTCAGGGCCACCTAATGACGATGGATCACTCAAATTGCGTCCCGATTCAATATATCGTCCTCCAGCAGACTTGTCTCCATGGGTCGATTGCTGCCTCGGGCACCTTATGGCCGTTCTGCTGTGAGTCAAAGATTTTCGAATCGGACGAAAAACCTGATAGTGATTTATAACATTCAGGGCCACCTAATGACGATGGACCACACAAATTGCGTCCCGATTCAGTACATCGTCCACTAGCCGACTTGACTCCATGGGACTATTGCTGCCTCGGGCACCTTATGGCCGTTCTGCTGTGAGTCTAGATTATCGAATGGGATGAAAAACTGATAGTGAATTGTAACGTTCAGGGCCACCTAATGACGATGGATCACTCAAATTGCGTCCCGATTCAATACATCGTCCTCCAGCAGACTTGTCTCCATGGTTCTATTGCTGCCTCGGGCACCTAATGGCAGTCCTGCTGTGACTCAAAGATTTTCGAATCGGACGAAAAACTGATAGTGAATTGTAACGTTCAGGGCCTCCTAATGACGATGGAACACTCAAATTGCGTCCCGATTCAATACATCGTCCTCCAGCAGACTTGTCTCCATGCGTCTATTGCTGCCTCGGGCACCTAATGGCCGTTCTGCTGTGAGTCAAAGATTTTCGAATCGGACGAAAAACTGATAGTGAATTGTAACGTTCAGGGCCACCTAATGACGATGGATCACTCAAATTGCGTCCCGATTAAATACATCGTCCTTCAGCCGACATGTCTCCATGGGTCAATTGCTGCCTTGGCACCTTATGGCCGTTCTGCTGTGAGTCAAAGATTTTCGAATCGGACGAAAAACTGATAGTGAATTGTAACGTTGAGGGCCACCTAATGACGATGGATCACTCAAATTGTGTCCCGATTCAATACATCGTCCTCCAGCCGACAGGTCTCCATGGGTCTATTGCTGCCTTGGCACCTTATGGCCGTTCTGCTGTGAGTCAAAGATTTTCGAATCGGACGAAAAACTGATAGTGAATTGTAACGTTCAGGGCCTCCTAATGACGATGGAACACTCAAATTGCGTCCCGATTCAATACATCGTCCTCCAGCCGACTTGTCTCCATGGGTCAATTGCTGCCTCGGGCACCTTATGGCCGTTCTGCTGTGAGTCAAAGATTTTCGAATCGGACGAACAACTGATAGTGAATTGTAACTTTCAGGGCCACCTAATGACGATGGATCACTCAAATTGCGTCCCGATTAAATACATCGTCCTCCAGCCGACTTGTCTAAATGGGTCTATTGCTGCCTCGGGCATCTTACGGCCGTTCTGCTGTGAGACAAAGATTTTCGAATCGGACGAAAAACTGATAGTGAATTGTAACGTTCAGGGCCTCCTAATGACGATGGAACACTAAAATTGCGTCCCGATTCAATACATCGTCCTCCAGCAGTCTTGACTTCATGGGTCTATTGCTGCCTCGGGCACCTTATGGCGGTTCTGCTGTGAGTCAAAGATTTTCGAATCGGACGAAAAACTGATAGTGAATTGTAACGTTCAGGGCAACCTAATGACGATGGATCACTCAAATTGCGTCCCGATTCAATACATCGTCCTCCAGCCGACTTGACTCAATGGGTCTATTACTGCCTCGGGCACCTTATGGCCGTTCTGCTGTGAGTCTAGGTTATCGAATGGGACGAAAAACTGATAGTGAATTGTAACGTTCAGGGCCTCCTAATGACGATGGATCTCTCAAATTGCGTCCCGATTCAATACATCGTCCTCCAGCAGACTTGTCTCCATTGGTCTATTGCTGCCTCCGGCACCTTATGGCCGTTCTGCTGTGAGTCTAGATTATCGAATGGGACGAAAAACTGATAGTGAATTGTAACGTTCAGGGCCACCTAATGACGATGGATCACTCAAATTGCGTCCCGATTCAATTTATCGTCCTAAAGCCGACTTGACTCCATGGGTCTATTGCTGCATCGGGCACCTTATGGCCGTTCTGCTGTGAGTCTAGATTATCGAATGGGACGAAAAACTGATAGTGAATTGTAACGTTCAGGGCCTCCTAATGACGATGGAACACTCAAATTGCGTCCCGATTCAATACATCGTCCTCCAGCAGACTTGTCTCCATGCGTCTACTGCTGCTTCGGGCACCTTATGGCCGTTCTGCTGTGAGTCAAAGATTTTCGAATCGGACGAAAAACTGATAGTGAATTGTAACGTTCTGGGCCACCTAATGACGATGGATCACTCAAATTGCGTCCCGATTCAATATATCGTCCTCCAGCCGACTTGACTCCATGGGTCTATTGCTGCCTCGGGCACCTTATGGCCGTTCTGCTGTGAGTCAAAGATTTTCGAATCGGACGAAAAACTGATAGTGAATTGTAACGTTCAGGGCCACCTAATGACGATGGATCACTCAAATTGCGTAACGATTCAATACATCGTCCTCCAGCCGACTTGACTCCATGGGTCTATTGCTGCCTCGGGCACCTTATGGCCGTTCTGCTGTGAGTCTAGATTATCGAATGGGACAAAAAACTGATAGTGAATTGTAACGTTCAGGGCCTCCTAATGACGATGGATCACTCAAATTGCGTCCCGATTCAATACATCGTCCTCCAGCAAACTTGTTTATATGGGTCTATCGTTGCCCCGGGCACCTTATGGCCGTTCTGCTGTGAGTCAAAGATTTTCGAATCGGACGAAAAACTGATAGTGAATTGTAACTTTCAGGGCAACCTAATGACGATGGATCACTCAAATTGCGTCCCGATTCAATACATTGTCCTCCAGCCGACTTGTCTCCATGGGTCTATTGCTGCCTCGGGCACCTTATGGCCGTTCTGCTGTGAGTCAAAGATTTTCGAATCGGACGAGAAACTGATAGTAAATTGGAACGTTCAGGGCCTCCTAATGACGATGGAACACTCAAATTGCGTCCCGATTCAATACATCGTCCTCCAGCCGACAGGTCTCCATGCGTCTATTGCTGCCTCGGGCACCTTATGGCCGTTCTGCTGTGAGTCAAAGATTTTCGAATCGGACGAAAAACTGATAGTGAATTGTAACGTTCAGGGCCACCAAATGACGATGGATCACTCAAATTGCGTCCCGATTCAATACATCGTCCTGAGGCGACATGTCTCCATGGGTCTATTGCTGCCTTGGCACCTTATGGCCGTTCTGCTGTGAGTCAAAGATTTTCGAATCGGTCGAAAAACTGATAGTGAATTGTAACGTTCAGGGCCACCTAATGACGATGGATCACTCAAATTGCGTCCCGATTCAATACATCGTCCTCCAGCCGACTTGTCTCCATGGGTCTATTGCTGCCTTGGCACCTTATGGCCGTTCTGCTGTGAGTCAAAGATTTTCGAATCGGACGAAAAACTGATAGTGAATTGTAACGTTCAGGGCCTCCTAATGACGATGGATCTCTCAAATTGCGTCCCGATTCAATACATCGTCCTCCAGCAGACTTGTCTCCATTGGTCTATTGCTGCCTCGGGCACCTCATGGCCGTTCTGCTGTGAGTCTAGATTATCGAATGGGACGAAAAACTGATAGTGAATTGTAACGTTCAGGGCCACCTAATGACGATGGATCACTCAAATTGCGTCCCGATTCAATTTATCGTCCTCCAGCCGACTTGACTCCATGGGTCTATTGCTGCATCGGGCACCTTATGGCCGTTCTGCTGTGAGTCTAGATTATCGAATGGGACGAAAAACTGATAGTTAATTGTAACGTTCAGGGCCTCCTAATGACGATGGAACACTCAAATTGCGTCCCGATTCAATACATCGTCCTCCAGCAGACTTGTCTCCATGCGTCTATTGCTGCTTCGGGCACCTTATGGCCGTTCTGCTGTGAGTCAAAGATTTTCGAATCGGACGAAAAACTGATAGTGAATTGTAACGTTCTGGGCCACCTAATGACGATGGATCACTCAAATTGCGTCCCGATTCAATATATCGTCCTGCAGCCGACTTGACTCCATGGGTCTATTGCTGCCTCGGGCACCTTATGGCCGTTCTGCTGTGAGTCTAGATTATCGAATGGGACAAAAAACTGATAGTGAATTGTAACGTTCAGGGCCTCCTAATGACGATGGATCTCTCAAATTGCGTCCCGATTCAATACATCGTCCTCCAGCAGACTTGTCTCCATTGGTCTATTGCTGCCTCGGGCACCTTATGGCCGTTCTGCTGTGAGTCTAGTTTATCGAATGGGACGAAAAACTGATAGTGAATTGTAACGTTCAGGGCCTCCTAATGACGATGGAACACTCAAATTGCGTCCCGATTCAATACATCGTCCTCCAGCAGACTTGTCTCCATGCGTCTATTGCTGCTTCGGGCACCTTATGGCCGTTCTGCTGTGAGTCAAAGATTTTCGAATCGGACGAAAAACTGATAGTGAATTGTAACGTTCAGGGCCACCTAATGACGATGGATCACTCAAATTGCGTAACGATTCAATACATCGTCCTCCAGCCGACTTGACTCCATGGGTCTATTGCTGCCTCGGGCACCTTATGGCCGTTCTGCTGTGAGTCTAGATTATCGAATGGGACAAAAAACTGATAGTGAATTGTAACGTTCAGGGCCTCCTAATGACGATGGATCACTCAAATTGCGTCCCGATTCAATACATCGTCCTCCAGCAAACTTGTTTCCATGGGTCTATCGTTGCCTCGGGCACCTTATGGCCGTTCTGCTGTGAGTCAAAGATTTTCGAATCGGACGAAAATCTGATAGTGAATTGTAACTTTCAGGGCAACCTAATGACGATGGATCACTCAAATTGCGTCCCGATTCAATACATCGTCCTCCAGCAGACTTGTCTCCATGCGTCTATTGCTGCTTCGGGCACCTTATGGCCGTTCTGCTGTGAGTCAAAGATTTTCGAATCGGACGAGAAACTGATAGTAAATTGGAACGTTCAGGGCCTCCTAATGACGATGGAACACTCAAATTGCGTCCCGATTCAATACATCGTCCTCCAGCGGACTTGTCTCCATTGGTCTATTGCTGCCTCGGGCACCTAATGGCCATTCTGCTGTGAATCAAAGACTTTCGAATCGGACGAAAAACTGATAGTGAATTGTAACATTCAGGGCCACCTAATGACGATGGACCACGCAAATTGCGTCCGGACTCAATACATCGTCCTCCAGCCGAGTTGACTCCATGGGTCTATTGCTGCCTCGGGCACCTTATGGCCGTTCTGCTGTGAATCTAGATTATCGAATGGGACGAAAACTGGTAGTGAATTGTAACGTTCAGGGCCACCTAATGACGATGGATCACTCAAATTGCGTCCCGATTCAATATATCGTCCTCCAGCAGACTTGTCTCCATGGGTCGATTGCTGCCTCGGGCACCTTATGGCCGTTCTGCTGTGAGTCAAAGATTTTCGAATCGGACGAAAAACCTGATAGTGATTTATAACATTCAGGGCCACCTAATGACGATGGACCACACAAATTGCGTCCCGATTCAGTACATCGTCCACTAGCCGACTTGACTCCATGGGACTATTGCTGCCTCGGGCACCTTATGGCCGTTCTGCTGTGAGTCTAGATTATCGAATGGGATGAAAAACTGATAGTGAATTGTAACGTTCAGGGCCACCTAATGACGATGGATCACTCAAATTGCGTCCCGATTCAATACATCGTCCTCCAGCAGACTTGTCTCCATGGTTCTATTGCTGCCTCGGGCACCTAATGGCAGTCCTGCTGTGACTCAAAGATTTTCGAATCGGACGAAAAACTGATAGTGAATTGTAACGTTCAGGGCCTCCTAATGACGATGGAACACTCAAATTGCGTCCCGATTCAATACATCGTCCTCCAGCAGACTTGTCTCCATGCGTCTATTGCTGCCTCGGGCACCTAATGGCCGTTCTGCTGTGAGTCAAAGATTTTCGAATCGGACGAAAAACTGATAGTGAATTGTAACGTTCAGGGCCACCTAATGACGATGGATCACTCAAATTGCGTCCCGATTAAATACATCGTCCTTCAGCCGACATGTCTCCATGGGTCAATTGCTGCCTTGGCACCTTATGGCCGTTCTGCTGTGAGTCAAAGATTTTCGAATCGGACGAAAAACTGATAGTGAATTGTAACGTTGAGGGCCACCTAATGACGATGGATCACTCAAATTGTGTCCCGATTCAATACATCGTCCTCCAGCCGACAGGTCTCCATGGGTCTATTGCTGCCTTGGCACCTTATGGCCGTTCTGCTGTGAGTCAAAGATTTTCGAATCGGACGAAAAACTGATAGTGAATTGTAACGTTCAGGGCCTCCTAATGACGATGGAACACTCAAATTGCGTCCCGATTCAATACATCGTCCTCCAGCCGACTTGTCTCCATGGGTCAATTGCTGCCTCGGGCACCTTATGGCCGTTCTGCTGTGAGTCAAAGATTTTCGAATCGGACGAACAACTGATAGTGAATTGTAACTTTCAGGGCCACCTAATGACGATGGATCACTCAAATTGCGTCCCGATTAAATACATCGTCCTCCAGCCGACTTGTCTAAATGGGTCTATTGCTGCCTCGGGCATCTTACGGCCGTTCTGCTGTGAGTCAAAGATTTTCGAATCGGACGAAAAACTGATAGTGAATTGTAACGTTCAGGGCCTCCTAATGACGATGGAACACTAAAATTGCGTCCCGATTCAATACATCGTCCTCCAGCAGTCTTGACTTCATGGGTCTATTGCTGCCTCGGGCACCTTATGGCGGTTCTGCTGTGAGTCAAAGATTTTCGAATCGGACGAAAAACTGATAGTGAATTGTAACGTTCAGGGCAACCTAATGACGATGGATCACTCAAATTGCGTCCCGATTCAATACATCGTCCTCCAGCCGACTTGACTCAATGGGTCTATTACTGCCTCGGGCACCTTATGGCCGTTCTGCTGTGAGTCTAGATTATCGAATGGGACGAAAAACTGATAGTGAATTGTAACGTTCAGGGCCTCCTAATGACGATGGATCTCTCAAATTGCGTCCCGATTCAATACATCGTCCTCCAGCAGACTTGTCTCCATTGGTCTATTGCTGCCTCCGGCACCTTATGGCCGTTCTGCTGTGAGTCTAGATTATCGAATGGGACGAAAAACTGATAGTGAATTGTAACGTTCAGGGCCACCTAATGACGATGGATCACTCAAATTGCGTCCCGATTCAATTTATCGTCCTAAAGCCGACTTGACTCCATGGGTCTATTGCTGCATCGGGCACCTTATGGCCGTTCTGCTGTGAGTCTAGATTATCGAATGGGACGAAAAACTGATAGTGAATTGTAACGTTCAGGGCCTCCTAATGACGATGGAACACTCAAATTGCGTCCCGATTCAATACATCGTCCTCCAGCAGACTTGTCTCCATGCGTCTACTGCTGCTTCGGGCACCTTATGGCCGTTCTGCTGTGAGTCAAAGATTTTCGAATCGGACGAAAAACTGATAGTGAATTGTAACGTTCTGGGCCACCTAATGACGATGGATCACTCAAATTGCGTCCCGATTCAATATATCGTCCTCCAGCCGACTTGACTCCATGGGTCTATTGCTGCCTCGGGCACCTTATGGCCGTTCTGCTGTGAGTCTAGATTATCGAATGGGACTAAAAACTGATAGTGAATTGTAACGTTCAGGGCCTCCTAATGACGATGGATCACTCAAATTGCGTCCCGATTCAATACATCGTCCTCCAGGAGACTTGTCTCCATGGGTCTTTTGCTGCCTCGGGCACCTTATGGCCGTTCTGCTGTGAGTCTAGATTATCGAATGGGACGAAAAACTGATAGTGAATTGTAACGTTCAGGGCCACCTAATGACGATGGATCACTCAAATTGCGTCCCGATTCAATATATCGTCATCCAGCAGACTTGTTTCCATGGGTCTATTGTTGCCTCGGGCACCTTATGGCCGTTCTGCTGTGAGTCAAAAGATTTTCGAATCGGACGAAAAACTGATAATCAATTGTAACTTTCAGGGCAACCTAATGACGATGGATCACTCAAATTGCGTCCCGATTCAATACATCGTCCTCCAGCCGACTTGTCTCCATGGGTCTATTGCTGCCTCGGGCACCTTATGGCCGTTCTGCTGTGAGTCAAAGATTTTCGAATCGGACGAAAAACTGATAGTAAATTGGAACGTTCAGGCCCTCCTAATGACGATGGAACACTCAAATTGCGTCCCGATTCAATACATCGTCCTCCAGCGGACTTGTCTCCATTGGTCTATTGCTGCCTCGGGCACCTAATGGCCGTTCTGCTGTGAGTCAAAGACTTTCGAATCGCACGAAAAACTGATAGTGAATTGTAACATTCAGGGCCACCTAATGACGATGGATCACGCAAATTGCGTCCCGATTCAATACATCGTCCTCCAGCAGAGTTGACTCCATGGGTCTATTGCTGCCTCGGGTACCTTATGGCCGTTCTGCTGTGAATCTAGATTATCGAATGGGACGAAAACTGGTAGTGAATTGCAACGTTCAGGGCCACCTAATGACGATGGATCACTCAAATTGCGTCCCCATTCAATACATCGTCCTCCAGCCGACTTGTCTCCATGGGTCTATTGTTGCCTCGGGCACCTTATGGCCGTTCTGCTGTGAGTCTAGATCTTCGAATGGGACGAAAAACTGATAGTGAATTGTAACTTTCAGGGCCACCTAATGACGATGGATCACTCAAATTGCGTCCCGATTCAATACGTCGTCCTCCAGCAGACTTGTCTCCATGGGTCGATTGCTGCCTCGGGCACCTTATGGCCGTTCTGCTGTGAGTCAAAGATTTTCGAATCGGACGAAAAACCTAATAGTGATTTGTAACATTCAGGGCCACCTAATGACGATGGACCACAAAAATTGCGTCCCGATTCAGTACATCGTCCACTAGCCGACTTGACTCCATGGGACTATTGCTGCCTCGGGCACCTTATGACCGTTTTGCTGTGAGTCTAGATTATCGAATGGGATGAAAAACTGATAGTGAATTGTAACGTTCAGGGCCACCTAATGACGATGGATCACTCAAATTGCGTCCCGATTCAATACATCGTCCTCCAGCAGACTTGTCTCCATGGGTCTATTGCTGCCTCGGGCACCTTATGGCCGTTCTGCTGTGAGTCAAAGATTTTCGAATCGGACGAAAAACTGATAGTGAATTGTAACATTCAGGGCCACCTAATGACGATGGACCACACAAATTGCGTCCCGATTCAGTACATCGTCCTCCAGCCGACCTGACTCCATGGGTCTATTGCTGTCTCGGGCACCTTATGGCCGTTCTGCTGTGAGTCTAGGTTATCGAATGGGACGAAAAACTGATAGTGAATTGTAACGTTCAGGGCCACCTAATGACGATGGATCACTCAAATTGCGTCCCGATTCAATACATCGTCCACCAGCCGACTTGTATCCATGGGTCTATTGCTGCCTCGGGCACCTAATGGCCGTTCTGCTGTGAGTCAAAGATTTTCGAATCGGACGAAAAACTGATAGTGAATTGTAACGTTCAGGGTCACCTAATGACGATGGATCACTCAAATTGCGTCCCGATTCAATACATCGTCCTCCAGCCGACATGTCTCCGTGGGTCTCCGTGGGTCTTGGCACCTTATGGCCGTTCAGCTGTGAGTCAAAGATTTTCGAATCGGACGAAAAACTGATAGTGAATTGTAACGTTCAGGGCCACCTAATGACGATGGATCACTCAAATTGTGTCCCGATTCAATACATCGTCCTCCAGCCGAGTTGACTCCATGGGTCTATTGCTGCCTCGGGCACCTTATGGCCGTTCTGCTGTGAGTCAAAGATTTTCGAATCGGACGAAAAACTGATAGTGAATTGTAACATTCAGGGCCACCTAATGACGATGGATCACGCAAATTGCGTCCCGATTCAATACATCGTCCTCCAGCCGAGTTGACTCCATGGGTCTATTGCTGCCTCGGGCACCTTATGGCCGTTCTGCTGTGAATCTAGATTATCGAATGGGACGAAAACTGGTAGTGAATTGCAACGTTCAGGGCCACCTAATGACGATGGATCACTCAAATTGCGTCCCGATTCAATACATCGTCCTCCAGCCGACTTGTCTCCATGGGTCTATTGTTGCCTCGGGCACCTTATGGCCGTTCTGCTGTGAGTCAAAGATTTTCGAATCGGACGAAAAACTGATAGTGAATTGTAACGTTCAGGGCCTCCTAATGACGATGGAACACTCAAATTGCGTCCCGATTCAATACATCGTCCTCCAGCCGACTTGTCTCCATGGGTCAATTGCTGCCTCGGGCACCTTATGGCCGTTCTGCTGTGAGTCAAAGATTTTCGAATCGGACGAACAACTGATAGTGAATTGTAACTTTCAGGGCCACCTAATGACGATGGATCACTCAAATTGCGTCCCGATTAAATACATCGTCCTCCAGCCGACTTGTCTAAATGGGTCTATTGCTGCCTCGGGCACCTTATGGCCGTTCTGCTGTGAGTCAAAGATTTTCGAATCGGACGAAAAACTGATAGTAAATTGGAACGTTCAGGCCCTCCTAATGACGATGGAACACTCAAATTGCGTCCCGATTCAATACATCGTCCTCCAGCGGACTTGTCTCCATTGGTCTATTGCTGCCTCGGGCACCTAATGGCCGTTCTGCTGTGAGTCAAAGACTTTCGAATCGCACGAAAAACTGATAGTGAATTGTAACATTCAGGGCCACCTAATGACGATGGATCACGCAAATTGCGTCCCGATTCAATACATCGTCCTCCAGCAGAGTTGACTCCATGGGTCTATTGCTGCCTCGGGTACCTTATGGCCGTTCTGCTGTGAATCTAGATTATCGAATGGGACGAAAACTGGTAGTGAATTGCAACGTTCAGGGCCACCTAATGACGATGGATCACTCAAATTGCGTCCCCATTCAATACATCGTCCTCCAGCCGACTTGTCTCCATGGGTCTATTGTTGCCTCGGGCACCTTATGGCCGTTCTGCTGTGAGTCTAGATCTTCGAATGGGACGAAAAACTGATAGTGAATTGTAACTTTCAGGGCCACCTAATGACGATGGACCACAAAAATTGCGTCCCGATTCAGTACATCGTCCACTAGCCGACTTGCCTCCATGGGACTATTGCTGCCTCGGGCACCTTATGACCGTTTTGCTGTGAGTCTAGATTATCGAATGGGATGAAAAACTGATAGTGAATTGTAACGTTCAGGGCCACCTAATGACGATGGATCACTCAAATTGCGTCCCGATTCAATACATCGTCCTCCAGCAGACTTGTCTCCATGGGTCTATCGCTGCCTCGGGCACCTTATGGCCGTTCTGCTGTGAGTCAAAGATTTTCGAATGGGACGAAAAACTGATAGTGAATTGTAACATTCAGGGCCACCTAATGACGATGGACCACACAAATTGCGTCCCGATTCAGTACATCGTCCTCCAGCCGACCTGACTCCATGGGTCTATTGCTGTCTCGGGCACCTTATGGCCGTTCTGCTGTGAGTCTAGGTTATCGAATGGGACGAAAAACTGATAGTGAATTGTAACGTTCAGGGCCACCTAATGACGATGGATCACTCAAATTGCGTCCCGATTCAATACATCGTCCACCAGCCGACTTGTATCCATGGGTCTATTGCTGCCTCGGGCACCTTATGGCCGTTCTGCTGTGAGTCAAAGATTTTCGAATCGGACGAAAAACTGATAGTGAATTGTAACGTTCAGGGCCTCCTAATGACGATAGAACACTCAAATTGCGTCCCGATTCAATACATCGTCCTCCAGCAGACTTGTCTCCATGCGTCTATTGCTGCCTCGGGCACCTAATGGCCGTTCTGCTGTGAGTCAAAGATTTTCGAATCGGACGAAAAACTGATAGTGAATTGTAACGTTCAGGGTCACCTAATGACGATGGATCACTCAAATTGCGTCCCGATTCAATACATCGTCCTCCAGCCGACATGTCTCCGTGGGTCTCCGTGGGTCTTGGCACCTTATGGCCGTTCAGCTGTGAGTCAAAGATTTTCGAATCGGACGAAAAACTGATAGTGAATTGTAACGTTCAGGGCCACCTAATGACGATGGATCACTCAAATTGTGTCCCGATTCAATACATTGTCCTCCAGCAGACTGTCTCCATGGGTCTATTGCAGCCTCGGGCACCATATAGCAGTTCAGCTGTGACTCAAAGATTTTCGAATCGGACGAAAAACTGATAGTGAATTGTAACGTTCAGGGCCTCCTAATGACGATGGAACACTCAAATTGCGTCCCGATTCAGAACATCGTCCTCCAGCCGACTTGTCTCCATGGGTCTATTGCTGCCTCGGGCACCTTATGGCCGTTCTGCTGTGAGTCTAGATTATCGAATGGGACGAAAAACTGATAGTGAATTGTAACGTTCAGGGCCACCTAATGACGATGGATCACTCAAATTGCGTCCCGATTCAATACATCGTCCTCCAGCCGACTTGACTCCATGGGTCTATTGCTGCCTCGGGCACCTTATGGCCGTTCTGCTGTGAGTCTAGATTATCGAATGGGACGAAAAACTGATAGTGAATTGTAACGTTCAGGGCCTCCTCATGATGGATCACTCAAATTGCGTCCCGATTCAATACATCGTCCTCCAGCAGACTTGTCTCCATGGGTCGATTGCTGCCTCGGGCACCTAATGGCCGTTCTGCTGTGAGTCAAAGATTTTCGAATCGGCCAAAAAACTGATAGTGAATTGAAACATTCAGGGCCACCTAATGACGATGGATCACGCAAATTGCGTCCCGATTCAATACATCGTCCTCCAGCCGAGTTGACTCCATGGGTCTATTGCTGCCTCGGGCACCTTATGGCCGTTCTGCTGTGAATCTAGATTATCGAATGGGACGAAAACTGGTAGTGAATTGCAACGTTCAGGGCCACCTAATGACGATGGATCACTCAAATTGCGTCCCGATTCAATACATCGTCCTCCAGCCGACTTGTCTCCATGGGTCTATTGTTGCCTCGGGCACCTTATGGCCGTTCTGCTGTGAGTCTAGATTTTCGAATGGGACGAAAAACTGATAGTGAATTGTAACTTTCAGGGCCACCTAATGACGATTGATCACTCAAATTGCGTCCCGATTCAATACGTCGTCCTCCAGCAGACTTGTGTCCATGGGTCGATTGTTGCCTCGGGCACCTTATGGCCGTTCTGCTGTGAGTCAAACATTTTCGAATCGGACGAAAAACTGATAGTGATTTGTAACATTCAGGGCCACCTAATGACGATGGACCACACAAATTGCGTCCCGATTCAGTACATCGTCCACTAGCCGACTTGACTCCATGGGACTATTGCTGCCTCGGGCACCTTATGGCCGTTCTGCTGTGAGTCTAGATTATCGAATGGGATGAAAAACTGATAGTGAATTGTAACGTTCAGTGCCACCTAATGACGATGGATCACTCAAATTGCGTCCCGATTCAATACATCGTCCTCCAGCAGACTTGTCTCCATGGGTCTATTGCTGCCTCGGGCACCTTATGGCAGTCCTGCTGTGTCTCAAAGAATTTCGAATCGGACGAGAAACTGATAGTGAATTGTAACGTTCAGGGCCTCCTAATGACGATGGAACACTCAAATTGCGTCCCGATTCAATACATCGTCCTCCAGCAGACTTGTCTCCATGGGTCTATTGCTGCCTCGGGCACCTTATGGCCTTTCTGCTGTGAGTCAAAGATTTTCGAATCGGACGAAAAACTGATAGTGAATTGTAACATTCAGGGCCACCTAATGACAATGGACCACGCAAATTGCGTCCCGACTCAATACATCGTCCTCCAGCCGAGTTGACTCCATGGGTCTATTGGTGCCTCGGGCACCTTATGGCCGTTCTGCTGTGAATCTAGATTATCGAATGGGACGAAAACTGGTAGTGAATTGTAACGTTCAGGGCCACCTAATGACGATGGATCACTCAAATTGCGTCCCGATTCAATATATCGTCCTCCAGCCGACTTGTCTCCATGGGTCTATTGCTGCCTCGGGCACCTTATGGCCGTTCTGCTGTGAGTCAAAGATTTTCGAATCGGACGAAAAACTGATAGTAAATTGGAACGTTCAGGCCCTCCTAATGACGATGGAAAACTCAAATTGCGTCCCGATTCAATACATCTTCCTCCAGCGGACTTGTCTCCATTGGTCTATTGCTGCCTCGGGCACCTAATGGCCGTTCTGCTGTGAGTCAAAGACTTTCGAATCGCACGAAAAACTGATAGTGAATTGTAACATTCAGGGCCACCTAATGACGATGGATCACGCAAATTGCGTCCCGATTCAATACATCGTCCTCCAGCAGAGTTGACTCCATGGGTCTATTGCTGCCTCGGGCACCTTATGGCCGTTCTGCTGTGAATCTAGATTATCGAATGGGACGAAAACTGGTAGTGAATTGCAACGTTCAGGGCCACCTAATGACGATGGATCACTCAAATTGCGTCCCGATTCAATACATCGTCCTCCAGCGGACTTGTCTCCATTGGTCTATTGCTGCCTCGGGCACCTAATGGCCATTCTGCTGTGAGTCAAAGACTTTCGAATCGGACGAAAAACTGATAGTGAATTGTAACATTCAGGGCCACCTAATGACGATGGACCACGCAAATTGCGTCCCGACTCAATACATCGTCCTCCAGCCGAGTTGACTCCATGGGTCTATTGCTGCCTCGGGCACCTTATGGCCGTTCTGCTGTGAATCTAGATTATCGAATGGGATGAAAACTGGTAGTGAATTGTAACGTTCAGGGCCACCTAATGACGATGGACCACGCAAATTGCGTCCCGACTCAATACATCGTCCTCCAGCCGAATTGTCTCCATGGGTCTATTGCTGCCTCGGGCACCTTACGGCCGTTCTGCTGTGAGTCAAAGATTTTCGAATCGGACGAAAAACTGATAGTGAATTGTAACGTTCAGGGCCTCCTAATGACGATGGAACACTAAAATTGCGTCCCGATTCAATACATCGTCCTCCAGCAGTCTTGACTTTATGGGTCTATTGCTGCCTCGGTTACCTTATGGCGGTTCTGCTGTGAGTCAAAGATTTTCGAATCGGACGAAAAACTGATAGTGAATTGTAACGTTCAGGGCCACCTAATGACGATGGATCACTCAAATTGCGTCCCGATTCAATACATCGTCCTCCAGCCGACTTGACTCCATGGGTCTATTGCTGCCTCGGGCACCTTATGGCGGTTCTGCTGTGAGTCAAAGATTTTCGAATCGGACGAAAAACTGATAGTGAATTGTAACGTTCAGGGCCACCTAATGACGATGGATCACTCAAATTGCGTCCCGATTCAATACATCGTCCTCCAGCCGACTTGACTCCATGGGTCTATTGCTGCCTCGGGCACCTTATGGCCGTTCTGCTGTGAGTCTAGATTATCGAATGGGACAAAAAACTGATAGTGAATTGTAACGTTCATGGCCTCCTAATGACGATGGATCTCTCAAATTGCGTCCCGATTCAATACATCGTCCTCCAGCAGACTTGTCTCCATTGGTCTATTGCTGCCTCGGGCACCTTATGGCCGTTCTGCTGTGAGTCTAGATTATCGAATGGGACGAAAAACTGATAGTGAATTGTAACGTTCAGGGCCACCTAATGACGATGGATCACTCAAATTGCGTCCCGATTCAAGTTATCGTCCTCCAGCCGACTTGACTCCATGGGTCTATTGCTGCATCGGGCACCTTATGGCCGTTCTGCTGTGAGTCTAGTTTATCGAATGGGACGAAAAACTGATAGTGAATTGTAACGTTCAGGGCCTCCTAATGACGATGGAACACTCAAATTGCGTCCCGATTCAATACATCGTCCTCCAGCAGACTTGTCTCCATGCGTCTATTGCTGCTTCGGGCTCCTTACGGCCGTTCTGCTGTGTGTCAAAGATTTTCGAATCGGACGAAAAACTGATAGTGAATTGTAACGTTCAGGGCCTCCTAATGACGATGGAACACTAAAATTGCGTCCCGATTCAATACATCGTCCTCCAGCAGTATTGACTTCATGGGTCTATTGCTGCCTCGGTTACCTTATGGCGGTTCTGCTGTGAGTCAAAGATTTTCGAATCGGACGAAAAACTGATAGTGAATTGTAACGTTCAGGGCCACCTAATGACGATGGATCACTCAAATTGCGTCCCGATTCAATACATCGTCCTCCAGCCGACATGTCTCCGTGGGTCTATTGCTGCCTTGGCACCTTATGGCCGTTCTGCTGTGAGTCAAAGATTTTCGAATCGGACGAAAAACTGATAGTGAATTGTAACGTTCAGGGCCACCTAATGACGATGGATCACTCAAATTGTGTCCCGATTCAATACATTGTCCTCCAGCAGACTGTCTCCATGGGTCTATTGCAGCCTCGGGCACCATATGGCCGTTCAGCTGCGACTCAAAGATTTTCGAATCGGACGAAAAACTGATAGTGAATTGTAACGTTCAGGGCCTCCTAATGACGATGGAACACTCAAATTGCGTCCCGATTCAGAACATCGTCCTCCAGCCGACTTGTCTCCATGGGTCTGTTGCTGCCTCGGGCACCTTATGGCCGTTCTGCTGTGAGTCTAGATTATCGAATGGGACGAAAAACTGATAGTGAATTGTAACGTTCAGGGCCACCTAATGACGATGGATCACTCAAATTGCGTCCCGATTCAATACATCGTCCTCCAGCCGACTTGACTCCATGGGTCTATTGCTGCCTCGGGCACCTTATGGCCGTTCTGCTGTGAGCCTAGATTATTGAATGGGACGAAAAACTGATAGTGAATTGTAACGTTCAGGGCCTCCTAATGACGATGGATCACTCAAATTGCGTCCCGATTCAATACATCGTCCTCCAGCCGACTTGACTCCATGGGTCTATTGCTGCCTCAGGCACCTTATGGCCGTTCTGCTGTGAGTCTAGATTATCGAATGGGACGAAAAACTGATAGTGAATTGTAACGTTCAGGGCCTCCTGATGATGGATCACTCAAATTGCGTCCCGATTCAATACATCGTCCTCCAGCAGACTTGTCTCCATGGGTCGATTGCTGCCTCGGGCACCTTATGGCCGTTCTGCTGTGAGTCAAAGATTTTCGAATCGGACGAAAAACCTAATAGTGATTTGTAACATTCAGGGCCACCTAATGACGATGGACCACACAAATTGCGTCCCGATTCAGTCCATCGTCCACTAGCCGACTTGACTCCATGGGACTATTGCTGCCTCGGGCACCTTATGACCGTTCTGCTGTGAGTCTAGATTATCGAATGGGATGAAAAACTGATAGTGAATTGTAACGTTCAGGGCCACCTAATGACGATGGATCACTCAAATTGCGTCCCGATTCAATACTTCGTCCTCCAGCAGACTTGTCTCCATGGGTCTATTGCTGCCTCGGGCACCTTATGGCAGTCCTGCTGTGACTCAAAGAATTTCGAATCGGACGAGAAACTGATAGTGAATTGTAACGTTCAGGGCCTCCTAATGACGATGGAACACTCAAATTGCGTCCCGATTCAATACATCGTCCTCCAGCAGACTTGTCTCCATGGGTCTATTGCTGCCTCGGGCACCTTATGGCCGTTCTGCTGTGAGTCAAAGATTTTCGAATCGGACGAAAAACTGATAGTGAATTGTAACATTCAGGGCCACCTAATGACGATGGACCACGCAAATTGCGTCCCGACTCAATACATCGTCCTCCAGCCGAGTTGACTCCATGGGTCTATTGCTGCCTCGGGCACCTTATGGCCGTTCTGCTGTGAATCTAGATTATCGAATGGGACGAAAACTGGTAGTGAATTGTAACGTTCAGGGCCACCTAATGACGATGGATCACTCAAATTGCGTCCCGATTCAATATATCGTCCTCCAGCCGACTTGTCTCCATGGGTCGATTGCTGCCTCGGGCACCTTATGGCCGTTCTGCTGTGAGTCAAAGATTTTCGAATCGGACGAAAAACTGATAGTAAATTGGAACGTTCAGGCCCTCCTAAAGACGATGGAACACTCAAATTGCGTCCCGATTCAATACATCTTCCTCCAGCGGACTTGTCTCCATTGGTCTATTGCTGCCTCGGGCACCTAATGGCCGTTCTGCTGTGAGTCAAAGATTTTCGAATCGGACGAAAAACCTAATAGTGATTTGTAACATTCAGGGCCACCTAATGACGATGGACCACACAAATTGCGTCCCGATTCAGTACATCGTCCACTAGCCGACTTGACTCCATGGGACTATTGCTGCCTCGGGCACCTTATGGCCGTTCTGCTGTGAGTCTAGATTATCGAATGGGATGAAAAACTGATAGTGAATTGTAACGTTCAGGGCCACCTAATGACGATGGATCACTCAAATTGCGTCCCGATTCAATACATCGTCCTCCAGCAGACTTGTCTCCATGGGTCTATTGCTGCATCGGGCACCTTATGGCAGTCCTGCTGTGACTCAAAGAATTTCGAATCGGACGAGAAACTGATAGTGAATTGTAACGTTCAGGGCCTCCTAATGACGATGGAACACTAAAATTGCGTCCCGATTCAATACATCGTCCTCCAGCAGACTTGTCTCCATGGGTCTATTGCTGCCTCGGGCACCTTATGGCCGTTCTGCTGTGAGTCAAAGATTTTCGAATCGGACGAAAAACTGATAGTGAATTGTAACATTCAGGGCCACCTAATGACGATGGACCACACAAATTGCGTCCCGATTCAGAACATCGTCCTCCAGCCGACCTGACTCCATGGGTCTATTGCTGCCTCGGGCACCTTATGGCCGTTCTGCTGTGAGTCTAGGTTATCGAATGGGACGAAAAACTGATAGTGAATTGTAACGTTCAGGGCCACCTAATGACGATGGAACACTCAAATTGCGTCCCGATTCAATACATCGTCCTCCAGCAGACTTGTCTCCATGCGTCTAAAGCTGCCTCGGGCACCTAATGGCCGTTCTGCTGTGAGTCAAAGATTTTCGAATCGGACGAAAAACTGATAGTGAATTGTAACGTTCAGGGCCACCTAATGACGATGGATCACTCAAATTGCGTCCCGATTCAATACATCGTCCTCCAGCCGACATGTCTCCGTGGGTCTATTGCTGCCTTGGCACCTTATGGCCGTTCTGCTGTGAGTCAAAGATTTTCGAATCGGACGAAAAACTGATAGTGAATTGTAACGTTCAGGGCCACCTAATGACGATGGATCACTCAAATTGTGTCCCGATTCAATACATTGTCCTCCAGCAGACTGTCTCCATGGGTCTATTGCTGCATCGGGCACCTTATGGCAGTCCTGCTGTGACTCAAAGAATTTCGAATCGGACGAGAAACTGATAGTGAATTGTAACGTTCAGGGCCTCCTAATGACGATGGAACACTCAAATTGCGTCCCGATTCAATACATCGTCCTCCAGCAGACTTGTCTCCATGGGTCTATTGCTGCCCCGGGCACCTTATGGCCGTTCTGCTGTGAGTCAAAGATTTTCGAATCGGACGAAAAACTGATAGTGAATTGTAACATTCAGGGCCACCTAATGACGATGGACCACACAAATTGCGTCCCGATTCGGAACATCGTCCTCCAGCCGACCTGACTCCATGGGTCTATTGCTGCCTCGGGCACCTTATGGCCGTTCTGCTGTGAGTCTAGGTTATCGAATGGGACGAAAAACTGATAGTGAATTGTAACGTTCAGGGCCACCTAATGACGATGGAACACTCAAATTGCGTCCCGATTCAATACATCGTCCTCCAGCAGACTTGTCTCCATGCGTCTAAAGCTGCCTCGGGCACCTAATGGCCTTTCTGCTGTGAGTCAAAGATTTTCGAATCGGACGAAAAACTGATAGTGAATTGTAACGTTCAGGGCCACCTAATGACGATGGATCACTCAAATTGCGTCCCGATTCAATACATCGTCCTCCAGGCGACATGTCTCCGTGGGTCTGTTGCTGCCTTGGCACCTTATGGCCGTTCTGCTGTGAGTCAAAGATTTTCGAATCGGACGAAAAACTGATAGTGAATTGTAACGTTCAGGGCCACCTAATGACGATGGATCACTCAAATTGTGTCCCGATTCAATACATTGTCCTCCAGCAGACTGTCTCAATGGGTCTACTGCAGCCTCGGGCACCATATGGCCGTTCAGCTGTGACTCAAACATTTTCGAATCGGACGAAAAACTGATAGTGAATTGTAACGTTCAGGGCCTCCTAATGACGATGGAACACTCAAATTGCGTCCCGATTCAGAACATCGTCCTCCAGCCGAGTTGACTCCATGGGTCTATTGCTGCCTCGGGCACCTTATGGCCGTTCTGCTGTGAATCTAGATTATCGAATGGGACGAAAACTGGTAGTGAATTGTAACGTTCAGGGCCACCTAATGACGATGGATCACTCAAATTGCGTCCCGATTCAATACGTCGTCCTCCAGCAGACTTGTCTCCATGGGTCGATTGCTGCCTCGGGCACCTTATGGCCGTTCTGCTGTGAGTCAAAGATTTTCGAATCGGACGAAAAACCTAATAGTGATTTGTAACATTCAGGGCCACCTAATGACGATGGACCACACAAATTGCGTCCCGATTCAGTACATCGTCCACTAGCCGACTTGACTCCATGGGACTATTGCTGCCTCGGGCACCATATGGCCGTTCTGCTGTGAGTCTAGATTATCGAATGGGATGAAAAACTGATAGTGAATTGTAACGTTCAGGGCCACCTAATGACCATGGATCACTCAAATTGCGTCCCGATTCAATACATCGTCCTCCAGCAGACTTGTCTCCATGGGTCTATTGCTGCCTCGGGCACCTTATGGCAGTCCTGCTGTGACCCAAAGAATTTCGAATCGGACGAGAAACTTATAGTGAATTGAAACGTTCAGGGCCTCCTAATGACGATGGAACACTCAAATTGCGTCCCGATTCAATACATCGTCCTCCAGCAGACTTGTCTCCATGGGTCTATTGCTGCCTCGGGCACCTTATGGCCGTTATGCTGTGAGTCTAGGTTATCGAATGGGACGAAAAACTGATAGTGAATTGTAACGTTCAGGGCCACCTAATGACGATGGATCACTCAAATTGCGTCCCGATTCAATACATCGTCCACCAGCCGACTTGTCTCCATGGGTCTATTGCTGCCTCGGGCACCTTATGGCCGTTCTGCTGTGAGTCAAAGATTTCGAATCGGACGAAAAACTGATAGTGAATTGTAACGTTCAGGGCCTCCTAATGACGATGGAACACTCAAATTGCGGCCCGATTCAATACATCGTCCTCCAGCCGACTTGTCTTCATGGGTCTATTGCTGCCTCGGGCACCTTATGGCCGTTCTGCTGTGAGTCTAGATTATCGAATGGGACGAAAAACTGATAGTGAATTGTAACGTTCAGGGCCACCTAATGACGATGGATCACTCAAATTGCGTCCCGATTCAATACATCGTCCTCCAGCCGACTTGACTCCATGGGTCTATTGCTGCCTCGGGCACCTTATGGCCGTTCTGCTGTGAGTCTAGATTATCGAATGGGACGAAAAACTGATAGTGAATTGTAACGTTCAGAGCCTCCTAATGACGATGGAACACTCAAATTGCGTCCCGATTCAATAAATCGTCCTCCAGCCGACTTGACTCCATGGGTCTATTGATGCCTCGGGCACCTTATGGCCGTTCTGCTGTGAGTCTAGATTATCGAATGGGACGAAAAACTGATAGTGAATTGTAACGTTCAGGGCCTCCTGATGACGATGGATCACTCAAATTGCGTCCCGATTTAATACATCGTCCTCCAGCAGACTTGTCTCCATGGGTCGATTGCTGCCTCAGGCACCTAATGGCCGTTCTGCTGTGAGTCAAAGATTTTCAAATCGGCCAAAAAACTGATAGTGAATTGTAACATTCAGGGCCACCTAATGACGATGGACCACGCAAATTGCGTCCCGATTCAATACATCGTCCTCCAGCCGAGTTGACTCCATGGGTCTATTGCTGCCTCGGGCACCTTATGCCAGGCCTGCTGTGACTCAAAGATTTTCGAATCGGACGAAAAACTGATAGTGAATTGTTACGTTCAGGGCCTCCTAATGACGATGGAACACTCAAATTGCGTCCCGATTCAATCCATCGTCCTCCAGCAGACTTGTCTCCATGGGGCTATTGCTGCCTCGGGCACCTTATGGCCGTTCTGCTGTGGGTCTAGATTATCGAATGGGACGAAAAACTGATAGTGAATTGTAACGTTCAGGGCCTCCTGATGACGATGGATCACTCAAATTGCGTCCCGATTCAATACATCGTCCTCCAGCCGACTTGACTCCATGGGTCTATTGCTGCCTCGGGCACCTTATGGCCGTTCTGCTGTGGGTCTAGATTATCGAATGGGACGAAAAACTGATAGTGAATTGTAACGTTCAGGGCCTCCTGATGACGATGGATCACTCAAATTGCGTCCCGATTCAATACATCGTCCTCCAGCAGACTTGTCTCCATGGGTCGATTGCTGCCTCGGGCACCTAATGGCCGTTCTGCTGTGAGTCAAAGATTTTCGAATCGGCCAAAAAACTGATAGTGAATTGTAACATTCAGGGCCACGCAAATTGCGCAAATTGCGTCCCGATTCAAAACATCGTCCTCCAGCCGAGTTGACTCCATGGGTCTATTGCTGCCTCGGGCACCTTATGGCAGGCCTGCTGTGACTCAAAGATTTTCGAATCGGACGAAAAACTGATAGTGAATTGTTACGTTCAGGGCCTCCTAATGACGATGGAACACTCAAATTGCGTCCCAATTCAATACATCGTCCTCCAGCAGACTTGTCTCCATGGGGCTATTGCTGCCTCGGGCACCTTATGGCCGTTCTGCTGTGAGTCTAGATTATCGAATGGGACGAAAAACTGATAGTGAATTGTAACGTTCAGGGCCACCTAATGACGATGGATCACTCAAATTGCGTCCCGATTCAATACATCGTCCTCCAGCCGACTTGACTCCATGGGTCTATTGCTGCCTCGGGCACCTTATGGCCGTTCTGCTGTGAGTCTAGATTATCGAATGGGACGAAAAACTGATAGTGAATTGTAACGTTCAGGGCGTCCTCATGACGATGGATCACTCAAATTGCGTCCCGATTCAATACATCGTCCTCCAGCCGACTTGACTCCATGGATCTATTGCTGCCTCGGGCACCTTATGGCCGTTCTGCTGTGAGTCTAGATTATCGAATGGGACGAAAAACTGATAGTGAATTGTAACGTTCAGGGCCACCTAATGACGATGGATCACTCAAATTGCGTCCTGATTCAATTCATCGTCCTCCAGCAGACTTGACTTCATGGTACTATTGCTGCCTCGGGCACCTTATGGCCGTTCTGCTGTGTGTCAAAGATTTTCGAACCGGACGAAAAACTGATAGTGAATTGTAACTTTCAGGGCCACCTAATGACGATGGATCACTCAAATTGCGTCCCGATTCAATACATCGTCCATCAGCAGACTTGTCTCCATGGGTCGATTGCTGCCTCGGGCAGCCGTTCTGCTGTGAGTCAAAAATTTTCGAATCGGACGAAAAACTGATAGTGAATTGTAACTTTCAGGGCAACCTAATGACGATGGATCACTCAAATTGCGTCCCGTTTCAATACATCGTCCTCCAGCCGACTTGTCTCCATTGGTCTATTGCTGCCTCGGGCACCTAATGGCCGTTCTGCTGTGAGTCAAAGACTTTCGAATCGGACGAAAAACTGATAGTGAATTGTAACATTCAGGGCCACCTAATGACGATGGACCACGCAAATTGCGTCCCGACTCAATACATCGTCCTCCAGCCGAGTTGACTCCATGGGTCTATTGCTGCCTCGGGCACCTTATGGCCGTTCTGCTGTGAATCTAGATTATCGAATGGGACGAAAACTGGTAGTGAATTGAAACGTTCAGGGCCACCTAATGACGATGGATCACTCAAATTGCGTCCCGATTCAATATATCGTCCTACAGCCGACTTGTCTCCATGGCTCTATTCCTGCCTCGGGCACCTTATGGCCGTTCTACTATGAGTCAAAGATTTTCGAATCGGACGAAAAACTGATAGTAAATTGGAACGTTCAGGCCCTCCTAATGACGATGGAACACTCAAATTGCGTCCCGATTCAATACATCGTCCTCCAGCGGACTTGTCTCCATTGGTCTATTGCTGCCTCGGGCACCTAATGGCCGTTCTGCTGTGAGTCAAAGACTTTCGAATCGGACGAGAAACTGATAGTGAATTGTAACATTCAGGGCCACCTAATGACGATGGATCACGCAAATTGCGTCCCGATTCAATACATCGTCCTCCAGCCTAGTTGACTCCATGGGTCTATTGCTGCCTCGGGCACCCTATGGCCGTTCTGCTGTGAATCTAGGTTATCGAATGGGACGAAAACTGGTAGTGAATTGCAACGTTCAGGGCCACCTAATGACGATGGATCACCCATATTGCGTCCCGATTCAATACATCGTCCTCCAGCCGACTTGTCTCCATGGGTCTATTGCTGCCTCGGGCACCTTATGGCCGTTCTGCTGTGAGTCTAGATTTTCGAATGGGACGAAAAACTGATAGTGAATTGTAACTTTCAGGGCCACGTAATGACGATGGATCACTCAAATTGCTTCCCGAATCAATACGTCGTCCTCCAGCAGACTTGTCTCCATGGGTCGATTGCTGCCTCGGGCACCTTATGGCCGTTCTGCTGTGAGTCAAAGATTTTCGAATCGGACGAAAAACCTGATAGTGATTTGTAACATTCAGGGCCACCTAATGACGATGGACCACACAAATTGCGTCCCGATTCAGTACATCGTCCACTAGCCGACTTGACTCCATGGGACTATTGCTGCCTCGGGCACCTTATGGCCGTTCTGCTGTGAGTCTAGATTATCGAATGGGATGAAAAACTGATAGTGAATTGTAACGTTCAGGGCCACCTAATGACGATGGATCACTCAAATTGCGTCCCGATTCAATACATCGTCCTCCAGCAGACTTGTCTCCATGGGTCTATTGCTGCCTCGGGCACCTTATGGCAGACCTGCTGTGACTCAAAGATTTTCGAATCGGACGAAAAACTGATAGTGAATTGTAACGTTCAGGGCCTCCTAATGACGATGGAACACTCAAATTGCGTCCCGATTCAATACATCGTCCTCCAGCAGACTTGTCGCCATGCGTCTATTGCTGCCTCGGGCACCTTATGGCCGTTCTGCTGTGAGTCTAGATTATCGAATGGGACAAAAAACTGATAGTGAATTGTAACGTTCAGGGCCTCCTAATGACGATGGATCACTCAAATTGCGTCCCGATTCAATACATCGTCCTCCAGCAGACTTGTCTCCATGGGTCTATTGCTGCCTCGTGCACCTTAAGGCCGTTCTGCTGTGAGTGTAGGTTATCGAATGGGACGAAAAACTGATAGTGAATTGTAACGTTCAGGGCCACCTAATGACGATGGATCTCTCAAATTGCGTCCCGATTCAATACATCGTCGACCAGCCGACTTGACTCCATGGGACTATTGCTGCCTCGGGCACCTTATGGCCGTTCTGCTGTGAGTCTAGATTATCGAATGGGATGAAAAACTGATAGTGAATTGTAACGTTCAGGGCCACCTAATGACGATGGATCACTCAAATTGCGTCCCGATTCAATACATCGTCCTCCAGCAGACTTGTCTCCATGGGTCTATTGCTGCCTCGGGCACCTTATGGCCGTTTTGCTGTGAGTCTAGATTATCGAATGGGACGAAAAACTGATAGTGAATTGCAACATTCAGGGCCACCTAATGACGATGGATCACTCAAATTGCGTCCCGATTCAATACATCGTCTCCAGCCGAATGGTCTCCATGGGTCTATTGCTGCCTCGGGCACCTTATGGCCGTTCTGCTGTGAGTCTAGATTATCGAATGGGACGAAAAACTGATAGTGAATTGTAACGTTCAGGGCCACCTAATGACGATGGATCACTCAAATTGCGTCCTGATTCAATTCATCGTCCTCCAGCAGACTTGACTTCATGGTACTATTGCTGCCTCGGGCACCTTATGGCAGGCCTGCTGTGACTCAAAGATTTTCGAATCGGACGAAAAACTGATAGTGAATTGTAACGTTCAGGGCCACCTAATGACGATGGATCACTCAAATTGCGTCCCGATTCAATACATCGTCCTCCAGCAGACTTGTCTCCATGGGTCTATTGCTGCCTCGGGGCACCTTATGGCCGTTCTCCTGTGAGTCTAGATTATCGAATGGGACGAAAAACTGATAGTAAATTGTAACGTTCAGGGCCACCTAATGACGATGGATCACTCAAATTGCGTCCCGATTCAAAACATCGTCCCCAGCCGACTTGACTCCATGGGTCTATTGCTGCCTCGGGCACCTTATGGCCGTTCTGCGGTGAGTCTAGATTATCGAATGGGACGAAAAACTGATTGTGATTTGTAACGTTCAGGGCCTCCTAATGACGATGGATCACTCAAATTGCGTCCCGATTCAATACATCGTCCTCCAGCCGACTTGACTCCATGGGTCTATTGCTGCCTCGGGCACCTTATGGCCGTTCTGCTGTGAGTCTAGATTATCGAATGGGACGAAAAACTGATAGTGAATTGTAACGTTCAGGGCCACCTAATGACGATGGATCACTCAAATTGCGTCCTGATTCAATTCATCGTCCTCCAGCAGACTTGACTTCATGGTACTATTGCTGCCTCGGGCACCTTATGGCCGTTCTGCTGTGAGTCAAAGATTTTCGAATCGGACGAAAAACTGATAGTGAATTGTAACTTTCAGGGCCACCTAATGACGATGGATCACTCAAATTGCGTCCCGATTCAATACATCGTCCTCCAGCAGACTTGTCTCCATGGGTCTATTGCTGCCTCGGGCACCTTATGGCAGGCCTGCTGTGAGTCAAAGATTTTCGAATCGGACGAAAAACTGATAGTGAATGACGATGGAACACTCAAATTGCGTCCCGATTCAATACATCGTCCTCCAGCAGACTTGTCGCCATTCGTCTATTGCTGCCTCGGGCACCTTATGGCCGTTCTGCTGTGAGTCTAGATTATCGAATGGGACAAAAAACTGATAGTGAATTGTAACGTTCAGGGCCTCCTAATGACGATGGATCACTCAAATTGCGTCCCGATTCAATACATCGTCCTCCAGCAGACTTGTCTCCATGGGTCTATTGCTGCCTCGGGCACCTTATGGCCGTTCTGCTGTGAGTCTAGGTTATCGAATGGGACGAAAAACTGATAGTGAATTGTAACGTTCAGGGCCACCTAATGACGATGGATCTCTCAGATTGCGTCCCGATTCAATTCATCGTCGACCAGCCGACTTGACTCCATGGGTCTATTGCTGCCTCGGACACCTTATGGCCGTTCTGCTGTGAGTCTAGATTATCGAATGGGACGAAAAACTGATAGTGAATTGTAACGTTCAGGGCCTCCTAATGACGATGGATCACTCAAATTGCGTCCTGATTCAATTCATCGTCCTCCAGCAGACTTGACTTCATGGTACTATTGCTGCCTCGGGCACCTTATGGCCGTTCTGCTGTGAGTCAAAGATTTTCGAATCGAACGAAAAACTGATAGTGAATTGTAACTTTCAGGGCCACCTCATGACGATGGATCACTCAAATTGCGCCCCGATTCAATACATCGTCCTCCAGCAGACTTGTCTCCATGGGTCGATTGCTGCCTCGGGCACCTTATGGCCGTTCTGCTGTGAGTCAAAGATTTTCGAATCGGACGAAAAACTTATAGTGATTTGTAACATTCAGGGCCACCTAAAGACGATGGACCACACAAATTGCGTCCCGATTCAGTACATCGTCCACTAGCCGACTTGACTCCATGGGACTATTGCTGCCTCGGGCACCTTATGGCCGTTCTGCTGTGAGTCTAGATTATCGAATGGGATGAAAAACTGATAGTGAATTGTAACGTTCAGGGCCACCTAATGACGATGGATCACTCAAATTGCGTCCCGATTCAATACATCGTCCTCCAGCAGACTTGTCTCCATGGGTCTATTGCTGCCTCGGGCACCTTATGGCAGACCTGCTGTGACTCAAAGATTTTCGAATCGGACGAAAAACTGATAGTGAATTGTAACGTTCAGGGCCTCCTAATGACGATGGAACACTCAAATTGCGTCCCGATTCAATACATCGTCCTCCAGCAGACTTGTCGCCATGCGTCTATTGCTGCCTCGGGCACCTTATGGCCGTTCTGCTGTGAGTCTAGATTATCGAATGGGACAAAAAACTGATAGTGAATTGTAACGTTCAGGGCCTCCTAATGACGATGGATCACTCAAATTGCGTCCCGATTCAATACATCGTCCTCCAGCAGACTTGTCTCCATGGGTCTATTGCTGCCTCGTGCACCTTAAGGCCGTTCTGCTGTGAGTGTAGGTTATCGAATGGGACGAAAAACTGATAGTGAATTGTAACGTTCAGGGCCACCTAATGACGATGGATCTCTCAAATTGCGTCCCGATTCAATACATCGTCGACCAGCCGACTTGACTCCATGGGTCTATTGCTGCCTCGGGCACCTTATGGCCGTTCTGCTGTGAGTCTAGATTATTGAATGGGACGAAAAACTGATAGTGAATTGTAACGTTCAGGGCCTCCTAATGACGATGGATCACTCAAATTGCGTCCCGATTCAGTACATCGTCCTCCAGCCGACTTGACTCCATGGGTCTATTGCTGCCTCGGGCACATTATGGCCGTTCTGCTGTGAGTCTAGATTATCGAATGGGACGAAAAACTGATAGTGAATTGCAACATTCAGGGCCACCTAATGACGATGGATCACTCAAATTGCGTCCCGATTCAATACATCGTACTCCAGCCGAGTTGACTCCATGGGTCTATTGCTGCCTTGGCACCTTATGGCCGTTCTGCTGTGAATCTAGATTATCGAATGGGACGAAAAACTGATAGTGATTTGTAACGTTCAGGGCCACCTAATGACGATGGATCACTCAAATTGCGTCCCGATTCAATACATCGTCTCCAGCCGAATGGTCTCCATGGGTCTATTGCTGCCTCGGGCACCTTATGGCCGTTCTGCTGTGAGTCTAGATTATCGAATGGGACGAAAAACTGATAGTGAATTGTAACGTTCAGGGCCACCTAATGACGATGGATCACTCAAATTGCGTCCTGATTCAATTCATCGTCCTCCAGCAGACTTGACTTCATGGTACTATTGCTGCCTCGGGCACCTTATGGCAGGCCTGCTGTGACTCAAAGATTTTCGAATCGGACGAAAAACTGATAGTGAATTGTAACGTTCAGGGCCACCTAATGACGATGGATCACTCAAATTGCGTCCCGATTCAATACATCGTCCTCCAGCAGACTTGTCTCCATGGGTCTATTGCTGCCTCGGGGCACCTTATGGCCGTTCTCCTGTGAGTCTAGATTATCGAATGGGACGAAAAACTGATAGTGAATTGTAACGTTCAGGGCCACCTAATGACGATGGATCACTCAAATTGCGTCCCGATTCAATACATCGTCCCCAGCCGACTTGACTCCATGGGTCTATTGCTGCCTCGGGCACCTTATGGCCGTTCTGCGGTGAGTCTAGATTATCGAATGGGACGAAAAACTGATTGTGATTTGTAACGTTCAGGGCCTCCTAATGACGATGGATCACTCAAATTGCGTCCCGATTCAATACATCGTCCTCCAGCCGACTTGACTCCATGGGTCTATTGCTGCCTCGGGCACCTTATGGCCGTTCTGCTGTGAGTCTAGATTATCGAATGGGACGAAAAACTGATAGTGAATTGTAACGTTCAGGGCCACCTAATGACGATGGATCACTCAAATTGCGTCCTGATTCAATTCATCGTCCTCCAGCAGACTTGACTTCATGGTACTATTGCTGCCTCGGGCACCTTATGGCCGTTCTGCTGTGAGTCAAAGATTTTCGAATCGGACGAAAAACTGATAGTGAATTGTAACTTTCAGGGCCACCTAATGACGATGGATCACTCAAATTGCATCCCGATTCAATACATCGTCCTCCAGCAGACTTGTCTCCATGGGTCTATTGCTGCCTCGGGCACCTTATGGCAGGCCTGCTGTGAGTCAAAGATTTTCGAATCGGACGAAAAACTGATAGTGAATGACGATGGAACACTCAAATTGCGTCCCGATTCAATACATCGTCCTCCAGCAGACTTGTCGCCATGCGTCTATTGCTGCCTCGGGCACCTTATGGCCGTTCTGCTGTGAGTCTAGATTATCGAATGGGACAAAAAACTGATAGTGAATTGTAACGTTCAGGGCCTCCTAATGACGATGGATCACTCAAATTGCGTCCCGATTCAATACATCGTCCTCCAGCAGACTTGTCTCCATGGGTCTATTGCTGCCTCGGGCACCTTATGGCCGTTCTGCTGTGAGTCTAGGTTATCGAATGGGACGAAAAACTGATAGTGAATTGTAACGTTCAGGGCCACCTAATGACGATGGATCTCTCAGATTGCGTCCCGATTCAATTCATCGTCGACCAGCCGACTTGACTCCATGGGTCTATTGCTGCCTCGGACACCTTATGGCCGTTCTGCTGTGAGTCTAGATTATCGAATGGGACGAAAAACTGATAGTGAATTGTAACGTTCAGGGCCTCCTAATGACGATGGATCACTCAAATTGCGTCCTGATTCAATTCATCGTCCTCCAGCAGACTTGACTTCATGGTACTATTGCTGCCTCGGGCACCTTATGGCCGTTCTGCTGTGAGTCAAAGATTTTCGAATCGAACGAAAAACTGATAGTGAATTGTAACTTTCAGGGCCACCTCATGACGATGGATCACTCAAATTGCGCCCCGATTCAATACATCGTCCTCCAGCAGACTTGTCTCCATGGGTCGATTGCTGCCTCGGGCACCTTATGGCCGTTCTGCTGTGAGTCAAAGATTTTCGAATCGGACGAAAAACTTATAGTGATTTGTAACATTCAGGGCCACCTAAAGACGATGGACCACACAAATTGCGTCCCGATTCAGTACATCGTCCACTAGCCGACTTGACTCCATGGGACTATTGCTGCCTCGGGCACCTTATGGCCGTTCTGCTGTGAGTCAAAGATTTTCGAATCGGACGAAAAACTGATAGTGAATTGTAACGTTCAGGGCCTCCTAATGACGATGGAAAACTCAAATTGCGTCCCGATTCAATACATCGTCCTCCAGCAGACTTGTCTCCATGCGTCTATTGCTGCCTCGGGCACCTAATGGCCGTTCTGCTGTGAGTCAAAGATTTTCGAATCGGACGAAAAACTGATAGTGAATTGTAACGTTCAGGGCCACCTAATGACGATGGATCTTTCAAATTGCGTCCCGATTCAATACATCGTCCTCCAGCCGACTTGTCTCCATGGGTCTATTGCTGCCTTGGCACCTTATGCCCGTTCTGCTGTGAGTCAAAGATTTTCGAATCGGACGAAAAACTGATAGTGAATTGTAACGTTCAGGGCCACCTAATGACGATGGACCACGCAAATTGCGTCCCGATTCAATACATCGACCTCCAGCCGAGTTGACACCATGGGTCTATTGCTGCCTCGGGCACCTTATGGCAGGCCTGCTGTGACTCAAAGATTTTCGAATCGGACGAAAAACTGATAGTGAATTGTAACGTTCAGGGCCACCTAATGACGATGGATCACTCAAATTGCGTCCCGATTCAATACATCGTCCTCCAGCAGACTTGTCTCCATGGGTCTATTGCTGCCTCGGGGCACCTTATGGCCGTTCTCCTGTGAGTCTAGATTATCGAATGGGACGAAAAACTGATAGTGAATTGTAACGTTCAGGACCACCTAATGACGATGGATCACTCAAATTGCGTCCCGATTCAATACATCGTCCCCAGCCGACTTGACTCCATGGGTCTATTGCTGCCTCGGGCACCTTATGGCCGTTCTGCTGTGAGTCTAGATTATCGAATGGGACGAAAAACTGATTGTGATTTGTAACGTTCAGGGCCTCCTAATGACGATGGATCACTCAAATTGCGTCCCGATTCAATACATCGTCCTCCAGCCGACTTGACTCCATGGGTCTATTGCTGCCTCGGGCACCTTATGGCCGTTCTGCTGTGAGTCTAGATTATCGAATGGGACGAAAAACTGATAGTGAATTGTAACGTTCAGGGCCACCTAATGACGATGGATCACTCAAATTGCGTCCTGATTCAATTCATCGTCCTCCAGCAGACTTGACTTCATGGTACATTTTGCTGCCTCGGGCACCTTATGGCCGTTCTGCTGTGAGTCAAAGATTTTCGAATCGGACGAAAAACTGATAGTGAATTGTAACTTTCAGGGCCACCTAATGACGATGGATCACTCAAATTGCGTCCCGATTCAATACATCGTCCTCCAGCAGACTTGTCTCCATGGGTCTATTGCTGCCTCGGGCACCTTATGGCAGGCCTGCTGTGACTCAAAGATTTTCGAATCGGACGAAAAACTGATAGTGAATGACGATGGAACACTCAAATTGCGTCCCGATTCAATACATCGTCCTCCAGCAGACTTGTCGCCATGCGTCTATTGCTGCCTCGGGCACCTTATGGCCGTTCTGCTGTGAGTCTAGATTATCGAATGGGACAAAAAACTGATAGTGAATTGTAACGTTCAGGGCCTCCTAATGACGATGGATCACTCAATTTGCATCCCGATTCAATACATCGTCCTCCAGCAGACTTGTCTCCATGGGTCTATTGCTGCCTCGGGCACCTTATGGCCGTTCTGCTGTGAGTCTAGGTTATCGAATGGGACGAAAAACTGATAGTGAATTGTAACGTTCAGGGCCACCTAATGACGATGGATCTCTCAAATTGCGTCCCGATTCAATTCATCGTCGACCAGCCGACTTGACTCCATGGGTCTATTGCTGCCTCGGACACCTTATGGCCGTTCTGCTGTGAGTCTAGATTATCGAATGGGACGAAAAACTGATAGTGAATTGTAACGTTCAGGGCCTCCTAATGACGATGGATCACTCAAATTGCGTCCTGATTCAATTCATCGTCCTCCAGCAGACTTGACTTCATGGTACTATTGCTGCCTCGGGCACCTTATGGCCGTTCTGCTGTGAGTCAAAGATTTTCGAATCGAACGAAAAACTGATAGTGAATTGTAACTTTCAGGGCCACCTCATGACGATGGATCACTCAAATTGCGCCCCGATTCAATACATCGTCCTCCAGCAGACTTGTCTCCATGGGTCGATTGCTGCCTCGGGCACCTTATGGCCGTTCTGCTGTGAGTCAAAGATTTTCGAATCGGACGAAAAACTTATAGTGATTTGTAACATTCAGGGCCACCTAAAGACGATGGACCACACAAATTGCGTCCCGATTCAGTACATCGTCCACTAGCCGACTTGACTCCATGGGACTATTGCTGCCTCGGGCACCTTATGGCCGTTCTGCTGTGAGTCAAAGATTTTCGAATCGGACGAAAAACTGATAGTGAATTGTAACGTTCAGGGCCTCCTAATGACGATGGAAAACTCAAATTGCGTCCCGATTCAATACATCGTCCTCCAGCAGAATTGTCTCCATGCGTCTATTGCTGCCTCGGGCACCTAATGGCCGTTCTGCTGTGAGTCAAAGATTTTCGAATCGGACGAAAAACTGATAGTGAATTGTAACGTTCAGGGCCACCTAATGACGATGGATCTTTCAAATTGCGTCCCGATTCAATACATCGTCCTCCAGCCGACTTGTCTCCATGGGTCTATTGCTGCCTTGGCACCTTATGCCCGTTCTGCTGTGAGTCAAAGATTTTCGAATCGGACGAAAAACTGATAGTGAATTGTAATGTTCAGGGCCACCTAATGACGATGGATCACTCAAATTGTGTCCCGATTCAATACATTGTCCTCCAGCAGACTGTCTCCATGGGTCTATTGCAGCCTCGGGCACCATATGGCCGTTCAGCTGTGACTCAAGGATTTTCGAATCGGACGAAAAACTGATATTGAATTGTAACATTCAGGGCCACCTAATGACGATGGACCACGCAAATTGCGTCCCGATTCAATACATCGACCTCCAGCCGAGTTGACACCATGGGTCTATTGCTGCCTCGGGCACCTTATGGCAGGCCTGCTGTGACTCAAAGATTTTCGAATCGGACGAAAAACTGATAGTGAATTGTAACGTTCAGGGCCTCCTAATGACGATGGAACACTCAAATTGCGTCCCGATTCAATACATCGTCCTCCAGCAGACTTGTCTCCATGGGTCTATTGCTGCCTCGGGCACCTAATGGCCGTTCTGCTGTGAGTCAAAGATTTTCGAATCGGCCAAAAAACTGATAGTGAATTGTAACATTCAGGGCCACGCAAATTGCGCAAATTGCGTCCCGATTCAAAACATCGTCCTCCAGCCGAGTTGACTCCATGGGTCTATTGCTGCCTCGGGCACCTTATGGCAGGCCTGCTGTGACTCAAAGATTTTCGAATCGGACGAAAAACTGATAGTGAATTGTTACGTTCAGGGCCTCCTAATGACGATGGAACACTCAAATTGCGTCCCAATTCAATACATCGTCCTCCAGCAGACTTGTCTCCATGGGGCTATTGCTGCCTCGGGCACCTTATGGCCGTTCTGCTGTGAGTCTAGATTATCGAATGGGACGAAAAACTGATAGTGAATTGTAACGTTCAGGGCCACCTAATGACGATGGATCACTCAAATTGCGTCCCGATTCAATACATCGTCCTCCAGCCGACTTGACTCCATGGGTCTATTGCTGCCTCGGGCACCTTATGGCCGTTCTGCTGTGAGTCTAGATTATCGAATGGGACGAAAAACTGATAGTGAATTGTAACGTTCAGGGCGTCCTCATGACGATGGATCACTCAAATTGCGTCCCGATTCAATACATCGTCCTCCAGCCGACTTGACTCCATGGATCTATTGCTGCCTCGGGCACCTTATGGCCGTTCTGCTGTGAGTCTAGATTATCGAATGGGACGAAAAACTGATAGTGAATTGTAACGTTCAGGGCCACCTAATGACGATGGATCACTCAAATTGCGTCCTGATTCAATTCATCGTCCTCCAGCAGACTTGACTTCATGGTACTATTGCTGCCTCGGGCACCTTATGGCCGTTCTGCTGTGTGTCAAAGATTTTCGAACCGGACGAAAAACTGATAGTGAATTGTAACTTTCAGGGCCACCTAATGACGATGGATCACTCAAATTGCGTCCCGATTCAATACATCGTCCTCCAGCAGACTTGTCTCCATGGGTCGATTGCTGCCTCGGGCAGCCGTTCTGCTGTGAGTCAAAAATTTTCGAATCGGACGAAAAACTGATAGTGAATTGTAACTTTCAGGGCAACCTAATGACGATGGATCACTCAAATTGCGTCCCGTTTCAATACATCGTCCTCCAGCCGACTTGTCTCCATTGGTCTATTGCTGCCTCGGGCACCTAATGGCCGTTCTGCTGTGAGTCAAAGACTTTCGAATCGGACGAAAAACTGATAGTGAATTGTAACATTCAGGGCCACCTAATGACGATGGACCACGCAAATTGCGTCCCGACTCAATACATCGTCCTCCAGCCGAGTTGACTCCATGGGTCTATTGCTGCCTCGGGCACCTTATGGCCGTTCTGCTGTGAATCTAGATTATCGAATGGGACGAAAACTGGTAGTGAATTGAAACGTTCAGGGCCACCTAATGACGATGGATCACTCAAATTGCGTCCCGATTCAATATATCGTCCTACAGCCGACTTGTCTCCATGGCTCTATTCCTGCCTCGGGCACCTTATGGCCGTTCTACTATGAGTCAAAGATTTTCGAATCGGACGAAAAACTGATAGTAAATTGGAACGTTCAGGCCCTCCTAATGACGATGGAACACTCAAATTGCGTCCCGATTCAATACATCGTCCTCCAGCGGACTTGTCTCCATTGGTCTATTGCTGCCTCGGGCACCTAATGGCCGTTCTGCTGTGAGTCAAAGACTTTCGAATCGGACGAGAAACTGATAGTGAATTGTAACACTCAGGGCCACCTAATGACGATGGATCACGCAAATTGCGTCCCGATTCAATACATCGTCCTCCAGCCTAGTTGACTCCATGGGTCTATTGCTGCCTCGGGCACCCTATGGCCGTTCTGCTGTGAATCTAGGTTATCGAATGGGACGAAAACTGGTAGTGAATTGCAACGTTCAGGGCCACCTAATGACGATGGATCACCCATATTGCGTCCCGATTCAATACATCGTCCTGCAGCCGACTTGTCTCCATGGGTCTATTGCTGCCTCGGGCACCTTATGGCCGTTCTGCTGTGAGTCTAGATTTTCGAATGGGACGAAAAACTGATAGTGAATTGTAACTTTCAGGGCCACGTAATGACGATGGATCACTCAAATTGCTTCCCGAATCAATACGTCGTCCTCCAGCAGACTTGTCTCCATGGGTCGATTGCTGCCTCGGGCACCTTATGGCCGTTCTGCTGTGAGTCAAAGATTTTCGAATCGGACGAAAAACCTGATAGTGATTTGTAACATTCAGGGCCACCTAATGACGATGGACCACACAAATTGCGTCCCGATTCAGTACATCGTCCACTAGCCGACTTGACTCCATGGGACTATTGCTGCCTCGGGCACCTTATGGCCGTTCTGCTGTGAGTCTAGATTATCGAATGGGATGAAAAACTGATAGTGAATTGTAACATTCAGGGCCACCTAATGACGATGGACCACGCAAATTGCGTCCCGACTCAATACATCGTCCTCCAGCCGAGTTGACTCCATGGGTCTATTGCTGCCTCGGGCACCTTATGGCCGTTCTGCTGTGAATCTAGATTATCGAATGGGACGAAAACTGGTAGTGAATTGAAACGTTCAGGGCCACCTAATGACGATGGATCACTCAAATTGCGTCCCGATTCAATATATCGTCCTACAGCCGACTTGTCTCCATGGCTCTATTCCTGCCTCGGGCACCTTATGGCCGTTCTGCTGTGAGTCTAGATTATCGAATGGGACAAAAAACTGATAGTGAATTGTAACGTTCAGGGCCTCCTAATGACGATGGATCACTCAAATTGCGTCCCGATTCAATACATCGTCCTCCAGCAGACTTGTCTCCATGGGTCTATTGCTGCCTCGTGCACCTTAAGGCCGTTCTGCTGTGAGTGTAGGTTATCGAATGGGACGAAAAACTGATAGTGAATTGTAACGTTCAGGGCCACCTAATGACGATGGATCTCTCAAATTGCGTCCCGATTCAATACATCGTCGACCAGCCGACTTGACTCCATGGGTCTATTGCTGCCTCGGGCACCTTATGGCCGTTCTGCTGTGAGTCTAGATTATTGAATGGGACGAAAAACTGATAGTGAATTGTAACGTTCAGGGCCTCCTAATGACGATGGATCACTCAAATTGCGTCCCGATTCAGTACATCGTCCTCCAGCCGACTTGACTCCATGGGTCTATTGCTGCCTCGGGCACATTATGGCCGTTCTGCTGTGAGTCTAGATTATCGAATGGGACGAAAAACTGATAGTGAATTGCAACATTCAGGGCCACCTAATGACGATGGATCACTCAAATTGCGTCCCGATTCAATACATCGTACTCCAGCCGAGTTGACTCCATGGGTCTATTGCTGCCTTGGCACCTTATGGCCGTTCTGCTGTGAATCTAGATTATCGAATGGGACGAAAAACTGATAGTGATTTGTAACGTTCAGGGCCACCTAATGACGATGGATCACTCAAATTGCGTCCCGATTCAATACATCGTCCCCAGCCGAATGGTCTCCATGGGTCTATTGCTGCCTCGGGCACCTTATGGCCGTTCTGCTGTGAGTCTAGATTATCGAATGGGACGAAAAACTGATAGTGAATTGTAACGTTCAGGGCCACCTAATGACGATGGATCACTCAAATTGCGTCCTGATTCAATTCATCGTCCTCCAGCAGACTTGACTTCATGGTACTATTGCTGCCTCGGGCACCTTATGGCAGGCCTGCTGTGACTCAAAGATTTTCGAATCGGACGAAAAACTGATAGTGAATTGTAACGTTCAGGGCCACCTAATGACGATGGATCACTCAAATTGCGTCCCGATTCAATACATCGTCCTCCAGCAGACTTGTCTCCATGGGTCTATTGCTGCCTCGGGGCACCTTATGGCCGTTCTCCTGTGAGTCTAGATTATCGAATGGGACGAAAAACTGATAGTGAATTGTAACGTTCAGGGCCACCTAATGACGATGGATCACTCAAATTGCGTCCCGATTCAATACATCGTCCCCAGCCGACTTGACTCCATGGGTCTATTGCTGCCTCGGGCACCTTATGGCCGTTCTGCTGTGAGTCTAGATTATCGAATGGGACGAAAAACTGATTGTGATTTGTAACGTTCAGGGCCTCCTAATGACGATGGATCACTCAAATTGCGTCCCGATTCAATACATCGTCCTCCAGCCGACTTGACTCCATGGGTCTATTGCTGCCTCGGGCACCTTATGGCCGTTCTGCTGTGAGTCTAGATTATCGAATGGGACGAAAAACTGATAGTGAATTGTAACGTTCAGGGCCACCTAATGACGATGGATCACTCAAATTGCGTCCTGATTCAATTCATCGTCCTCCAGCAGACTTGACTTCATGGTACTATTGCTGCCTCGGGCACCTTATGGCCGTTCTGCTGTGTGTCAAAGATTTTCGAATCGGACGAAAAACTGATAGTGAATTGTAACTTTCAGGGCCACCTAATGACGATGGATCACTCAAATTGCGTCCCGATTCAATACATCGTCCTCCAGCAGACTTGTCTCCATGGGTCTATTGCTGCCTCGGGCACCTTATGGCAGGCCTGCTGTGACTCAAAGATTTTCGAATCGGACGAAAAACTGATAGTGAATGACGATGGAACACTCAAATTGCGTCCCGATTCAATACATCGTCCTCCAGCAGACTTGTCGCCATGCGTCTATTGCTGCCTCGGGCACCTTATGGCCGTTCTGCTGTGAGTCTAGATTATCGAATGGGACAAAAAACTGATAGTGAATTGTAACGTTCAGGGCCTCCTAATGACGATGGATCACTCAAATTGCGTCCCGATTCAATACATCGTCCTCCAGCAGACTTGTCTCCATGGGTCTATTGCTGCCTCGGGCACCTTATGGCCGTTCTGCTGTGAGTCTAGGTTATCGAATGGGACGAAAAACTGATAGTGAATTGTAACGTTCAGGGCCACCTAATGACGATGGATCTCTCAAATTGCGTCCCGATTCAATTCATCGTCGACCAGCCGACTTGACTCCATGGGTCTATTGCTGCCTCGGACACCTTATGGCCGTTCTGCTGTGAGTCTAGATTATCGAATGGGACGAAAAACTGATAGTGAATTGTAACGTTCAGGGCCTCCTAATGACGATGGATCACTCAAATTGCGTCCTGATTCAATTCATCGTCCTCCAGCAGACTTGACTTCATGGTACTATTGCTGCCTCGGGCACCTTATGGCCGTTCTGCTGTGAGTCAAAGATTTTCGAATCGAACGAAAAACTGATAGTGAATTGTAACTTTCAGGGCCACCTCATGACGATGGATCACTCAAATTGCGCCCCGATTCAATACATCGTCCTCCAGCAGACTTGTCTCCATGGGTCGATTGCTGCCTCGGGCACCTTATGGCCGTTCTGCTGTGAGTCAAAGATTTTCGAATCGGACGAAAAACTTATAGTGATTTGTAACATTCAGGGCCACCTAAAGACGATGGACCACACAAATTGCGTCCCGATTCAGTACATCGTCCACTAGCCGACTTGACTCCATGGGACTATTGCTGCCTCGGGCACCTTATGGCCGTTCTGCTGTGAGTCAAAGATTTTCGAATCGGACGAAAAACTGATAGTGAATTGTAACGTTCAGGGCCTCCTAATGACGATGGAAAACTCAAATTGCGTCCCGATTCAATACATCGTCCTCCAGCAGACTTGTCTCCATGCGTCTATTGCTGCCTCGGGCACCTAATGGCCGTTCTGCTGTGAGTCAAAGATTTTCGAATCGGACGAAAAACTGATAGTGAATTGTAACGTTCAGGGCCACCTAATGACGATGGATCTTTCAAATTGCGTCCCGATTCAATACATCGTCCTCCAGCCGACTTGTCTCCATGGGTCTATTGCTGCCTTGGCACCTTATGCCCGTTCTGCTGTGAGTCAAAGATTTTCGAATCGGACGAAAAACTGATAGTGAATTGTAACGTTCAGGGCCACCTAATGACGATGGATCACTCAAATTGTGTCCCGATTCAATACATTGTCCTCCAGCAGACTGTCTCCATGGGTCTATTGCAGCCTCGGGCACCATATGGCCGTTCAGCTGTGACTCAAGGATTTTCGAATCGGACGAAAAACTGATATTGAATTGTAACATTCAGGGCCACCTAATGACGATGGACCACGCAAATTGCGTCCCGATTCAATACATCGACCTCCAGCCGAGTTGACACCATGGGTCTATTGCTGCCTCGGGCACCTTATGGCAGGCCTGCTGTGACTCAAAGATTTTCGAATCGGACGAAAAACTGATAGTGAATTGTAACGTTCAGGGCCACCTAATGACGATGGATCACTCAAATTGCGTCCCGATTCAATACATCGTCCTCCAGCAGACTTGTCTCCATGGGTCTATTGCTGCCTCGGGGCACCTTATGGCCGTTCTCCTGTGAGTCTAGATTATCGAATGGGACGAAAAACTGATAGTGAATTGTAACGTTCAGGGCCACCTAATGACGATGGATCACTCAAATTGCGTCCCGATTCAATACATCGTCCCCAGCCGACTTGACTCCATGGGTCTATTGCTGCCTCGGGCACCTTATGGCCGTTCTGCTGTGAGTCTAGATTATCGAATGGGACGAAAAACTGATTGTGATTTGTAACGTTCAGGGCCTCCTAATGACGATGGATCACTCAAATTCCGTCCCGATTCAATACATCGTCCTCCAGCCGACTTGACTCCATGGGTCTATTGCTGCCTCGGGCACCTTATGGCCGTTCTGCTGTGAGTCTAGATTATCGAATGGGACGAAAAACTGATAGTGAATTGTAACGTTCAGGGCCACCTAATGACGATGGATCACTCAAATTGCGTCCTGATTCAATTCATCGTCCTCCAGCAGACTTGACTTCATGGTACTATTGCTGCCTCGGGCACCTTATGGCCGTTCTGCTGTGAGTCAAAGATTTTCGAATCGGACGAAAAACTGATAGTGAATTGTAACTTTCAGGGCCACCTAATGACGATGGATCACTCAAATTGCGTCCCGATTCAATACATCGTCCTCCAGCAGACTTGTCTCCATGGGTCTATTGCTGCCTCGGGCACCTTATGGCAGGCCTGCTGTGACTCAAAGATTTTCGAATCGGACGAAAAACTGATAGTGAATGACGATGGAACACTCAAATTGCGTCCCGATTCAATACATCGTCCTCCAGCAGACTTGTCGCCATGCGTCTATTGCTGCCTCGGGCACCTTATGGCCGTTCTGCTGTGAGTCTAGATTATCGAATGGGACAAAAAACTGATAGTGAATTGTAACGTTCAGGGCCTCCTAATGACGATGGATCACTCAAATTGCGTCCCGATTCAATACATCGTCCTCCAGCAGACTTGTCTCCATGGGTCTATTGCTGCCTCGGGCACCTTATGGCCGTTCTGCTGTGAGTCAAAGATTTTCGAATCGGACGAAAAACTGATAGTGAATTGTAACGTTCAGGGCCTCCTAATGACGATGGAAAACTCAAATTGCGTCCCGATTCAATACATCGTCCTCCAGCAGACTTGTCTCCATGCGTCTATTGCTGCCTCGGGCACCTAATGGCCGTTCTGCTGTGAGTCAAAGATTTTCGAATCGGACGAAAAACTGATAATGAATTGTAACGTTCAGGGCCACCTAATGACGATGGATCTTTCAAATTGCGTCCCGATTCAATACATCGTCCTCCAGCCGACTTGTCTCCATGGGTCTATTGCTGCCTTGGCACCTTATGCCCGTTCTGCTGTGAGTCAAAGATTTTCGAATCGGACGAAAAACTGATAGTGAATTGTAACGTTCAGGGCCACCTAATGACGATGGATCACTCAAATTGTGTCCCGATTCAATACATTGTCCTCCAGCAGACTGTCTCCATGGGTCTATTGCAGCCTCGGGCACCATATGGCCGTTCAGCTGTGACTCAAGGATTTTCGAATCGGACGAAAAACTGATATTGAATTGTAACATTCAGGGCCACCTAATGACGATGGACCACGCAAATTGCGTCCCGATTCAATACATCGACCTCCAGCCGAGTTGACACCATGGGTCTATTGCTGCCTCGGGCACCTTATGGCAGGCCTGCTGTGACTCAAAGATTTTCGAATCGGACGAAAAACTGATAGTGAATTGTAACGTTCAGGGCCACCTAATGACGATGGATCACTCAAATTGCGTCCCGATTCAATACATCGTCCTCCAGCAGACTTGTCTCCATGGGTCTATTGCTGCCTCGGGGCACCTTATGGCCGTTCTGCTGTGAGTCTAGATTTTCGAATGGGACGAAAAACTGATAGTGAATTGTAACTTTCAGGGCCACGTAATGACGATGGATCACTCAAATTGCTTCCCGAATCAATACGTCGTCCTCCAGCAGACTTGTCTCCATGGGTCGATTGCTGCCTCGGGCACCTTATGGCCGTTCTGCTGTGAGTCAAAGATTTTCGAATCGGACGAAAAACCTGATAGTGATTTGTAACATTCAGGGCCACCTAATGACGATGGACCACACAAATTGCGTCCCGATTCAGTACATCGTCCACTACCCGACTTGACTCCATGGGACTATTGCTGCCTCGGGCACCTTATGGCCGTTCTGCTGTGAGTCTAGATTATCGAATGGGATGAAAAACTGATAGTGAATTGTAACGTTCAGGGCCACCTAATGACGATGGATCACTCAAATTGCGTCCCGATTCAATACATCGTCCTCCAGCAGACTTGTCTCCATGGGTCTATTGCTGCCTCGGGCACCTTATGGCAGACCTGCTGTGACTCAAAGATTTTCGAATCGGACGAAAAACTGATAGTGAATTGTAACGTTCAGGGCCTCCTAATGACGATGGAACACTCAAATTGCGTCCCGATTCAATACATCGTCCTCCAGCAGACTTGTCGCCATGCGTCTATTGCTGCCTCGGGCACCTTATGGCCGTTCTGCTGTGAGTCTAGATTATCGAATGGGACAAAAAACTGATAGTGAATTGTAACGTTCAGGGCCTCCTAATGACGATGGATCACTCAAATTGCGTCCCGATTCAATACATCGTCCTCCAGCAGACTTGTCTCCATGGGTCTATTGCTGCCTCGTGCACCTTAAGGCCGTTCTGCTGTGAGTGTAGGTTATCGAATGGGACGAAAAACTGATAGTGAATTGTAACGTTCAGGGCCACCTAATGACGATGGATCTCTCAAATTGCGTCCCGATTCAATACATCGTCGACCAGCCGACTTGACTCCATGGGTCTATTGCTGCCTCGGGCACCTTATGGCCGTTCTGCTGTGAGTCTAGATTATTGAATGGGACGAAAAACTGATAGTGAATTGTAACGTTCAGGGCCTCCTAATGACGATGGATCACTCAAATTGCGTCCCGATTCAGTACATCGTCCTCCAGCCGACTTGACTCCATGGGTCTATTGCTGCCTCGGGCACATTATGGCCGTTCTGCTGTGAGTCTAGATTATCGAATGGGACGAAAAACTGATAGTGAATTGCAACATTCAGGGCCACCTAATGACGATGGATCACTCAAATTGCGTCCCGATTCAATACATCGTACTCCAGCCGAGTTGACTCCATGGGTCTATTGCTGCCTTGGCACCTTATGGCCGTTCTGCTGTGAATCTAGATTATCGAATGGGACGAAAAACTGATAGTGATTTGTAACGTTCAGGGCCACCTAATGACGATGGATCACTCAAATTGCGTCCCGATTCAATACATCGTCCCCAGCCGAATGGTCTCCATGGGTCTATTGCTGCCTCGGGCACCTTATGGCCGTTCTGCTGTGAGTCTAGATTATCGAATGGGACGAAAAACTGATAGTGAATTGTAACGTTCAGGGCCACCTAATGACGATGGATCACTCAAATTGCGTCCTGATTCAATTCATCGTCCTCCAGCAGACTTGACTTCATGGTACTATTGCTGCCTCGGGCACCTTATGGCAGGCCTGCTGTGACTCAAAGATTTTCGAATCGGACGAAAAACTGATAGTGAATTGTAACGTTCAGGGCCACCTAATGACGATGGATCACTCAAATTGCGTCCCGATTCAATACATCGTCCTCCAGCAGACTTGTCTCCATGGGTCTATTGCTGCCTCGGGGCACCTTATGGCCGTTCTCCTGTGAGTCTAGATTATCGAATGGGACGAAAAACTGATAGTGAATTGTAACGTTCAGAGCCACCTAATGACGATGGATCACTCAAATTGCGTCCCGATTCAATACATCGTCCCCAGCCGACTTGACTCCATGGGTCTATTGCTGCCTCGGGCACCTTATGGCCGTTCTGCTGTGAGTCTAGATTATCGAATGGGACGAAAAACTGATTGTGATTTGTAACGTTCAGGGCCTCCTAATGACGATGGATCACTCAAATTGCGTCCCGATTCAATACATCGTCCTCCAGCCGACTTGACTCCATGGGTCTATTGCTGCCTCGGGCACCTTATGGCCGTTCTGCTGTGAGTCTAGATTATCGAATGGGACGAAAAACTGATAGTGAATTGTAACGTTCAGGGCCACCTAATGACGATGGATCACTCAAATTGCGTCCTGATTCAATTCATCGTCCTCCAGCAGACTTGACTTCATGGTACTATTGCTGCCTCGGGCACCTTATGGCCGTTCTGCTGTGAGTCAAAGATTTTCGAATCGGACGAAAAACTGATAGTGAATTGTAACTTTCAGGGCCACCTAATGACGATGGATCACTCAAATTGCGTCCCGATTCAATACATCGTCCTCCAGCAGACTTGTCTCCATGGGTCTATTGCTGCCTCGGGCACCTTATGGCAGGCCTGCTGTGACTCAAAGATTTTCGAATCGGACGAAAAACTGATAGTGAATGACGATGGAACACTCAAATTGCGTCCCGATTCAATACATCGTCCTCCAGCAGACTTGTCGCCATGCGTCTATTGCTGCCTCGGGCACCTTATGGCCGTTCTGCTGTGAGTCTAGATTATCGAATGGGACAAAAAACTGATAGTGAATTGTAACGTTCAGGGCCTCCTAATGACGATGGATCACTCAAATTGCGTCCCGATTCAATACATCGTCCTCCAGCAGACTTGTCTCCATGGGTCTATTGCTGCCTCGGGCACCTTATGGCCGTTCTGCTGTGAGTCTAGGTTATCGAATGGGACGAAAAACTGATAGTGAATTGTAACGTTCAGGGCCACCTAATGACGATGGATCTCTCAAATTGCGTCCCGATTCAATTCATCGTCGACCAGCCGACTTGACTCCATGGGTCTATTGCTGCCTCGGACACCTTATGGCCGTTCTGCTGTGAGTCTAGATTATCGAATGGGACGAAAAACTGATAGTGAATTGTAACGTTCAGGGCCTCCTAATGACGATGGATCACTCAAATTGCGTCCTGATTCAATTCATCGTCCTCCAGCAGACTTGACTTCATGGTACTATTGCTGCCTCGGGCACCTTATGGCCGTTCTGCTGTGAGTCAAAGATTTTCGAATCGAACGAAAAACTGATAGTGAATTGTAACTTTCAGGGCCACCTCATGACGATGGATCACTCAAATTGCGCCCCGATTCAATACATCGTCCTCCAGCAGACTTGTCTCCATGGGTCGATTGCTGCCTCGGGCACCTTATGGCCGTTCTGCTGTGAGTCAAAGATTTTCGAATCGGACGAAAAACTTATAGTGATTTGTAACATTCAGGGCCACCTAAAGACGATGGACCACACAAATTGCGTCCCGATTCAGTACATCGTCCACTAGCCGACTTGACTCCATGGGACTATTGCTGCCTCGGGCACCTTATGGCCGTTCTGCTGTGAGTCAAAGATTTTCGAATCGGACGAAAAACTGATAGTGAATTGTAACGTTCAGGGCCTCCTAATGACGATGGAAAACTCAAATTGCGTCCCGATTCAATACATCGTCCTCCAGCAGACTTGTCTCCATGCGTCTATTGCTGCCTCGGGCACCTAATGGCCGTTCTGCTGTGAGTCAAAGATTTTCGAATCGGACGAAAAACTGATAGTGAATTGTAACGTTCAGGGCCACCTAATGACGATGGATCTTTCAAATTGCGTCCCGATTCAATACATCGTCCTCCAGCCGACTTGTCTCCATGGGTCTATTGCTGCCTTGGCACCTTATGCCCGTTCTGCTGTGAGTCAAAGATTTTCGAATCGGACGAAAAACTGATAGTGAATTGTAACGTTCAGGGCCACCTAATGACGATGGATCACTCAAATTGTGTCCCGATTCAATACATTGTCCTCCAGCAGACTGTCTCCATGGGTCTATTGCAGCCTCGGGCACCATATGGCCGTTCAGCTGTGACTCAAGGATTTTCGAATCGGACGAAAAACTGATATTGAATTGTAACATTCAGGGCCACCTAATGACGATGGACCACGCAAATTGCGTCCCGATTCAATACATCGACCTCCAGCCGAGTTGACACCATGGGTCTATTGCTGCCTCGGGCACCTTATGGCAGGCCTGCTGTGACTCAAAGATTTTCGAATCGGACGAAAAACTGATAGTGAATTGTAACGTTCAGGGCCACCTAATGACGATGGATCACTCAAATTGCGTCCCGATTCAATACATCGTCCTCCAGCAGACTTGTCTCCATGGGTCTATTGCTGCCTCGGGGCACCTTATGGCCGTTCTCCTGTGAGTCTAGATTATCGAATGGGACGAAAAACTGATAGTGAATTGTAACGTTCAGGGCCACCTAATGACGATGGATCACTCAAATTGCGTCCCGATTCAATACATCGTCCCCAGCCGACTTGACTCCATGGGTCTATTGCTGCCTCGGGCACCTTATGGCCGTTCTGCTGTGAGTCTAGATTATCGAATGGGACGAAAAACTGATTGTGATTTGTAACGTTCAGGGCCTCCTAATGACGATGGATCACTCAAATTGCGTCCCGATTCAATACATCGTCCTCCAGCCGACTTGACTCCATGGGTCTATTGCTGCCTCGGGCACCTTATGGCCGTTCTGCTGTGAGTCTAGATTATCGAATGGGACGAAAAACTGATAGTGAATTGTAACGTTCAGGGCCACCTAATGACGATGGATCACTCAAATTGCGTCCTGATTCAATTCATCGTCCTCCAGCAGACTTGACTTCATGGTACTATTGCTGCCTCGGGCACCTTATGGCCGTTCTGCTGTGAGTCAAAGATTTTCGAATCGGACGAAAAACTGATAGTGAATTGTAACTTTCAGGGCCACCTAATGACGATGGATCACTCAAATTGCGTCCCGATTCAATACATCGTCCTCCAGCAGACTTGTCTCCATGGGTCTATTGCTGCCTCGGGCACCTTATGGCAGGCCTGCTGTGACTCAAAGATTTTCGAATCGGACGAAAAACTGATAGTGAATGACGATGGAACACTCAAATTGCGTCCCGATTCAATACATCGTCCTCCAGCAGACTTGTCGCCATGCGTCTATTGCTGCCTCGGGCACCTTATGGCCGTTCTGCTGTGAGTCTAGATTATCGAATGGGACAAAAAACTGATAGTGAATTGTAACGTTCAGGGCCTCCTAATGACGATGGATCACTCAAATTGCGTCCCGATTCAATACATCGTCCTCCAGCAGAATTGTCTCCATGGGTCTATTGCTGCCTCGGGCACCTTATGGCCGTTCTGCTGTGAGTCAAAGATTTTCGAATCGGACGAAAAACTGATAGTGAATTGTAACGTTCAGGGCCTCCTAATGACGATGGAAAACTCAAATTGCGTCCCGATTCAATACATCGTCCTCCAGCAGACTTGTCTCCATGCGTCTATTGCTGCCTCGGGCACCTAATGGCCGTTCTGCTGTGAGTCAAAGATTTTCGAATCGGACGAAAAACTGATAGTGAATTGTAACGTTCAGGGCCACCTAATGACGATGGATCTTTCAAATTGCGTCCCGATTCAATACATCGTCCTCCAGCCGACTTGTCTCCATGGGTCTATTGCTGCCTTGGCACCTTATGCCCGTTCTGCTGTGAGTCAAAGATTTTCGAATCGGACGAAAAACTGATAGTGAATTGTAACGTTCAGGGCCACCTAATGACGATGGATCACTCAAATTGTGTCCCGATTCAATACATTGTCCTCCAGCAGACTGTCTCCATGGGTCTATTGCAGCCTCGGGCACCATATGGCCGTTCAGCTGTGACTCAAGGATTTTCGAATCGGACGAAAAACTGATATTGAATTGTAACATTCAGGGCCACCTAATGACGATGGACCACGCAAATTGCGTCCCGATTCAATACATCGACCTCCAGCCGAGTTGACACCATGGGTCTATTGCTGCCTCGGGCACCTTATGGCAGGCCTGCTGTGACTCAAAGATTTTCGAATCGGACGAAAAACTGATAGTGAATTGTAACGTTCAGGGCCACCTAATGACGATGGATCACTCAAATTGCGTCCCGATTCAATACATCGTCCTCCAGCAGACTTGTCTCCATGGGTCTATTGCTGCCTCGGGGCACCTTATGGCCGTTCTGCTGTGAGTCTAGATTTTCGAATGGGACGAAAAAGTGATAGTGAATTGTAACTTTCAGGGCCACGTAATGACGATGGATCACTCAAATTGCTTCCCGAATCAATACGTCGTCCTCCAGCAGACTTGTCTCCATGGGTCGATTGCTGCCTCGGGCACCTTATGGCCGTTCTGCTGTGAGTCAAAGATTTTCGAATCGGACGAAAAACCTGATAGTGATTTGTAACATTCAGGGCCACCTAATGACGATGGACCACACAAATTGCGTCCCGATTCAGTACATCGTCCACTAGCCGACTTGACTCCATGGGACTATTGCTGCCTCGGGCACCTTATGGCCGTTCTGCTGTGAGTCTAGATTATCGAATGGGACAAAAAACTGATAGTGAATTGTAACGTTCAGGGCCTCCTAATGACGATGGATCACTCAAATTGCGTCCCGATTCAATACATCGTCCTCCAGCAGACTTGTCTCCATGGGTCTATTGCTGCCTCGTGCACCTTAAGGCCGTTCTGCTGTGAGTGTAGGTTATCGAATGGGACGAAAAACTGATAGTGAATTGTAACGTTCAGGGCCACCTAATGACGATGGATCTCTCAAATTGCGTCCCGATTCAATACATCGTCGACCAGCCGACTTGACTCCATGGGTCTATTGCTGCCTCGGGCACCTTATGGCCGTTCTGCTGTGAGTCTAGATTATTGAATGGGACGAAAAACTGATAGTGAATTGTAACGTTCAGGGCCTCCTAATGACGATGGATCACTCAAATTGCGTCCCGATTCAGTACATCGTCCTCCAGCCGACTTGACTCCATGGGTCTATTGCTGCCTCGGGCACATTATGGCCGTTCTGCTGTGAGTCTAGATTATCGAATGGGACGAAAAACTGATAGTGAATTGCAACATTCAGGGCCACCTAATGACGATGGATCACTCAAATTGCGTCCCGATTCAATACATCGTACTCCAGCCGAGTTGACTCCATGGGTCTATTGCCGCCTTGGCACCTTATGGCCGTTCTGCTGTGAATCTAGATTATCGAATGGGACGAAAAACTGATAGTGATTTGTAACGTTCAGGGCCACCTAATGACGATGGATCACTCAAATTGCGTCCCGATTCAATACATCGTCCCCAGCCGAATGGTCTCCATGGGTCTATTGCTGCCTCGGGCACCTTATGGCCGTTCTGCTGTGAGTCTAGATTATCGAATGGGACGAAAAACTGATAGTGAATTGTAACGTTCAGGGCCACCTAATGACGATGGATCACTCAAATTGCGTCCTGATTCAATTCATCGTCCTCCAGCAGACTTGACTTCATGGTACTATTGCTGCCTCGGGCACCTTATGGCAGGCCTGCTGTGACTCAAAGATTTTCGAATCGGACGAAAAACTGATAGTGAATTGTAACGTTCAGGGCCACCTAATGACGATGGATCACTCAAATTGCGTCCCGATTCAATACATCGTCCTCCAGCAGACTTGTCTCCATGGGTCTATTGCTGCCTCGGGGCACCTTATGGCCGTTCTCCTGTGAGTCTAGATTATCGAATGGGACGAAAAACTGATAGTGAATTGTAACGTTCAGGGCCACCTAATGACGATGGATCACTCAAATTGCGTCCCGATTCAATACATCGTCCCCAGCCGACTTGACTCCATGGGTCAATTGCTGCCTCGGGCACCTTATGGCCGTTCTGCTGTGAGTCTAGATTATCGAATGGGACGAAAAACTGATTGTGATTTGTAACGTTCAGGGCCTCCTAATGACGATGGATCACTCAAATTGCGTCCCGATTCAATACATCGTCCTCCAGCCGACTTGACTCCATGGGTCTATTGCTGCCTCGGGCACCTTATGGCCGTTCTGCTGTGAGTCTAGATTATCGAATGGGACGAAAAACTGATAGTGAATTGTAACGTTCAGGGCCACCTAATGACGATGGATCACTCAAATTGCGTCCTGATTCAATTCATCGTCCTCCAGCAGACTTGACTTCATGGTACTATTGCTGCCTCGGGCACCTTATGGCCGTTCTGCTGTGAGTCAAAGATTTTCGAATCGGACGAAAAACTGATAGTGAATTGTAACTTTCAGGGCCACCTAATGACGATGGATCACTCAAATTGCGTCCCGATTCAATACATCGTCCTCCAGCAGACTTGTCTCCATGGGTCTATTGCTGCCTCGGGCACCTTATGGCAGGCCTGCTGTGACTCAAAGATTTTCGAATCGGACGAAAAACTGATAGTGAATGACGATGGAACACTCAAATTGCGTCCCGATTCAATACATCGTCCTCCAGCAGACTTGTCGCCATGCGTCTATTGCTGCCTCGGGCACCTTATGGCCGTTCTGCTGTGAGTCTAGATTATCGAATGGGACAAAAAACTGATAGTGAATTGTAACGTTCAGGGCCTCCTAATGACGATGGATCACTCAAATTGCGTCCCGATTCAATACATCGTCCTCCAGCAGACTTGTCTCCATGGGTCTATTGCTGCCTCGGGCACCTTATGGCCGTTCTGCTGTGAGTCTAGGTTATCGAATGGGACGAAAAACTGATAGTGAATTGTAACGTTCAGGGCCACCTAATGACGATGGATCTCTCAAATTGCGTCCCGATTCAATTCATCGTCGACCAGCCGACTTGACTCCATGGGTCTATTGCTGCCTCGGACACCTTATGGCCGTTCTGCTGTGAGTCTAGATTATCGAATGGGACGAAAAACTGATAGTGAATTGTAACGTTCAGGGCCTCCTAATGACGATGGATCACTCAAATTGCGTCCTGATTCAATTCATCGTCCTCCAGCAGACTTGACTTCATGGTACTATTGCTGCCTCGGGCACCTTATGGCCGTTCTGCTGTGAGTCAAAGATTTTCGAATCGAACGAAAAACTGATAGTGAATTGTAACTTTCAGGGCCACCTCATGACGATGGATCACTCAAATTGCGCCCCGATTCAATACATCGTCCTCCAGCAGACTTGTCTCCATGGGTCGATTGCTGCCTCGGGCACCTTATGGCCGTTCTGCTGTGAGTCAAAGATTTTCGAATCGGACGAAAAACTTATAGTGATTTGTAACATTCAGGGCCACCTAAAGACGATGGACCACACAAATTGCGTCCCGATTCAGTACATCGTCCACTAGCCGACTTGACTCCATGGGACTATTGCTGCCTCGGGCACCTTATGGCCGTTCTGCTGTGAGTCAAAGATTTTCGAATCGGACGAAAAACTGATAGTGAATTGTAACGTTCAGGGCCTCCTAATGACGATGGAAAACTCAAATTGCGTCCCGATTCAATACATCGTCCTCCAGCAGACTTGTCTCCATGCGTCTATTGCTGCCTCGGGCACCTAATGGCCGTTCTGCTGTGAGTCAAAGATTTTCGAATCGGACGAAAAACTGATAGTGAATTGTAACGTTCAGGGCCACCTAATGACGATGGATCTTTCAAATTGCGTCCCGATTCAATACATCGTCCTCCAGCCGACTTGTCTCCATGGGTCTATTGCTGCCTTGGCACCTTATGCCCGTTCTGCTGTGAGTCAAAGATTTTCGAATCGGACGAAAAACTGATAGTGAATTGTAACGTTCAGGGCCACCTAATGACGATGGATCACTCAAATTGTGTCCCGATTCAATACATTGTCCTCCAGCAGACTGTCTCCATGGGTCTATTGCAGCCTCGGGCACCATATGGCCGTTCAGCTGTGACTCAAGGATTTTCGAATCGGACGAAAAACTGATATTGAATTGTAACATTCAGGGCCACCTAATGACGATGGACCACGCAAATTGCGTCCCGATTCAATACATCGACCTCCAGCCGAGTTGACACCATGGGTCTATTGCTGCCTCGGGCACCTTATGGCAGGCCTGCTGTGACTCAAAGATTTTCGAATCGGACGAAAAACTGATAGTGAATTGTAACGTTCAGGGCCACCTAATGACGATGGATCACTCAAATTGCGTCCCGATTCAATACATCGTCCTCCAGCAGACTTGTCTCCATGGGTCTATTGCTGCCTCGGGGCACCTTATGGCCGTTCTCCTGTGAGTCTAGATTATCGAATGGGACGAAAAACTGATAGTGAATTGTAACGTTCAGGGCCACCTAATGACGATGGATCACTCAAATTGCGTCCCGATTCAATACATCGTCCCCAGCCGACTTGACTCCATGGGTCTATTGCTGCCTCGGGCACCTTATGGCCGTTCTGCTGTGAGTCTAGATTATCGAATGGGACGAAAAACTGATTGTGATTTGTAACGTTCAGGGCCTCCTAATGACGATGGATCACTCAAATTGCGTCCCGATTCAATACATCGTCCTCCAGCCGACTTGACTCCATGGGTCTATTGCTGCCTCGGGCACCTTATGGCCGTTCTGCTGTGAGTCTAGATTATCGAATGGGACGAAAAACTGATAGTGAATTGTAACGTTCAGGGCCACCTAATGACGATGGATCACTCAAATTGCGTCCTGATTCAATTCATCGTCCTCCAGCAGACTTGACTTCATGGTACTATTGCTGCCTCGGGCACCTTATGGCCGTTCTGCTGTGAGTCAAAGATTTTCGAATCGGACGAAAAACTGATAGTGAATTGTAACTTTCAGGGCCACCTAATGACGATGGATCACCCAAATTGCGTCCCGATTCAATACATCGTCCTCCAGCAGACTTGTCTCCATGGGTCTATTGCTGCCTCGGGCACCTTATGGCAGGCCTGCTGTGACTCAAAGATTTTCGAATCGGACGAAAAACTGATAGTGAATGACGATGGAACACTCAAATTGCGTCCCGATTCAATACATCGTCCTCCAGCAGACTTGTCGCCATGCGTCTATTGCTGCCTCGGGCACCTTATGGCCGTTCTGCTGTGAGTCTAGATTATCGAATGGGACAAAAAACTGATAGTGAATTGTAACGTTCAGGGCCTCCTAATGACGATGGATCACTCAAATTGCGTCCCGATTCAATACATCGTCCTCCAGCAGACTTGTCTCCATGGGTCTATTGCTGCCTCGGGCACCTTATGGCCGTTCTGCTGTGAGTCAAAGATTTTCGAATCGGACGAAAAACTGATAGTGAATTGTAACGTTCAGGGCCTCCTAATGACGATGGAAAACTCAAATTGCGTCCCGATTCAATACATCGTCCTCCAGCAGACTTGTCTCCATGCGTCTATTGCTGCCTCGGGCACCTAATGGCCGTTCTGCTGTGAGTCAAAGATTTTCGAATCGGACGAAAAACTGATAGTGAATTGTAACGTTCAGGGCCACCTAATGACGATGGATCTTTCAAATTGCGTCCCGATTCAATACATCGTCCTCCAGCCGACTTGTCTCCATGGGTCTATTGCTGCCTTGGCACCTTATGCCCGTTCTGCTGTGAGTCAAAGATTTTCGAATCGGACGAAAAACTGATAGTGAATTGTAACGTTCAGGGCCACCTAATGACGATGGATCACTCAAATTGTGTCCCGATTCAATACATTGTCCTCCAGCAGACTGTCTCCATGGGTCTATTGCAGCCTCGGGCACCATATGGCCGTTCAGCTGTGACTCAAGGATTTTCGAATCGGACGAAAAACTGATATTGAATTGTAACATTCAGGGCCACCTAATGACGATGGACCACGCAAATTGCGTCCCGATTCAATACATCGACCTCCAGCCGAGTTGACACCATGGGTCTATTGCTGCCTCGGGCACCTTATGGCAGGCCTGCTGTGACTCAAAGATTTTCGAATCGGACGAAAAACTGATAGTGAATTGTAACGTTCAGGGCCACCTAATGACGATGGATCACTCAAATTGCGTCCCGATTCAATACATCGTCCTCCAGCAGACTTGTCTCCATGGGTCTATTGCTGCCTCGGGGCACCTTATGGCCGTTCTCCTGTGAGTCTAGATTATCGAATGGGACGAAAAACTGATAGTGAATTGTAACGTTCAGGGCCACCTAATGACGATGGATCACTCAAATTGCGTCCCGATTCAATACATCGTCCCCAGCCGACTTGACTCCATGGGTCTATTGCTGCCTCGGGCACCTTATGGCCGTTCTGCTGTGAGTCTAGATTATCGAATGGGACGAAAAACTGATTGTGATTTGTAACGTTCAGGGCCTCCTAATAACGATGGATCACTCAAATTTCGTCCCGATTCAATACATCGTCCTCCAGCCGACTTGACTCCATGGGTCTATTGCTGCCTCGGGCACCTTATGGCCGTTCTGCTGTGAGTCTAGATTATAGAATGGGACGAAAAACTGATAGTGAATTGTAACGTTCAGGGCCACCTAATGACGATGGATCACTCAAATTGCGTCCTGATTCAATTCATCGTCCTCCAGCAGACTTGACTTCATGGTACTATTGCTGCCTCGGGCACCTTATGGCCGTTCTGCTGTGAGTCAAAGATTTTCGAATCGGACGAAAAACTGATAGTGAATTGTAACTTTCAGGGCCACCTAATGACGATGGATCACTCAAATTGCGTCCCGATTCAATACATCGTCCTCCAGCAGACTTGTCTCCATGGGTCTATTGCTGCCTCGGGCACCTTATGGCAGGCCTGCTGTGACTCAAAGATTTTCGAATCGGACGAAAAACTGATAGTGAATGACGATGGAACACTCAAATTGCGTCCCGATTCAATACATCGTCCTCCAGCAGACTTGTCGCCATGCGTCTATTGCTGCCTCGGGCACCTTATGGCCGTTCTGCTGTGAGTCTAGATTATCGAATGGGACAAAAAACTGATAGTGAATTGTAACGTTCAGGGCCTCCTAATGACGATGGATCACTCACATTGCGTCCCGATTCAATACATCGTCCTCCAGCAGACTTGTCTCCATGGGTCTATTGCTGCCTCGGGCACCTTATGGCCGTTCTGCTGTGAGTCTAGGTTATCGAATGGGACGAAAAACTGATAGTGAATTGTAACGTTCAGGGCCACCTAATGACGATGGATCTCTCAAATTGCGTCCCGATTCAATTCATCGTCGACCAGCCGACTTGACTCCATGGGTCTATTGCTGCCTCGGACACCTTATGGCCGTTCTGCTGTGAGTCTAGATTATCGAATGGGACGAAAAACTGATAGTGAATTGTAACGTTCAGGGCCTCCTAATGACGATGGATCACTCAAATTGCGTCCTGATTCAATTCATCGTCCTCCAGCAGACTTGACTTCATGGTACTATTGCTGCCTCGGGCACCTTATGGCCGTTCTGCTGTGAGTCAAAGATTTTCGAATCGAACGAAAAGCTGATAGTGAATTGTAACTTTCAGGGCCACCTCATGACGATGGATCACTCAAATTGCGCCCCGATTCAATACATCGTCCTCCAGCAGACTTGTCTCCATGGGTCGATTGCTGCCTCGGGCACCTTATGGCCGTTCTGCTGTGAGTCAAAGATTTTCGAATCGGACGAAAAACTTATAGTGATTTGTAACATTCAGGGCCACCTAAAGACGATGGACCACACAAATTGCGTCCCGATTCAGTACATCGTCCACTAGCCGACTTGACTCCATGGGACTATTGCTGCCTCGGGCACCTTATGGCCGTTCTGCTGTGAGTCAAAGATTTTCGAATCGGACGAAAAACTGATAGTGAATTGTAACGTTCAGGGCCTCCTAATGACGATGGAAAACTCAAATTGCGTCCCGATTCAATACATCGTCCTCCAGCAGAATTGTCTCCATGCGTCTATTGCTGCCTCGGGCACCTAATGGCCGTTCTGCTGTGAGTCAAAGATTTTCGAATCGGACGAAAAACTGATAGTGAATTGTAACGTTCAGGGCCACCTAATGACGATGGATCTTTCAAATTGCGTCCCGATTCAATACATCGTCCTCCAGCCGACTTGTCTCCATGGGTCTATTGCTGCCTTGGCACCTTATGCCCGTTCTGCTGTGAGTCAAAGATTTTCGAATCGGACGAAAAACTGATAGTGAATTGTAACGTTCAGGGCCACCTAATGACGATGGATCACTCAAATTGTGTCCCGATTCAATACATTGTCCTCCAGCAGACTGTCTCCATGGGTCTATTGCAGCCTCGGGCACCATATGGCCGTTCAGCTGTGACTCAAGGATTTTCGAATCGGACGAAAAACTGATATTGAATTGTAACATTCAGGGCCACCTAATGACGATGGACCACGCAAATTGCGTCCCGATTCAATACATCGACCTCCAGCCGAGTTGACACCATGGGTCTATTGCTGCCTCGGGCACCTTATGGCAGGCCTGCTGTGACTCAAAGATTTTCGAATCGGACGAAAAACTGATAGTGAATTGTAACGTTCAGGGCCTCCTAATGACGATGGAACACTCAAATTGCGTCCCGATTCAATACATCGTCCTCCAGCAGACTTGTCTCCATGGGTCTATTGCTGCCTCGGGGCACCTTATGGCCGTTCTGCTGTGAGTCTAGATTATCGAATGGGACGAAAAACTGATAGTGAATTGTAACGTTCAGGGCCACCTAATGACGATGGATCACTCAAATTGCGTCCCGATTCAATACATCGTCCCCAGCCGACTTGACTCCATGGGTCTATTGCTGCCTCGGGCACCTTATGGCCGTTCTGCTGTGAGTCTAGATTATCGAATGGGACGAAAAACTGATAGTGAATTGTAACGTTCAGGGCCTCCTAATGACGATGGATCACTCAAATTGCGTCCCGATTCAATACATCGTCCTCCAGCCGACTTGACTCCATGGGTCTACTGCTGCCTCGGGCACCTTATGGCCGTTCTGCTGTGAGTCTAGATTATCGAATGGGACGAAAAACTGATAGTGAATTGTAACGTTCAGGGCCACCTAATGACGATGGATCACTCAAATTGCGTCCTGATTCAATTCATCGTCCTCCAGCAGACTTGACTTCATGGTACTATTGCTGCCTCGGGCACCTTATGGCCGTTCTGCTGTGAGTCTAGATTATCGAATGAGACAAAAAACTGATAGTGAATTATAACGTTCAGGGCCTCCTAATGACGCTGGATCACTCAAATTGCGTCCCGATTCAATACATCGTACACCAGCAGACTTGTCTCCATGGGTCTATTGCTGCCTCGGGCACCTTATGGCCGTTCTGCTGTGACTCAAAGATTTTCGAATCGGACGAAAAACTGATAGTGAATTGTAACGTTCAGGGCCACCTAATGACGATGGATCTCTCAAATTGCGTCCCGATTCAATACATCGTCGACCAGCCGACTTGACTCCATGGGTCTATTGCTGCCTCGGGCACCTTATGGCCGTTCTGCTGTGAGTCTAGATTATCGAATGGGACGAAAAACTGATAGTGAATTGTAACGTTCAGGGCCTCCTAATGACGATGGATCACTCACATTGCGTCCCGATTCAGTACATCGTCCTCCAGCCGACTTGACTCCATGGGTCTATTGCTGCCTCGGGCACATTATGGCCGTTCTGCTGTGAGTCTAGATTATCGAATGGGACGAAAAACTGATAGTGAATTGCAACATTCAGGGCCACCTAATGACGATGGATCACTCAAATTGCGTCCCGATTCTATACATCGTCCTCCAGCCGAGTTGACTCCATGGGTCGATTGCTGCCTTGGCACCTTATGGCCGTTCTGCTGTGAATCTAGATTATCGAATGGGACGAAAAACTGATAGTGATTTGTAACGTTCAGGGCCACCTAATGACGATGGATCACTCAAATTGCGTCCCGATTCAATACATCGTCCCCAGCCGAATGGTCTCCATGGGTCTATTGCTGCCTCGGGCACCTTATGGCCGTTCTGCTGTGAGTCTAGATTATCGAATGGGACGAAAAACTGATAGTGAATTGTAACGTTCAGGGCCACCTAATGACGATGGATCACTCAAATTGCGTCCTGATTCAATTCATCGTCCTCCAGCAGACTTGACTTCATGGTACTATTGCTGCCTCGGGCACCTTATGGCCGTTCTGCTGTGAGTCAAAGATTTTCGAATCGAACGAAAAACTGATAGTGAATTGTAACTTTCAGGGCCACCTCATGACGATGGATCACTCAAATTGCGCCCCGATTCAATACATCGTCCTCCAGCAGACTTGTCTCCATGGGTCGATTGCTGCCTCGGGCACCTTATGGCCGTTCTGCTGTGAGTCAAAGATTTTCGAATCGGACGAAAAACTGATAGTGATTTGTAACATTCAGGGCCACCTAAAGACGATGGACCACACAAATTGCGTCCCGATTCAGTACATCGTCCACTAGCCGACTTGACTCCATGGGACTATTGCTGCCTCGGGCACCTTATGGCCGTTCTGCTGTGAGTCTAGATTATAGAATGGGATAAAAAACTGATAGTGAATTGTAACGTTCAGGGCCACCTAATGACGATGGATCACTCAAATTGCGTCCCGATTCAATACATCGTCCTCCAGCAGACTTGTCTCCATGGGTCTATTGGTGCCTCGGGCACCTTATGGCCGTTCTGCTGTGAGTCTAGGTTATCGAATGGGACGAAAAACTGATAGTGAATTGTAACGTTCAGGGCCACCTAATGACGATGGATCTCTCAAATTGCGTCCCGATTCAATACATCGTCCTCCAGCCGACTTGACTCCATGGGTCTATTGCTGCCTCGGGCACCTTATGGCCGTTCTGCTGTGAGTCTAGATTATCGAATGGGACGAAAAACTGATAGTGAATTGTAACGTTCAGGGCCACCTAATGACGATGGATCACTCAAATTGCGTCCCGATTCAATACATCGTCCTCCAGCCGCCTTGTCTCCATGGGTCTATTGCTGACTCGGGCACCTTATGGCCGTTCTGCTGTGAGTCAAAGATTTTCGAATCGGACGAAAAACTGATAGTGAATTGTAACGTTCAGGGCCTCCTAATGACGATGGAAAACTCAAATTGCGTCCCGATTCAATACATCGTCCTCCAGCAGACTTGTCTCCATGCGTCTATTGCTGCCTCGGGCACCTAATGGCCGTTCTGCTGTGAGTCAAAGATTTTCGAATCGGACGAAAAACTGATAGTGAATTGTAACGTTCAGGGCCACCTAATGACGATGGATCTTTCAAATTGCGTCCCGATTCAATACATCGTCCTCCAGCCGACATGTCTCCATGGGTCTATTGCTGCCTTGGCACCTTATGGCCGTTCTGCTGTGAGTCAAAGATTTTCGAATCGGACGAAAAACTGATAGTGAATTGTAACGTTCAGGGCCACCTAATGACGATGGATCACTCAAATTGTGTCCCGATTCAGTACATTGTCCTCCAGCAGACTGTCTCCATGGGTCTATTGCAGCCTCGTGCACCATATGGCCGTTCAGCTGTGACTCAAGGATTTTCGAATCGGACGAAAAACTGACATTGAATTGTAACATTCAGGGCCACCTAATGACGATGGACCACGCAAATTGCGTCCCGATTCAATACATCGTCCTCCAGCCGAGTTGACTCCATGGGTCTATTGCTGCCTCGGGCACCTTATGGCAGGCCTGCTGTGACTCAAAGATTTTCGAATCGGACGAAAAACTGATAGTGAATTGTAACGTTCAGGGCCTCCTAATGACGATGGAACACTCAAATTGCGTCCCGATTCAATACATCGTCCTCCAGCAGACTTGTCTCCATGGGTCTATTGCTGCCTCGGGGCACCTTATGGCCGTTCTGCTGTGAGTCTAGATTATCGAATGGGACGAAAAACTGATAGTGAATTGTAACGTTCAGGGCCACCTAATGACGATGGATCTCTCAAATTGCGTCCCGATTCAATACATCGTCCTCCAGCCGACTTGACTCCATGGGTCTATTGCTGCCTCGGGCACCTTATGGCCGTTCTGCTGTGAGTCTAGATTATCGAATGGGACAAAAAACTGATAGTGAATTGTAACGTTCAGGGCCTCCTAATGACGATGGATCACTCAAATTGCGTCCCGATTCAATACATCGTCCTCCAGCAGACTTGTCTCCATGGGTCTATTGCTGCCTCGGGCACCTTATGGCCGTTCTGCTGTGAGTCTAGGTTATCGAATGGGACGAAAAACTGATAGTGAATTGTAACGTTCAGGGCCACCTAATGACGATGGATCTCTCAAATTGCGTCCCGATTCAATACATCGTCGACCAGCCGACTTGACTCCATGGGTCTATTGCTGCCTCGGGCACCTTATGGCCGTTCTGCTGTGACTCTAGATTATTGAATGGGACGAAAAACTGATAGTGAATTGTAACGTTCAGGGCCTCCTAATGACGATGGATCACTCAAATTGCGTTCCGATTCAGTACATCGTCCTCCAGCCGACTTGACTCCATGGGTCTATTGCTGCCTCGGGCACCTTATGGTCGTTCTGCTGTGAGTCTAGATTATCGAATGGGACGAAAAACTGATAGTGAATTGCAACATTCAGGGCCACCTAATGACGATGGATCACTCAAATTGCGTCCCGATTCAATACATCGTCCTCCAGCCGAGTTGACTCCATGGGTCTATTACTGCCTTAGCACCTTATGGCCGTTCTGCTGTGAATCTAGATTATCGAATGGGACGAAATACTGATAGTGATTTGTAACGTTCAGGGCCACCTAATGACGATGGATCACTGAAATTGCGTCCCGATTCAATACATTGTCCCCAGCCGAATGGTCTCCATGGGTCTATTGCTGCCTCGGGCACCTTATGGCCGTTCTGCTGTGAGTCAAAGATTTTCGAATCGGACGAAAAACTGATAGTGAATTGTAACGTTCAGGGCCACCTAATGACGATGGATCACTCAAATTGCGTCCCGATTCAATACATCGTCCTCCAGCAGACTTGTCTCCATGGGTCTATTGCTGCCTCGGGGCACCTTATGGCCGTTCTCCTGTGAGTCTAGATTATCGAAGGGGACGAAAAACTGATAGTGAATTGTAACGTTCAGGGCCACCTAATGACGATGGATCACTCAAATTGCGTCCCGATTCAATACATCGTCCCCAGCCAACTTGACTCCATGGGTCTATTGCTGCCTCGGGCACCTTATGGCCGTTCCTCTGTGAGTCTAGATTATCGAATGGGACGAAAAACTGATAGTGAATTGTAACGTTCAGGGCCTCCTAACGACGATGGAATACTCAAATTGCGTCCCGATTCAATACATCGTCCTCCAGCCGACTTGACTCCATGGGTCTATTGCTGCCTCGGGCACCTTATGGCCGTTCTGCTGTGAGTCTAGATTATCGAATGGGACGAAAAACTGATAGTGAAGTGTAACGTTCAGGGCCACCTAATGACGATGGATCACTCAAATTGCGTCCTGATTCAATTCATCGTCCTCCAGCAGACTTGACTTCATGGTACTATTGCTGCCTCGGGCACCTTATGGCCGTTCTGCTGTGAGTCAAAGATTTTCGAATCGGACGAAAAACTGATAGTGAATTGTAACTTTCAGGGCCACCTAATGACGATGGATCACTCAAATTGCGTCCCGATTCTATACATCGTCCTCCAGCAGACTTGTCTCCATGGGTCTATTGCTGCCTCGGGCACCTTATGGCAGGCCTGCTGTGACTCAAAGATTTTCGAATCGGACGAAAAACTGATAGTGAATTGTAACGTTCAGGGCCTCCTAATGACGATGGAACACTCAAATTGCGTCCCGATTCAATACATCGTCCTCCAGCAGACTTGTCGCCATGCGTCTATTGCTGCCTCGGGCACCTTATGGCCGTTCTGCTGTGAGTCTAGGTTATCGAATGGGACGAAAAACTGATAGTGAATTGTAACGTTCAGGGCCACCTAATGACGATGGATCTCTCAAATTGCGTCCCGATTCAATACATCGTCGACCAGCCGACTTGACTCCATGGGTCTATTGCTGCCTCGGGCACCTTATGGCCGTTCTGCTGTGAGTCTAGATTATCGAATGGGACGAAAAACTGATAGTGAATTGTAACGTTCAGGGCCTCCTAATGACGATGGATCACTCAAATTGCGTCCTGATTCAATTCATCGTCCTCCAGCAGACTTGACTTCATGGTACTATTGCTGCCTCGGGCACCTTATGGCCGTTCTGCTGTGAGTCAAAGATTTTCGAATCGAACGAAAAACTGATAGTGAATTGTAACTTTCAGGGCCACCTCATGACGATGGATCACTCAAATTGCGCCCCGATTCAATACATCGTCCTCCAGCAGACTTGTCTCCATGGGTCGATTGCTGCCTCGGGCACCTTATGGCCGTTCTCCTGTGAGTCAAAGATTTTCGAATCGGACGAAAAACTGATAGTGATTTGTAACATTCAGGGCCACCTAAAGACGATGGACCACACAAATTGCGTCCCGATTCAGTACATCTTTCACTAGCCGACTTGACTCCATGGGACTATTGCTGCCTCGGGCACCTTATGGCCGTTCTGCTGTGAGTCTAGATTATAGAATGGGATGAAAAACTGATAGTGAATTGTAACGTTCAGGGCCTCCTAATGACGATGGAACACTCAAATTGCGTCCCGATTCAATACATCGTCCTCCAGCCGACTTGACTCCATGGGTCTATTGCTGCCTTGGCACCTTATGGCCGTTCTGCTGTGAGTCAAAGATTTTCGAATCGGACGAAAAACTGATAGTGAATTGTAACGTTCAGGGCCACCTAATGACGATGGATCACTCAAATTGTGTCCCGATTCAATACATTGTCCTCCAGCAGACTGTCGCCATGGGTCTATTGCAGCCTCGGGCACCATATGGCCGTTCAGCTGTGACTCAAGGATTTTCGAATCGGACGAAAAACTGATATTGAATTGTAACATTCAGGGCCACCTAATGACGATGGACCACGCAAATTGCGTCCCGATTCAATACATCGTCCTCCAGCCGAGTTGACTCCATGGGTCTATTGCTGCCTCGGGCACCTTATGGCAGGCCTGCTGTGACTCAAAGATTTTCGAATCGGACGAAAAACTGATAGTGAATTGTAACGTTCAGGGCCTCCTAATGACGATGGAACACTCAAATTGCGTCCCGATTCAATACATCGTCCTCCAGCAGACTTGTCTCCATGGGTCTATTGCTGCCTCGGGGCACCTTATGGCCGTTCTGCTGTGAGTCTAGATTATCGAATGGGACTAAAAACTGTTAGTGAATTGTAACGTTCAGGGCCACCTAATGACGATGGATCACTCAAATTGCGTCCCGATTCAATACATCGTCCCCAGCCGACTTGACTCCATGGGTCTATTGCTGCCTCGGGCACCTTATGGCCGTTCTGCTGTGAGTCTAGATTATCGAATGGGACGAAAAACTGATAGTGAATTGTAACGTTCAGGGCCTCCTAATGACGATGGATCACTCAAATTGCGTCCCGATTCAATTCATCGTCCTCCAGCCGACTTGACTCCGTGGGTCTATTGCTGCCACGGGCACCTTATGGCCGTTCTGCTGTGAGTCTAGATTATCGAATGGGACGAAAAACTGATAGTGAATTGTAACGTTCAGGGCCACCTAATGACGATGGATCACTCAAATTGCGTCCTGATTCAATTCATCGTCCTCCAGCAGACTTGACTTCATGGTACTATTGCTGCCTCGGGCACCTTATGGCCGTTCTGCTGTGAGTCTAGATTATCGAATTGGACAAAAAACTGATAGTGAATTGTAACGTTCAGGGCCTCGTAATGACGCTGGATCACTCAAATTGCGTCCCGATTCAATACATCGTCCTCCAGCAGACTTGTTCCATGGGTCTATTGCTGCCTCGGGCACCTTATGGCCGTTCTGCTGTGACTCAAAGATTTTCGAATCGGACGAAAAACTGATAGTGAATTGTAACGTTCAGGGCCACCTAATGACGATGGATCTCTCAAATTGCGTCCCGATTCAATACATCGTCGACCAGCCGACCTGACTCCATGGGTCTATTGCTACCTCGGGCACCTTATGGCCGTTCTGCTGTGAGTCTAGATTATCGAATGGGACGAAAAACTGATAGTGAATTGTAACGTTCAGGGCCACCTAATGACGATGGATCACTCAAATTGCGTCCTGATTCAATTCATCGTCCTCCAGCAGACTTGACTTCATGGTACTATTGCTGCCTCGGGCACCTTATGGCCGTTCTGCCGTGAGTCAAAGATTTTCGAATCGAACGAAAAACTGATAGTGAATTGTAACTTTCAGGGCCACCTCATGACGATGGCTCACTCAAATTGCGCCCCGATTCAATACATCGTCCTCCAGCAGACTTGTCTCCATGGGTCGATTGCTGCCTCGGGCACCTTATGGCCGTTCTGCTGTGAGTCAAAGATTTTCGAATCGGACGAAAAACTGATAGTGATTCGTAACATTCAGGACCACCTAAAGACGATGGACCACACAAATTGCGTCCCGATTCAGTACATCGTCCACTAGCCGACTTGACTCCATGGGACTATTGCTGCCTCGGGCACCTTATGGCCGTTCTGCTGTGAGTCTAGATTATAGAATGGGATAAAAAACTGATAGTGAATTGTAACGTTCAGGGCCACCTAATGACGATGGATCACTCAAATTGCGTCCCGATTCAATACATCGTCCTCCAGCAGACTTGTCTCCATGGGTCTATTGCTGCCTCGGGCACCTTATGGCCGTTCTGCTGTGAGTCTAGGTTATCGAATGGGACGAAATACTGATAGTGAATTGTAACGTTCAGGGCCACCTAATGACGATGGATCTCTCAAATTGCGTCCCGATTCAATACATCGTCCTCCAGCCGACTTGACTCCATGGGTCTATTGCTGCCTCGGGCACCTTATGGCCGTTCTGCTGTGAGTCTAGATTATCGAATGGGACGAAAAACTGATAGTGAATTGTAACGTTCAGGGCCACCAAATGACGATGGATCACTCAAATTGCGTCCCGATTCAATACATCGTCCTCCAGCCGACTTGTCTCCATGGGTCTATTGCTGCCTCGGGCTCCTTATGGCCGTTCTGCTGTGAGTCAAAGATTTTCGAATCGGACGAAAAACTGATAGTGAATTGTAACGTTCAGGGCCTCCTAATGACGATGGAAAACTCAAATTGCGTCCCGATTCAATACATCGTCCTCCAGCAGACTTGTCTCCATGCGTCTATTGCTGCCTCGGGCACCTAATGGCCGTTCTGCTGTGAGTCAAAGATTTTCGAATCGGACGAAAAACTGATAGTGAATTGTAACGTTCAGGGCCACCTAATGACGATGGATCTTTCAAATTGCGTCCCGATTCAATACATCGTCCTCCAGCCGACATGTCTCCATGGGTCTATTGCTGCCTTGGCACCTTATGGCCGTTCTGCTGTGAGTCAAAGATTTTCGAATCGGACGAAAAACTGATAGTGAATTGTAACGTTCAGGGCCACCTAAAGACGATGGATCTTTCAAATTGCGTCCCGATTCAATACATCGTCCTCCAGCCGACATGTCTAAATGGGTCTATTGCTGCCTTGGCACCTTATGGCCGTTCTGCTGTGAGTCAAAGATTTTCGAATCGGACGAAAAACTGATAGTGAATTGTAACGTTCAGGGCCACCTAATGACGATGGATCACTCAAATTGTGTCCCGATTCAATACATTGTCCTCCAGCAGACTGTCTCCATGGGTCTATTGCAGCCTCGGGCACCATATGGCCGTTCAGCTGTGACTCAAGGATTTTCGAATCGGACGAAAAACTGATATTGAATTGTAACATTCAGGGCCACCTAATGACGATGGACCACGCAAATTGCGTCCCGATTCAATACATCGTCCTCCAGCCGAGTTGACTCCATGGGTCTATTGCTGCCTCGGGCACCTTATGGCAGGCCTGCTGTGACTCAAAGATTTTCGAATCGGACGAAAAACTGATAGTGAATTGTAACGTTCAGGGCCTCCTAATGACGATGGAACACTCAAATTGCGTCCCGATTCAATACATCGTCCTCCAGCAGACTTGTCTCCATGGGTCTATTGCTGCCTCGGGGCACCTTATGGCCGTTCTGCTGTGAGTCTAGATTATCGAATGGGACGAAAAACTGATAGTGAATTGTAACGTTCAGGGCCACCTAATGACGATGGATCACTCAAATTGCGTCCCGACTCAATACATCGTCCCCAGCCGACTTGACTCCATGGGTCTATTGCTGCCTCGGGCACCTTATGGTCGTTCTGCTGTGAGTCTAGATTATCGAATGGGACGAAAAACTGATAGTGAATTGCAACATTCAGGGCCACCTAATGACGATGGATCACTCAAATTGCGTCCCGATTCAATACATCGTCCTCCAGCCGAGTTGACTCCATGGGTCTATTACTGCCTAGGCACCTTATGGCCGTTCTGCTGTGAATCTAGATTATCGAATGGGACGAAATACTGATAGTGATTTGTAACGTTCAGGGCCACCTAATGACGATGGATCACTCAAATTGCGTCCCGATTCAATACATTGTCCCCAGCCGAATGGTCTCCATGGGTCTATTGCTGCCTCGGGCACCTTATGGCCGTTCTGCTGTGAGTCTAGATTATCGAATGGGACGAAAAACTGATAGTGAATTGTAACGTTCAGGGCCACCTAATGACGATGGATCACTCAAATTGCGTCCTGATTCAATTCATCGTCCTCCAGCAGACTTGACTTCATGGTACTATTGCTGCCTCGGGCACCTTATGGCAGGCCTGCTGTGACTCAAAGATTTTCGAATCGGACGAAAAACTGATAGTGAATTGTAACGTTCAGGGCCACCTAATGACGATGGATCACTCAAATTGCGTCCCGATTCAATACATCGTCCTCCAGCAGACTTGTCTCCATGGGTCTATTGCTGCCTCGGGGCACCTTATGGCCGTTCTCCTGTGAGTCTAGATTATCGAATGGGACGAAAAACTGATAGTGAATTGTAACGTTCAGGGCCACCTAATGACGATGGATCACTCAAATTGCGTCCCGATTCAATACATCGTCCCCAGCCGACTTGACTCCATGGGTCTATTGCTGCCTCGGGCACCTTATGGCCGTTCCTCTGTGAGTCTAGATTATCGAATGGGACGAAAAACTGATAGTGAATTGTAACGTTCAGGGCCTCCTAATGACGATGGATCACTCAAATTGCGTCCCGATTCAATACATCTCCTCCAGCCGACTTGACTCCATGGGTCTATTGCTGCCTCGGGCACCTTATGGCCGTTCTGCTGTGAGTCTAGATTATCGAATGGGACGAAAAACTGATAGTGAATTGTAACGTTCAGGGCCACCTAATGACGATGGATCACTCAAATTGCGTTCTGATTCAATTCATCGTCCTCCAGCAGACTTGACTTCATGGTACTATTGCTGCCTCGGGCACCTTATGGCCGTTCTGCTGTGAGTCAAAGATTTTCGAATCGGACGAAAAACTGATAGTGAATTGTAACTTTCAGGGCCACCTAATGACGATGGATCACTCAAATTGCGTCCCGATTCTATACATCGTCCTCCAGCAGACTTGTCTCCATGGGTCTATTGCTGCCTCGGGCACCTTATGGCAGGCCTGCTGTGACTCAAAGATTTTCGAATCGGACGAAAAACTGATAGTGAATTGTAACGTTCAGGGCCTCCTAATGACGATGGAACACTCAAATTGCGTCCCGATTCAATACATCGTCCTCCAGCAGACTTGTCGCCATGCGTCTATTGCTGCCTCGGGCACCTTATGGCCGTTCTGCTGTGAGTCTAGATTATCGAATGGGACAAAAAACTGATAGTGAATTGTAACGTTCAGGGCCTCCTAATGACGATGGATCACTCAAATTGCGTCCCGATTCAATACATCGTCCTCCAGCAGACTTGTCTCCATGGGTCTATTGCTGCCTCGGGCACCTTATGGCCGTTCTGCTGTGAGTCTAGGTTATCGAATGGGACGAAAAACTGATAGTGAATTGTAACGTTCAGGGCCACCTAATGACGATGGATCTCTCAAATTGCGTCCCGATTCAATACATCGTCGACCAGCCGACTTGACTCCATGGGTCTATTGCTGCCTCGGGCACCTTATGGCCGTTCTGCTGTGAGTCTAGATTATCGAATGGGACGAAAAACTGATAGTGAATTGTAACGTTCAGGACCTCCTAATGACGATGGATCACTCAAATTGCGTCCTGATTCAATTCATCGTCCTCCAGCAGACTTGACTTCATGGTACTATTGCTGCCTCGGGCACCTTATGGCCGTTCTGCTGTGAGTCAAAGATTTTCGAATCGAACGAAAAACTGATAGTGAATTGTAACTTTCAGGGCCACCTCATGACGATGGATCACTCAAATTGCGCCCCGATTCAATACATCGTCCTCCAGCAGACTTGTCTCCATGGGTCGATTGCTGCCTCGGGCACCTTATGGCCGTTCTCCTGTGAGTCAAAGATTTTCGAATCGGACGAAAAACTGATAGTGATTTGTAACATTCAGGGCCACCTAATGACGATGGATCACTCAAATTGCGTCCCGATTCAATACATCGTCCTCCAGCAGACTTGTCTCCATGGGTCTATTGCAGCCTCGGGCACCTTATGGCAGGCCTGCTGTGAGTCAAAGATTTTCGAATCGGACGAAAAACTGATAGTGAATTGTAACATTCAGGGCCACCTAATGAGGATGGACCACACAAATTGAGTCCCGATTCAATACATCGTCCTCCAACAGACTTGTCTCCATGGGTCTATTGCTGCCTCGGGCACCTTATGGCCGTTCTGCTGTGAGTCTAGATTATCGAATGGGACAAAAAACTGATAGTGAATTGTAACGTTCAGGGCCTCCTAATGACGATGGATCACTCAAATTGCGTCCCGATTCAATACATCGTCCTCCAGCAGACTTGTCTCCATGGGTCTATTGCTGCCTCGGGCACCTTATGGCCGTTCTGCTGTGAGTCTAGGTTATCGAATGGGACGAAAAACTGATAGTGAATTGTAACGTTCAGGGCCACCTAATGACGATGGATCTCTCAAATTGCGTCCCGATTCAATACATCGTCCTCCAGCCGACTTGACTCCATGGGTCTATTGCTGCCTCGGGCACCTTATGGCCGTTCTGCTGTGAGTCTAGATTATCGAATGGGACGAAAAACTGATAATGAATTGTAACGTTCAGGGCCACGTAATGACGATGGATCACTCAAATTGCATCCCGATTCAATACATCGTCCTCCAGCCGACTTGTCTCCATGGGTCTATTGCTGCCTCGGGCACCTTATGGCCGTTCTGCTGTGAGTCAAAGATTTTCGAACCGGACGAAAAACTGATAGTGAATTGTAACGTTCAGGGCCTCCTAATGACGATGGAAAACTCAAATTGCGTCCCGAATCAATACATCGTCCTCCAGCAGACTTGTCTCCATGCGTCTATTGCTGCCTCGGGCACCTAATGGCCGTTCTGCTGTGAGTCAAAGATTTTCGAATCGGACGAAAAACTGATAGTGAATTGTAAAGTTCAGGGCCACGTAATGACGATGGATCTTTCAAATTGCGTCCCGATTCAATACATCGTCCTCCAGCCGACATGTCTCCATGGGTCTATTGCTGCCTTCGCACCTTATGGCCGTTCTGCTGTGAGTCAAAGATTTTCGAATCGGACGAAAAACTGATAGTGAATTGTAACGTTCAGGGCCACCTAATGACGATGGATCACTCAAATTGTGTCCCGATTCAATACATTGTCCTCCAGCAGACTGTCGCCATGGGTCTATTGCAGCCTCGGGCACCATTTGGCCGTTCAGCTGTGACTCAAGGATTTTCGAATCGGACGAAAAACTGATATTGAATTGTAACATTCACGGCCACCTAATGACGATGGACCACGCAAATTGCGTCCCGATTCAATACATCGTCCTCCAGCCGAGTTGACTCCATGGGTCTATTGCTGTCTCGGGCACCTTATGGCAGGCCTGCTGTGACTCAAAGATTTTCGAATCGGACGAAAAACTGATAGTGAATTGTAACGTTCAGGGCCTCCTAATGACGATGGAACACTCAAATTGCGTCCCGATTCAATACATCGTCCTCCAGCAGACTTGTCTCCATGGGTCTATTGCTGCCTCGGGGCACCTTATGGCCGTTCTGCTGTGAGTCTAGATTATCGAATGGGACGAAAAACTGATAGTGAATTGTAACGTTCAGGGCCACCTAATGACGATGGATCACTCAAATTGCGTCCCGATTCAATACATCGTCCCCAGCCGACTTGACTCCATGGGTCTATTGCTGCCTCGGGCACCTTATGGCCGTTCTGCTGTGAGTCTAGATTATCGAATGGGACGAAAAACTGATAGTGAATTGTAACGTTCAGGGCCTCCTAATGAGGATGGATCACTCAAATTGCGTCCCGATTCAATTCATCGTCCTCCAGCCGACTTGACTCCATGGGACTATTGCTGCCTCGGGCACCTTATGGCCGTTCTGCTGTGAGTCTAGATTATCGAATGGGACGAAAAACTGATAGTGAATTGTAACGTTCAGGGCCACCTAATGACGATGGATCACTCAAATTGCGTCCTGATTCAATTCATCGTCCTCCTTGCAGACTTGACTTCATGGTACTATTGCTGCCTCGGGCACCTTATGGCCGTTCTGCTGTGAGTCTAGATTATCGAATTGGACAAAAAACTGATAGTGAATTGTAACGTTCAGGGCCTCGTAATGACGCTGGATCACTCAAATTGCGTCCCGATTCAATACATCGTCCTCCAGCAGACTTGTCTCCATGGGTCTATTGCTGCCTCGGGCACCTTATGGCCGTTCTGCTGTGACTCAAAGATTTTCGAATCGGACGAAAAACTGATAGTGAGTTGTAACGTTCAGGGCCACCTAATGACGATGGATCTCTCAAATTGCGTCCCGATTCAATACATCGTCGACCAGCCGACTTGACTCCATGGGTCTATTGCTGCCTCGGGCACCTTATGGCCGTTCTGCTGTGAGTCTAGATTATCGAATGGGACGAAAAACTGATAGTGAATTGTAACGTTCAGGGCCACCTAATGACGATGGATCACTCAAATTGCGTCCTGATTCAATTCATCGTCCTCCAGCAGACTTGACTTCATGGTACTATTGCTGCCTCGGGCACCTTATGGCCGTTCTGCTGTGAGTCAAAGATTTTCGAATCGAACGAAAAACTGATAGTGAATTGTAACTTTCAGGGCCACCTCATGACGATGGATCACTCAAATTGCGCCCCGATTCAATACATCGTCCTCCAGCAGACTTGTCTCCATGGGTCGATTGCTGCCTCGGGCACCTTATGGCCGTTCTGCTGTGAGTCAAAGATTTTCGAATCGGACGAAAAACTGATAGTGATTTGTAACATTCAGGGCCACCTAAAGACGATGGACCACACAAATTGCGTCCCGATTCAGTACATCGTCCACTAGCCGACTTGACTCCATGGGACTATTGCTGCCTCGGGCACCTTATGGCCGTTTTGCTGTGAGTCTAGATTATAGAATGGGATAAAAAACTGATAGTGAATTGTAACGTTCAGGGCCACCCAATGACGATGGATCACTCAAATTGCGTCCCGATTCAATACATCGTCCTCCAGCAGACTTGTCTCCATGGGTCTATTGCTGCCTCGGGCACCTTATGGCCGTTCTGCTGTGAGTCTAGGTTATCGAATGGGACGAAATACTGATAGTGAATTGTAACGTTCAGGGCCACCTAATGACGATGGATCTCTCAAATTGCGGCCCGATTCAATACATCGTCCTCCAGCCGACTTGACTCCATGGGTCTATTGCTGCCTCGGGCACCTTATGGCCGTTCTGCTGTGAGTCTAGATTATCGAATGGGACGAAAAACTGATAGTGAATTGTAACGTTCAGGGCCACCTAATGACGATGGATCACTCAAATTGCGTCCCGATTCAATACATCGTCCTCCAGCCGACTTGTCTCCATGGGTCTATTGCTGCCTCGGGCACCTTATGGCCGTTCTGCTGTGAGTCAAAGATTTTCGAATCGGACGAAAAACTGATAGTGAATTGTAACGTTCAGGGCCTCCTAATGACGATGGAAAACTCAAATTGCGTCCCGATTCAATACATCGTCCTCCAGCAGACTTGTCTCCATGCGTCTATTGCTGCCTCGGGCACCTAATGGCCGTTCTGCTGTGAGTCAAAGATTTTCGAATCGGACGAAAAACTGATAGTGAATTGTAACGTTCAGGGCCACCTAATGACGATGGATCTTTCAAATTGCGTCCCGATTCAATACATCGTCCTCCAGCCGACATGTCTCCATGGCTCTATTGCTGCCTTGGCACCTTATGGCCGTTCTGCTGTGAGTCAAAGATTTTCGAATCGGACGAAAAACTGATAGTGAATTGTAACGTTCAGGGCCACCTAATGACGATGGATCTTTCAAATTGCGTCCCGATTCAATACATCGTCCTCCAGCCGACATGTCTAATGGGTCTATTGCTGCCTTGGCACCTTATGGCCGTTCTGCTGTGAGTCAAAGATTTTCGAATCGGACGAAAAACTGATAGTGAATTGTAACGTTCAGGGCCACCTAATGACGATGGATCACTCAAATTGTGTCCCGATTCAATACATTGTCCTCCAGCAGACTGTCTCCATGGGTCTATTGCAGCCTCGGGCACCATATGGCCGTTCAGCTGTGACTCAAGGATTTTCGAATCGGACGAAAAACTGATATTGAATTGTAACATTCAGGGCCACTTAATGACGATGGACCACGCAAATTGCGTCCCGATTCAATACATCGTCCTCCAGCCGAGTTGACTCCATGGGTCTATTGCTGCCTCGGGCACCTTATGGCAGGCCTGCTGTGACTCAAAGATTTTCGAATCGGACGAAAAACTGATAGTGAATTGTAACGTTCAGGGCCTCCTAATGACGATGGAACACTCAAATTGCGTCCCGATTCAATACATCGTCCTCCAGCAGACTTGTCTCCATGGGTCTATTGCTGCCTCGGGGCACCTTATGGCCGTTCTGCTGTGAGTCTAGATTATCGAATGGGACGAAAAACTGATAGTGAATTGTAACGTTCAGGGCCACCTAATGACGATGGATCACTCAAATTGCGTCCCGATTCAATACATCGTCCCCAGCCGACTTGACTCCATGGGTCTATTGCTGCCTCGGGCACCTTATGGCCGTTCTGCTGTGAGTCTAGATTATCGAATGGGACGAAAAACTGATAGTGAATTGTAACGTTCAGGGCCTCCTAATGACGATGGATCACTCAAATTCCGTCCCGATTCAATACATCGTCCTCCAGCCGACTTGACTCCATGGGTCTATTGCTGCCTCGGGCACCTTATGGCCGTTCTGCTGTGAGTCTAGATTATCGAATGGGACGAAAAACTGATAGTGAATTGTAACGTTCAGGGCCACCTAATGACGATGGATCACTCAAATTGCGTCCTGATTCAATTCATCGTTCTCCAGCAGACTTGACTACATGGTACTATTGCTGCCTCGGGCACCTTATGGCAGGCCTGCTGTGACTCAAAGATTTTCGAATCGGACGAAAAACTGATAGTGAATTGTAACGTTCAGGGCCTCCTAATGACGATGGAACACTCAAATTGCGTCCCGATTCAATACATCGTCCTCCAGCAGACTTATCGCCATGCGTCTATTGCTGCCTCGGGCACCTTATGGCCGTTCTGCTGTGAGTCTAGATTATCGAATGGGACAAAAAACTGATAGTGAATTGTAACGTTCAGGGCCTCCTAATGACGATGGATCACTCAAATTGCGTCCCGATTCAATACATCGTCCTCCAGCAGACTTGTCTCCATGGGTCTATTGCTGCCTCGGGCACCTTATGGCCGTTCTGCTGTGAGTCTAGGTTATCGAATGGGACGAAAAACTGATAGTGAATTGTAACGTTCAGGGCCACCTAATGACGATGGATCTCTCAAATTGCGTCCCGATTCAATACATCGTCGACCAGCCGACTTGACTCCATGGGTCTATTGCTGCCTCGCGCACCTTATGGCCGTTCTGCTGTGACTCTAGATTATTGAATGGGACGAAAAACTGATAGTGAATTGTAACGTTCAGGGCCTCCTAATGACGATGGATCACTCAAATTGCGTTCCGATTCAGTACATCGTCCTCCAGCCGACTTGACTCCATGGGTCTATTGCTGCCTCGGGCACCTTATGGCCGTTCTGCTGTGAGTCTAGATTATCGAATGGGACGAAAAACTGATAGTGAATTGCAACATTCAGGGCCACCTAATGACGATGGATCACTCAAATTGCGTCCCGATTCAATACATCGTCCTCCAGCCGAGTTGACTCCATGGGTCTATTACTGCCTTGGCACCTTATGGCCGTTCTGCTGTGAATCTAGATTATCGAATGGGACGAAATACTGATAGTGATTTGTAACGTTCAGGGCCACCTAATGACGATGGATCACTCAAATTGCGTCCCGATTCAATACATCGTCCCCAGCCGAATGGTCTCCATGGGTCTATTGCTGCCTAGGGCACCTTATGGCCGTTCTGCTGTGAGTCTAGATTATAGAATGGGACGAAAAACTGATATTGAATTGTAACGTTCAGGGCCACCTAATGACGATGGATCACTCAAATTGCGTCCTGATTCAATTCATCGTCCTCCAGCAGACTTGACTTAATGGTACTATTGCTGCCTCGGGCACCTTATGGCCGTTCTGCTGTGAGTCAAAGATTTTCGAATCGAACGAAAAACTGATAGTGAATTGTAACTTTCAGGGCCACCTCATGACGATGGATCACTCAAATTGCGCCCCGATTCAATACATCGTCCTCCAGCAGACTTGTCTCCATGGGTCGATTGCTGCCTCGGGCACCTTATGGCCGTTCTGCTGTGAGTCAAAGATTTTCGAATCGGACGAAACACTGATAGTGAATTGTAACTTTCAGGGCCACCTAATGACGATGGATCACTCAAATTGCGTCCCGATTCAATTCATCGTCCTCCAGCCGACTTGACTCCATGGGTCTATTGTTGCCTCGGGCACCTTATGGCCGTTCTGCTGTGAGTCTAGATTATCGAATGAGACAAAAAACTGATAGTGAATTGTAACGTTCAGGGCCTCCTAATGACGATGGATCACTCAAATTGCGTCCCGATTCAATACATCGTCCTCCAGCAGACTTGTCTCCATGGGTCTATTGCTGCCTCGGGCACCTTATGGCCGTTCTGCTGTGAGTCTAGGTTATCGAATGGGACGAAAAACTGATAGTGAATTGTAACGTTCAGGGCCACCTAATGACGATGGATCTCTCAAATTGCGTCCCGATTCAATACATCGTCCTCCAGCCGACTTGACTCCATGCGTCTATTGCTGCCTCGGGCACCTTATGGGCGTTCTGCTGTGAGTCTAGATTATCGAATGGGACGAAAAACTGATAGTGAATTGTAACGTTCAGGGCCACCTAATGACGATGGATCACTCAAATTGCGTCCCGATTCAATACATCGTCCTCCAGCCGACTTGATTCCATGGGTCTATTGCTGCCTCGGGCACCTTATGGCCGTTCTGCTGTGAGTCTAGATTATCGAATGGGACTAAAAACTGATAGTGAATTGTAACGTTCAGGGCCTCCTAATGACGATGGATCACTCAAATTGCGTCCCGATTCAATACATCGTCCTCCAGCAGACTTGTCTCCATGGGTCTATTGCTGCCTCGGGCACCTAATGGCCGTTCTACTGTGAGTCAAAGATTTTCGAATCGGACGAAAAACTCGTAGTGAATTGTAACATTCAGGGCCACCTAATGACGATGGATCACGCAAATTGCGTCCCGATTCAATATATCGTCCTCCAGCCGAGTTGACTCCATGGGTCTAAATGCTGCCTCGGGCACCTTATGGCCGTTCTGCTGTGAATCTAGATTATCGAATGGGACGAAAAACTGATAGTGAATTGTAACGTTCAGGGCCACCTAATGACGATGGATCACTCAAATTGCGTCCCGATTCAATACATCGTCCCCAGCCGACTTGACTCCATGGGACTATTGCTGCCTCGGGCACCTTATGGCCGTTCTGCTGTGAGTCTAGAATATAGAATGGGATGAAAAACTGATAGTGAATTGTAACGTTCAGGGCCACCTAATGACGATGGACCACACAAATTGAGTCCCGATTCAGTACATCGTCCACTAGCCGACTTGACTCCATGGGACTATTGATGCCTCGGGCACCTTATGGCCGTTCTGCTGTGAGTCTAGATTATCGAATGGGATGAAAAACTGATAGTGAATTGTAACGTTCAGGGCCACCTAATGACGATGGATCACTCAAATTGCGTCCCGATTCAATACATCGTCCTCCAGCAGACTTGTCTCCGTGGGTCTATTGCTGCCTCGGGCACCTTATGGCAGACCTGCTGTGACTCAAAGATTTTCGAATCGGACGAAAAACTGATAGTGAATTGTAACTTTCAGGGCCACCTAATGACGATGGATCACTCAAATTGCGTCCCGATTCAATACATCGTTCTCCAGCAGACTTGTCTCCATGGGTCTATTGCTGCCTCGGGCACCTTATGGCAGACCTGCTGTGACTCAAAGATTTTCGAATCGGACGAAAAACTGATAGTGAATTGTAACGTTCAGGGCCTCCTATTGACGATGGAACACTCAAATTGCGTCCCGATTCAATACATCGTCCTCCAGCAGACTTGTCTCCATGGGTCTATTGCTGCCTCGGGCACCATATGGCCGTTCTGCTGTGAGTCAAAGATTTTCGAATCGGACGAAAAACTGATAGTGAATTGTAACATTCAGGGCCACCTAATGACGATGGACCACACAAATTGCGTCCCGATTCAGTACATCGTCCTCCAGCCGACCTGACTCCATGGGTCTATTGCTGCCTCGGGCACCTTATGGCCGTTCTGCTGTGAGTCTAGATTATCGAATGGGACGAAAAACTGATAATGAATTGTAACGTTCAGGGCCACCTAATGACGATCGATCACTCAAATTGCGTCCCGATTCAATACATCGTCCTCCAGCCGACATGTCTCCATGGGTATATTGCTGCCTTGGCACCTTATGGCCGTTCTGCTGTGAGTCAAAGATTTTCGAATCGGACGAAAAACTGATAGTGAATTGTAACGTTCAGGGCCACCTAATGACGATGGATCACTCAAATTGTGTCCCGATTCAATACATTGTCCTCCAGCAGACCTTCTCCATGGGTCTATTGCAGCCTCGGGCACCATATGGCCGTTCAGCTGTGACTCAAGGATTTTCGAATCGGACGAAAAACTGATAGTGAATTGTAACGTTCAGGGCCTCCTAATGACGATGGAACACTCAAATTGCGTCCCGATTCAATACATCGTCCTCCAGCAGACTTGTCTCCATGGGTCTATTGCTGCCTCGGGGCACCTTATGGCCGTTCTGCTGTGAGTCTAGATTATCGAATGGGACGAAAAACTGATAGTGAATTGTAACGTTCAGGGCCACCTAATGACGATGGATCACTCAAATTGCGTCCCGCTTCAATACATCGTCCTCCAGCCGACTTGACTCCATGGGTCTATTGCTGCCTCGGGCACCTTATGGCCGTTCTGCTGTGAGTCTAGATTATCGAATGGGACGAAAAACTGATAGTGAATTGTAACGTTCAGGGCCACCTAATGACGATGGATCACTCAAATTGCGTCCTGATTCAATTCATCGTCCTCCAGCAGACTTGACTTCATGGTACTATTGCTGCCTCGGGCACCTTAAGGCCGTTCTGCTGTGAGTCAAAGATTTTCGAATCGGACGAAAAACTGATAGTGAATTGTAACTTTCAGGGCCACCTAATGACGATGGATCACTCAAATTGCGTCCCGATTCAATACATCGTCCTCCAGCAGACTTGTCTCCATGGGTCTATTGCTGCCTCGGGCACCTTATGGCAGGCCTGCTGTGACTCAAAGATTTTCGAATCGGACGAAAAACTGATAGTGAATTGTAACGTTCAGGGCCTCCTAATGACGATGGATCTCTCAAATTGCGTCCCGATTCAATACATCGTCCTCCAGCAGACTTGTCGCCATGCGTCTATTGCTGCCTCGGGCACCTTATGGCCGTTCTGCTGTGAGTCTAGATTATCGAATGGGACAAAAAACTGATAGTGAATTGTAACGTTCAGGGCCACCTAATGACGATGGATAACTCAAATTGCGTCCCGATTCAATACATCGTCCTCCAGCAGACTTGTCTCCATGGGTCTATTGCTGCCTCGGGCACCTTATGGCCGTTCTGCTGTGAGTCTAGGTTATCGAATGGGACGAAAAACTGATAGTGAATTGTAACGTTCAGGGCCACCTAATGACGATGGATCTCTCAAATTGCGTCCCGATTCAATACATCGTCAACCAGCCGACTTGACTCCATGGGTCTATTGCTGCCTCGGGCACCTTATGGCCGTTCTGCTGTGAGTCTAGATTATTGAATGGGACGAAAAACTGATAGTGAATTGTAACGTTCAGGGCCTCCTAATGACGATGGATCACTCAAATTGCGTCCCGATTCAAGACATCGTCCTCCAGCCGAGTTGACTCCATGGGTCAATTGCTGCCTTGGCACCTTATGGCCGTTCTGCTGTGAATCTAGATTATCGAATGGGACGAAAAACTGATAGTGATTTGTAACGTTCAGGGCCACCTAATGACGATGGATCACTCAAATTGCGTCCCGATTCAATACATCGTCCCCAGCCGAATGGTCTCCATGGGTCTATTGCTGCCTCGGGCACCTTATGGCATTTTCTGCTGTGAGTCTAGATTATCGAATGGGACTAAAAACTGATAGTGAATTGTAACGTTCAGGGCCTCCTAATGACGATGGATCACTCAAATTGCGTCCCGATTCAATACATCGTTCTCCAGCAGACTTGTCTCCATGGGTCTATTGCTGCCTCGGGCACCTTATGGCAGACCTGCTGTGACTCAAAGATTTTCGAATCGGACGAAAAACTGATAGTGAATTGTAACTTTCAGGGCCACCTATTGACGATGGATCACTCAAATTGCGTCCCGATTCAGTACATCGTCCAGTAGCCGACTTGACTCCATGGGACTATTGCTGCCTCGGGCACCTTATGGCCGTTCTGCTGTGAGTCTAGATTATAGAATGGGATGAAAAACTGATAGTGAATTGTAACGTTCAGGCCACCTAATGACGATGGATCAATCAAATTGCGTCCCGATTCAATACATCGTCCTCCAGCAGACTTGTCTCCATGGGTCTATTGCTGCCTCGGGCACCTTATGGCAGGCCTGCTGTGAGTCAAAGATTTTCGAATCGGACGAAAAACTGATAGTGAATTGTATTTTTCAGGGCCACCTATTGACGATGGATCACTCAAATTGCGTCCCGATTCAATACATCGTCCTCCAGCCGACTTGACTCCATGGGTCTATTGCTGCCTCGGGCACCTTATGGCCGTTCTGCTGTGAGTCTAGATTATCGAATGGGATGAAAAACTGATAGTGAATTGTAACGTTCAGGGCCACCTAATGACGATGGATCACTCAAATTGCGTCCCGATTCAATACATCGTTCTCCAGCAGACTTGTCTCCATGGGTCTATTGCTGCCTCGGGCACCTTATGGCAGACCTGCTGTGACTCAAAGATTTTCGAATCGGACGAAAAACTGATAGTGAATTGTAACGTTCAGGGCCTCCTATTGACGATGGAACACTCAAATTGCGTCCCGATTCAATACATCGTCCTCCAGCAGACTTGTCTCCATGGGTCTATTGCTGCCTCGGGCACCATATGGCCGTTCTGCTGTGAGTCAAAGATTTTCGAATCGGACGAAAAACTGATAGTGAATTGTAACATTCAGGGCCACCTAATGACGATGGACCACACAAATTGCGTCCCGATTCAGTACATCGTCCTCCAGCCGACCTGACTCCATGGGTCTATTGCTGCCTCGGGCACCTTATGGCCGTTCTGCTGTGAGTCTAGATTATCGAATGGGACGAAAAACTGATAATGAATTGTAACGTTCAGGGCCACCTAATGACGATCGATCACTCAAATTGCGTCCCGATTCAATACATCGTCCTCCAGCCGACATGTCTCCATGGGTATATTGCTGCCTTGGCACCTTATGGCCGTTCTGCTGTGAGTCAAAGATTTTCGAATCGGACGAAAAACTGATAGTGAATTGTAACGTTCAGGGCCACCTAATGACGATGGATCACTCAAATTGTGTCCCGATTCAATACATTGTCCTCCAGCAGACCTTCTCCATGGGTCTATTGCAGCCTCGGGCACCATATGGCCGTTCAGCTGTGACTCAAGGATTTTCGAATCGGACGAAAAACTGATAGTGAATTGTAACATTCAGGGCCACCTAATGACGATGGACCACGCAAATTGCGTCCCGATTCAATACATCGTCCTCCAGCCGAGTTGACTCCTAGGGTCTATTGCTGCCTCGGGCACCTAATGGCAGGCCTGCTGTGACTCAAAGATTTTCGAATCGGACGAAAAACTGATAGTGAATTGTAACGTTCAGGGCCTCCTAATGACGATGGAACACTCAAATTGCGTCCCGATTCAATACATCGTCCTCCAGCAGACTTGTCTCCATGGGTCTATTGCTGCCTCGGGGCATCTTATGGCCGTTCTGCTGTGAGTCTAGATTATCGAATGGGACGAAAAACTGATAGTGAATTGTAACGTTCAGGGCCACCTAATGACGATGGATCACTCAAATTGCGTCCCGCTTCAATACATCGTCCTCCAGCCGACTTGACTCCATGGGTCTATTGCTGCCTCGGGCACCTTATGGCCGTTCTGCTGTGAGTCTAGATTATCGAATGGGACGAAAAACTGATAGTGAATTGTAACGTTCAGGGCCACCTAATGACGATGGATCACTCAAATTGCGTCCTGATTCAATTCATCGTCCTCCAGCAGACTTGACTTCATGGTACTATTGCTGCCTCGGGCACCTTAAGGCCGTTCTGCTGTGAGTCAAAGATTTTCGAATCGGACGAAAAACTGATAGTGAATTGTAACTTTCAGGGCCACCTATTGACGATGGATCACTCAAATTGCGTCCCGATTCAATACATCGTCCTCCAGCAGACTTGTCTCCATGGGTCTATTGCTGCCTCGGGCACCTTATGGCCGTTCTGCTGTGAGTCTAGGTTATCGAATGGGACGAAAAACTGATAGTGAATTGTAACGTTCAGGGCCACCTAATGACGATGGATCTCTCAAATTGCGTCCCGATTCAATACATCGTCGACCAGCCGACTTGACTCCATGGGTCTATTGCTGCCTCGCGCACCTTATGGCCGTTCTGCTGTGACTCTAGATTATTGAATGGGACGAAAAACTGATAGTGAATTGTAACGTTCAGGGCCTCCTAATGACGATGGATCACTCAAATTGCGTTCCGATTCAGTACATCGTCCTCCAGCCGACTTGACTCCATGGGTCTATTGCTGCCTCGGGCACCTTATGGCCGTTCTGCTGTGAGTCTAGATTATCGAATGGGACGAAAAACTGATAGTGAATTGCAACATTCAGGGCCACCTAATGACGATGGATCACTCAAATTGCGTCCCGATTCAATACATCGTCCTCCAGCCGAGTTGACTCCATGGGTCTATTACTGCCTTGGCACCTTATGGCCGTTCTGCTGTGAATCTAGATTATCGAATGGGACGAAATACTGATAGTGATTTGTAACGTTCAGGGCCACCTAATGACGATGGATCACTCAAATTGCGTCCCGATTCAATACATCGTCCCCAGCCGAATGGTCTCCATGGGTCTATTGCTGCCTAGGGCACCTTATGGCCGTTCTGCTGTGAGTCTAGATTATAGAATGGGACGAAAAACTGATATTGAATTGTAACGTTCAGGGCCACCTAATGACGATGGATCACTCAAATTGCGTCCTGATTCAATTCATCGTCCTCCAGCAGACTTGACTTCATGGTACTATTGCTGCCTCGGGCACCTTATGGCCGTTCTGCTGTGAGTCAAAGATTTTCGAATCGAACGAAAAACTGATAGTGAATTGTAACTTTCAGGGCCACCTCATGACGATGGATCACTCAAATTGCGCCCCGATTCAATACATCGTCCTCCAGCAGACTTGTCTCCATGGGTCGATTGCTGCCTCGGGCACCTTATGGCCGTTCTGCTGTGAGTCAAAGATTTTCGAATCGGACGAAAAACTGATAGTGAATTGTAACTTTCAGGGCCACCTAATGACGATGGATCACTCAAATTGCGTCCCGATTCAATTCATCGTCCTCCAGCCGACTTGACTCCATGGGTCTATTGTTGCCTCGGACACCTTATGGCCGTTCTGCTGTGAGTCTAGATTATCGAATGAGACAAAAAACTGATAGTGAATTGTAACGTTCAGGGCCTCCTAATGACGATGGATCACTCAAATTGCGTCCCGATTCAATACATCGTCCTCCAGCAGACTTGTCTCCATGGGTCTATTGCTGCCTCGGGCACCTTATGGCCGTTCTGCTGTGAGTCTAGGTTATCGAATGGGACGAAAAACTGATAGTGAATTGTAACGTTCAGGGCCACCTAATGACGATGGATCTCTCAAATTGCGTCCCGATTCAATACATCGTCCTCCAGCCGACTTGACTCCATGCGTCTATTGCTGCCTCGGGCACCTTATGGGCGTTCTGCTGTGAGTCTAGATTATCGAATGGGACGAAAAACTGATAGTGAATTGTAACGTTCAGGGCCTCCTAATGACGATGGATCACTCAAATTGCGTCCCGATTCAATACATCGTCCTCCAGCCGACTTGATTCCATGGGTCTATTGCTGCCTCGGGCACCTTATGGCCGTTCTGCTGTGAGTCTAGATTATCGAATGGGACTAAAAACTGATAGTGAATTGTAACGTTCAGGGCCTCCTAATGACGATGGATCACTCAAATTGCGTCCCGATTCAATACATCGTCCTCCAGCAGACTTGTCTCCATGGGTCTATTGCTGCCTCGGGCACCTAATGGCCGTTCTACTGTGAGTCAAAGATTTTCGAATCGGACGAAAAACTCGTAGTGAATTGTAACATTCAGGGCCACCTAATGTCGATGGATCACGCAAATTGCGTCCCGATTCAATATATCGTCCTCCAGCCGAGTTGACTCCATGGGTCTAAATGCTGCCTCGGGCACCTTATGGCCGTTCTGCTGTGAATCTAGATTATCGAATGGGACGAAAAACTGATAGTGAATTGTAACGTTCAGGGCCACCTAATGACGATGGATCACTCAAATTGCGTCCCGATTCAATACATCGTCCCCAGCCGACTTGACTCCATGGGACTATTGCTGCCTCGGGCACCTTATGGCCGTTCTGCTGTGAGTCTAGAATATAGAATGGGATGAAAAACTGATAGTGAATTGTAACGTTCAGGGCCACCTAATGACGATGGACCACACAAATTGAGTCCCGATTCAGTACATCGTCCACTAGCCGACTTGACTCCATGGGACTATTGATGCCTCGGGCACCTTATGGCCGTTCTGCTGTGAGTCTAGATTATCGAATGGGATGAAAAACTGATAGTGAATTGTAACGTTCAGGGCCACCTAATGACGATGGATCACTCAAATTGCGTCCCGATTCAATACATCGTCCTCCAGCAGACTTGTCTCCATGGGTCTATTGCTGCCTCGGGCACCTTATGGCAGACCTGCTGTGACTCAAAGATTTTCGAATCGGACGAAAAACTGATAGTGAATTGTAACTTTCAGGGCCACCTAATGACGATGGATCAATCAAATTGCGTCCCGATTCAATACATCGTTCTCCAGCAGACATGTCTCCATGGGTCTATTGCTGCCTCGGGCACCTTATGGCAGACCTGCTGTGACTCAAAGATTTTCGAATCGGACGAAAAACTGATAGTGAATTGTAACGTTCAGGGCCTCCTATTGACGATGGAACACTCAAATTGCGTCCCGATTCAATACATCGTCCTCCAGCAGACTTGTCTCCATGGGTCTATTGCTGCCTCGGGCACCATATGGCCGTTCTGCTGTGAGTCAAAGATTTTCGAATCGGACGAAAAACTGATAGTGAATTGTAACATTCAGGGCCACCTAATGACGATGGACCACACAAATTGCGTCCCGATTCAGTACATCGTCCTCCAGCCGACCTGACTCCATGGGTCTATTGCTGCCTCGGGCACCTTATGGCCGTTCTGCTGTGAGTCTAGATTATCGAATGGGACGAAAAACTGATAATGAATTGTAACGTTCAGGGCCACCTAATGACGATCGATCACTCAAATTGCGTCCCGATTCAATACATCGTCCTCCAGCCGACATGTCTCCATGGGTATATTGCTGCCTTGGCACCTTATGGCCGTTCTGCTGTGAGTCAAAGATTTTCGAATCGGACGAAAAACGGATAGTGAATTGTAACGTTCAGGGCCACCTAATGACGATGGATCACTCAAATTGTGTCCCGATTCAATACATTGTCCTCCAGCAGACCTTCTCCATGGGTCTATTGCAGCCTCGGGCACCATATGGCCGTTCAGCTGTGACTCAAGGATTTTCGAATCGGACGAAAAACTGATAGTGAATTGTAACATTCAGGGCCACCTAATGACGATGGACCACGCAAATTGCGTCCCGATTCAATACATCGTCCTCCAGCCGAGTTGACTCCTAGGGTCTATTGCTGCCTCGGGCACCTTATGGCAGGCCTGCTGTGACTCAAAGATTTTCGAATCGGACGAAAAACTGATAGTGAATTGTAACGTTCAGGGCCTCCTAATGACGATGGAACACTCAAATTGCGTCCCGATTCAATACATCGTCCTCCAGCAGACTTGTCTCCATGGGTCCATTGCTGCCTCGGGGCACCTTATGGCCGTTCTGCTGTGAGTCTAGATTATCGAATGGGACGAAAAACTGATAGTGAATTGTAACGTTCAGGGCCACCTAATGACGATGGATCACTCAAATTGCGTCCCGCTTCAATACATCGTCCTCCAGCCGACTTGACTCCATGGGTCTATTGCTGCCTCGGGCACCTTATGGCCGTTCTGCTGTGAGTCTAGATTATCGAATGGGACGAAAAACTGATAGTGAATTGTAACGTTCAGGGCCACCTAATGACGATGGATCACTCAAATTGCGTCCTGATTCAATTCATCGTCCTCCAGCAGACTTGACTTCATGGTACTATTGCTGCCTCGGGCACCTTAAGGCCGTTCTGCTGTGAGTCAAAGATTTTCGAATCGGACGAAAAACTGATAGTGAATTGTAACTTTCAGGGCCACCTAATGACGATGGATCACTCAAATTGCGTCCCGATTCAATACATCGTCCTCCAGCAGACTTGTCTCCATGGGTCTATTGCTGCCTCGGGCACCTTATGGCAGGCCTGCTGTGACTCAAAGATTTTCGAATCGGACGAAAAACTGATAGTGAATTGTAACGTTCAGGGCCTCCTAATGACGATGGATCTCTCAAATTGCGTCCCGATTCAATACATCGTCCTCCAGCAGACTTGTCGCCATGCGTCTATTGCTGCCTCGGGCACCTTATGGCCGTTCTGCTGTGAGTCTAGATTATCGAATGGGACAAAAAACTGATAGTGAATTGTAACGTTCAGGGCCACCTAATGACGATGGATAACTCAAATTGCGTCCCGATTCAATACATCGTCCTCCAGCAGACTTGTCTCCATGGGTCTATTGCTGCCTCGGGCACCTTATGGCCGTTCTGCTGTGAGTCTAGGTTATCGAATGGGACGAAAAACTGATAGTGAATTGTAACGTTCAGGGCCACCTAATGACGATGGATCTCTCAAATTGCGTCCCGATTCAATACATCGTCAACCAGCCGACTTGACTCCATGGGTCTATTGCTGCCTCGGGCACCTTATGGCCGTTCTGCTGTGAGTCTAGATTATTGAATGGGACGAAAAACTGATAGTGAATTGTAACGTTCAGGGCCTCCTAATGACGATGGATCACTCAAATTGCGTCCCGATTCAGTACAACGTCCTCCAGCCGACTTGACTCCATGGGTCTATTGCTGCCTCGGGCACCTTATGGCCGTTCTGCTGTGAGTCTAGATTATCGAATGGGACGAAAAACTGATAGTGAATTGCAACATTCAGGGCCACCTAATGACGATGGATCACTCAAATTGCGTCCCGATTCAAGACATCGTCCTCCAGCCGAGTTGACTCCATGGGTCAATTGCTGCCTTGGCACCTTATGGCCGTTCTGCTGTGAATCTAGATTATCGAATGGGACGAAAAACTGATAGTGATTTGTAACGTTCAGGGCCACCTAATGACGATGGATCACTCAAATTGCGTCCCGATTCAATACATCGTCCCCAGCCGAATGGTCTCCATGGGTCTATTGCTGCCTCGGGCACCTTATGGCATTTTCTGCTGTGAGTCTAGATTATCGAATGGGACTAAAAACTGATAGTGAATTGTAACGTTCAGGGCCTCCTAATGACGATGGATCACTCAAATTGCGTCCCGATTCAATACATCGTCCTCCAGCAGACTTGTCTCCATGGGTCTATTGCTGCCTCGGGCACCTTATGGCAGGCCTGCTGTGAGTCAAAGATTTTCGAATCGGACGAAAAACTGATAGTGAATTGTAACTTTCAGGGCCACCTATTGACGATGGATCACTCAAATTGCGTCCCGATTCAGTACATCGTCCAGTAGCCGACTTGACTCCATGGGACTATTGCTGCCTCGGGCACCTTATGGCCGTTCTGCTGTGAGTCTAGATTATAGAATGGGATGAAAAACTGATAGTGAATTGTAACGTTCAGGCCACCTAATGACGATGGATCAATCAAATTGCGTCCCGATTCAATACATCGTCCTCCAGCAGACTTGTCTCCATGGGTCTATTGCTGCCTCGGGCACCTTATGGCAGGCCTGCTGTGAGTCAAAGATTTTCGAATCGGACGAAAAACTGATAGTGAATTGTATTTTTCAGGGCCACCTATTGACGATGGATCACTCAAATTGCGTCCCGATTCAATACATCGTCCTCCAGCCGACTTGACTCCATGGGTCTATTGCTGCCTCGGGCACCTTATGGCCGTTCTGCTGTGAGTCTAGATTATCGAATGGGACAAAAAACTGATAGTGAATTGTAACGTTCAGGGCCTCCTAATGACGATGGATCACTCAAATTGCGTCCCGATTCAATACATCGTCCTCCAGCAGACTTGTCTCCATGGGTCTATTGCTGCCTCGGGCACCTTATGGCCGTTCTGCTGTGAGTCTAGGTTATCGAATGGGACGAAAAACTGATAGTGAATTGTAACGTTCAGGGCCACCTAATGACGATGGATCTCTCAAATTGCGTCCCGATTCAATACATCGTCCTCCAGCCGACTTGACTCCATGGGTCTATTGCTGCCTCGGGCACCTTATGGCCGTTCTGCTGTGAGTCTAGATTATCGAATGGGACGAAAAACTGATAGTGAATTGTAACGTTCAGGGCCTCCTAATGACGATGGATCACTCAAATTGCGTCCCGATTCAATACATCGTCCTCCAGCCGACTTGACTCCATGGGTCTATTCTGCCTCGGGCACCTTATGGCCGTTCTGCTGTGAGTCTAGATTATCGAATGGGACTAAGAACTGATAGTGAATTGTAACGTTCAGGGCCTCCTAATGACGATGGATCACTCAAATAGCGTCCCGATTCAATACATCGTCCTCCAGCAGACTTGTCTCCATGGGTCGATTGCTGCCTCGGGCACCTAATGGCCGTTCTGCTGTGAGTCAAAGATTTTCGAATCGGACGAAAAACTCATAGTGAATTGTAACGTTCAGCGCCACCTAATGACGATGGACCACGCAAATTGCGTCCCGATTCAATATATCGTCCTCCAGCCGAGTTGACTCCATGGGTCTAAATGCTGCCTCGGGCACCTTATGGCCGTTCTGCTGTGAATCTAGATTATCGAATGGGACGAAAAACTGATAGTGAATTGTAACGTTCAGGGCCACCTAATGACGATGGATCACTCAAATTGCGTCCCGATTCAATACATCGTCCTCCAGCAGACTTGTCTCCATGGGTCGATTGCTGCCTCGGGCACCTTATGGCCGTTCTGCTGTGAGTCAAAGATTTTCGAATCGGACGAAAAACATAGTGATTTGCAACATTCAGGGCCACCTAATGACGATGGACCACACAAATTGCGTCCCGATTCAGTACATCGTCCACTAGGCGACTTGACTCCATGGGACTATTGCTGCCTCGGGCACCTTATGGCCGTTCTGCTGTGAGTCTAGATTATAGAATGGGATGAAAAACTGATAGTGAATTGTAACGTTCAGGCCACCTAATGACGATGGATCAATCAAATTGCGTCCCGATTCAATACATCGTCCTCCAGCAGACTTGTCTCCATGGGTCTATTGCTGCCTCGGGCACCTTATGGCAGGCCTGCTGTGAGTCAAAGATTTTCGAATCGGACGAAAAACTGATAGTGAATTGTAACTTTCAGGGCCACCTATTGACGATGGATCACTCAAATTGCGTCCCGATTCAATACATCGTCCTCCAGCCGACTTGACTCCATGGGTCTATTGCTGCCTCGGGCACCTTATGGCCGTTCTGCTGTGACTCTAGATTATCGAATGGGACAAAAAACTGATAGTGAATTGTAACGTTCAGGGCCTCCTAATGACGATGGATCACTCAAATTGCGTCCCGATTCAATACATCGTCCTCCAGCAGACTTGTCTCCATGGGTCTATTGCTGCCTCGGGCACCTTATGGCCGTTCTGCTGTGAGTCTAGGTTATCGAATGGGACGAAAAACTGATAGTGAATTGTAACGTTCAGGGCCACCTAATGACGATGGATCTCTCAAATTGCGTCCCGATTCAATACATCGTCCTCCAGCCGACTTGACCCCATGGGTCTATTGCTGCCTCGGGCACCTTATGGCCGTTCTGCTGTGAGTCTAGATTATCGAATGGGACGAAAAACTGATAGTGAATTGTAACGTTCAGGGCCTCCTAATGACGATGGATCACTCAAATTGCGTCCCGATTAGATACATCGTCCTCCAGCCGACTTGACTCCATGGGTCTATTGCTGCCTCGGGCACCTTATGGCCGTTCTGCTGTGAGTCTAGGTTATCGAATGGGACGAAAAACTGATAGTGAATTGTAACGTTCAGGGCCTCCTAATGACGATGGATCACTCAAATTGCGTCCCGATTCAATACATCGTCCTCCAGCCGACTTGATTCCATGGGTCTATTGCTGCCTCGGGCACCTTATGGCCGTTCTGCTGTGAGTCTAGATTATCGAATGGGACTAAAAACTGATAGTGAATTGTAACGTTCAGGGCCTCCTAATGACGATGGATCACTCAAATTGCGTCCCGATTCAATACATCGTCCTCCAGCAGACTTGTCTCCTTGGGTCTATTGCTGCCTCGGGCACCTAATGGCCGTTCTGCTGTGAGTCAAAGATTTTCGAATCGGACGAAAAACTCATAGTGAATTGTAACATTCAGGGCCACCTAATGACATTGGACCACGCAAATTGCGTCCCGATTCAATACATCGTCCTCCAGCCGAGTTGACTCCATGGGTCTATTGCTGCCTCGGGCACCTTATGGCAGGCCTGCTGTGACTCAAAGATTTTCGAATCGGACGAAAAACTGATAGTGAATTGTAACGTTCAGGGCCTCCTAATGACGATGGAACACTCAAATTGCGTCCCGATTCAATACATCGTCCTCCAGCAGACTTCTCTCCATGGATCTATTGCTGCCTCGGGGCACCTTATGGCCGTTCTGCTGTGAGTCTAGATTATCGAATGGGACGAAAAACTGATAGTGAATTGTAACGTTCAGGGCCACCTAATGACGATGGATCACTCAAATTGCGTCCCGATTCAATACATCGTCCTCCAGCCGACTTGACTCCATGGGTCTATTGCTGCCTCGGGCACCTTATGGCCGTTCTGCTGTGAGTCTAGATTATCGAATGGGACGAAAAACTGATAGTGAATTGTAACGTACAGGGCCTCCCAATGACGATGGATCACTCAAATTGCGTCCCGATTCAATACATCGTCCTCCAGCCGACTTGACTCCATGGGTCTATTGCTGCCTCGGGCACCTTATGGCCGTTCTGCTGTGAGTCTAGTTTATCGAATGGGACGAAAAACTGATAGTGAATTGTAACGTTCAGGGCCACCTAATGACGATGGATCACTCAAATTGCGTCCTGATTCAATTCATCGTCCTCCAGCAGACTTGACTTCATGGTACTATTGCTGCCTCGGGCACCTTATGGGCGTTCTGCTGTGAGTCAAAGATTTTCGAATCGGACGAAAAACTGATAGTGAATTGTAACTTTCAGGGCCACCTAATGACGATGGATCACTCAAATTGCGTCCCGATTCAATACATCGTCCTCCAGCAGACATGTCTCCATGGGTCTATTGCTGCCTCGGGCACCTTATGGCAGGCCTGCTGTGACTCAAAGATTTTCGAATCGGACGAAAAACTGATAGTGAATTGTAACGTTCAGGGCCTCCTAATGACGATGGAACACTCAAATTGCGTCCCGATTCAATACATCGTCCTCCAGCAGACTTGTCGCCATGCGTCTATTGCTGCCTCGGGCACCTTATGGCCGTTCTGCTGTGAGTCTATATTATCGAATGGGACAAAAAACTGATAGTGAATTGTAACGTTCAGGGCCTCCTAATGACGATGGATAACTCAAATTGCGTCCCGATTCAATACATCGTCCTCCAGCAGACTTGTCTCCATGGGTCTATTGCTGCCTCGGGCACCTTATGGCCGTTCTGCTGTGAGTCTAGGTTATCGAATGGGACGAAAAACTGATAGTGAATTGTAACGTTCAGGGCCACCTAATGACGATGGATCTCTCAAATTGCGTCCCGATTCAATACATCGTCAACCAGCCGACTTGACTCCATGGGTCTATTGCTGCCTCGGGCACCTTATGGCCGTTCTGCTGTGAGTCTAGATTATTGAATGGGACGAAAAACTGATAGTGAATTGTAACGTTCAGGGCCTCCTAATGACGATGGATCACTCAAATTGCGTCCCGATTCAGTACAACGTCCTCCAGGCGACTTGACTCCATGGGTCTATTGCTGCCTCGGGCACCTTATGGCCGTTCTGCTGTGAGTCTAGATTATCGAATGGGACGAAAAACTGATAGTGAATTGCAACATTCAGGGCCACCTAATGACGATGGATCACTCAAATTGCGTCCCGATTCAATACATCGTCCTCCTGCCGAGTTGACTCCATGGGTTAATTGCTGCCTTGGCACCTTATGGCCGTTCTGCTGTGAATCTAGATTATCGAATGGGACGAAAAACTGATAGTGATTTGTAACGTTCAGGGCCACCTAATGACGATGGATCACTCAAATTGCGTCCCGATTCAATACATCGTCCCCAGCCGAATGGTCTCCATGGGTCTATTGCTGCCTCGGGCACCTTATGGCATTTTCTGCTGTGAGTCTAGATTATCGAATGGGACGAAAAACTGATAGTGAATTGTAACGTTCAGGGCCACCTAATGACGATGGATCACTCAAATTGCGTCCTGATTCAATTCATCGTCCTCCAGCAGACTTGACTTCATGGTACTATTGCTGCCTCGGGCACCTTATGGCCGTTCTGCTGTGAGTCAAAGATTTTCGAATCGAACGAAAAACTGATAGTGAATTGTAACTTTCAGGGCCACCTCATGACGATGGATCACTCAAATTGCGCCCCGATTCAATACATCGTCTCTCCAGCAGACTTGTCTCCATGGGTCGATTGCTGCCTCGGGCACCTTATGGCCGTTCTGCTGTGAGTCAAAGATTTTCGAATCGGACGAAAAACTGATAGTGATTTGTAACATTCAGGGCCACCTAAAGACGATGGACCACACAAATTGCGTCCCGATTCAGTACATCGTCCACTAGCCGACTTGACTCCATGGGACTATTGCTGCCTCGGGCACCTTATGGCCGTTCTGCTGTGAGTCTAGATTATAGAATGGGATGAAAAACTGATAGTGAATTGTAACGTTCAGGCCACCTAATGACGATGGATCAATCAAATTGCGTCCCGATTCAATACATCGTCCTCCAGCAGACTTGTCTCCATGGGTCTATTGCTGCCTCGGGCACCTTATGGCAGGCCTGCTGTGAGTCAAAGATTTTCGAATCAAACGAAAAACTGATAGTGAATTGTAACTTTCAGGGCCACCTATTGACGATGGATCAGTCAAATTGCGTCCCGAGTCAATACATCGTCCTCCAGCCGACTTGACTCCATGGGTCTATTGCTGCCTCGGGCACCTTATGGCCGTTCTGCTGTGAGTCTAGATTATCGAATGGGACAAAAAACTGATAGTGAATTGTAACGTTCAGGGCCTCCTAATGACGATGGATCACTCAAATTGCGTCCCGATTCAATACATCGTCCTCCAGCAGACTTGTCTCCATGGGTCTATTGCTGCCTCGGGCACCTTATGGCCGTTCTGCTATGAGTCTAGATTATCGAATGGGACTAAAAACTGATAGTATATTGTAACGTTCAGGGCCTCCTAATGACGATGGATCACTCAAATTGCGTCCCGATTCAATACATCGTCCTCCAGCAGACTTGTCTCCATGGGTCGATTGCTGCCTCGGGCACCTAATGGCCGTTCTGCTGTGAATCAAAGATTTTCGAATCGGACGAAAAACTCATAGTGAATTGTAACATTCAGCGCCACCTAATGACGATGGACCACGCAAATTGCGTCCCGATTCAATATATCGTCCTCCAGCCGAGTTGACTCCATGGGTCTAAATGCTGCCTCGGGCACCTTATGGCCGTTCTGCTGTGAATCTAGATTATCGAATGGGACGAAAAACTGATAGTGAATTGTAACGTTCAGGGCCACCTAATGACGATGGATCACTCAAATTGCGTCCCGATTCAATACATCGTCCTCCAGCAGACTTGTCTCCATGGGTCGATTGCTGCCTCGGGCACCTTAAGGCCGTTCTGTTGTGAGTCAAAGATTTTCGAATCGGACGAAAAACATAGTGATTTGTAACATTCAGGGCCACCTAATGACGATGGACCACACAAATTGCGTCCCGATTCAGTACATCGTCCACTAGCCGACTTGACTCCATGGGACTATTGCTGCCTCGGGCACCTTATGGCCGTTCTGCTGTGAGTCTAGATTATAGAATGGGATGAAAAACTGATAGTGAATTGTAACGTTCAGGGCCACCTAATGACGATGGATCACTCAAATTGCGTCCCGATTCAATACATCGTCCTCCAGCAGACTTGTCTCCATGAGTCTATTGCTGCCTCGGGCACCTTATGGCAGGCCTGCTGTTAGTCAAAGATTTTCGAATCGGACGAAAAACTGATAGTGAATTGTAACTTTCAGGGCCACCTAATGACGATGGATAACTCAAATTGCGTCGCGATTCAATACATCGTCCTCCAGCCGACTTGATTCCATGGGTCTATTGCTGCCTCGGGCACCTTATGGCCGTTCTGCTGTGAGTCTAGATTATCGAATGGGACTAAAAACTGATAGTATATTGTAACGTTCAGGGCCTCCTAATGACGATGGATCACTCAAATTGCGTCCCGATTCAATACATCGTCCTCCAGCAGACTTGTCTCCATGGGTCGATTGCTGCCTCGGGCACCTAATGGCCGTTCTGCTGTGAATCAAAGATTTTCGAATCGGACGAAAAACTCATAGTGAATTGTAACATTCAGCGCCACCTAATGACGATGGACCACGCAAATTGCGTCCCGATTCAATATATCGTCCTCCAGCCGAGTTGACTCCATGGGTCTAAATGCTGCCTCGGGCACCTTATGGCCGTTCTGCTGTGAATCTAGATTATCGAATGGGACGAAAAACTGATAGTGAATTCTAACGTTCACGGCCACCTAATGACGATGGAACACTCAAATTGCGTCCCGATTCAATACATCGTCCCCAGCCGACTTGACTCCATGGGACTATTGCTGCCTCGGGCACCTTTGGCCGTTCTGCTGTGAGTCTAGATTATAGAATGGGATGAAAAACTGATAGTGAATTGTAACGTTCAGGGCCACCTAATGACGATGGACCACACAAATTGAGTCCCGATTCAGTACATCGTCCACTAGCCGACTTGACTCCATGGGACTATTGCTGACTCGGGCACCTTATGGCCGTTCTGCTGTGAGTCTAGATTATCGAATGGGATGAAAAACTGATAGTGAATTGTAACGTTCAGGGCCACCTAATGACGATGGATCACTCAAATTGCGTCCCGATTCAATACATCGTCCTCCAGCAGACTTGTCTCCATGGGTCTATTGCTGCCTCGGGCACCTTATGGCAGACCTGCTGTGACTCAAAGATTTTCGAATCGGACGAAAAACTGATAGTGAATTGTAACGTTCAGGGCCTCCTATTGACGATGGAACACTCCAATTGCGTCCCGATTCAATACATCGTCCTCCAGCAGACTTGTCTCCATGGGTCTATTGCTGCCTCGGGCACCTTATGGCCGTTCTGCTGTGAGTCAAAGATTATCGAATCGGACGAAAAACATGATAGTGATTTGTAACATTCAGGGCCACCTAATGACGATGGACCACACAAATTGCGTCCCGATTCAGTACATCGTCCACTAGCCGACTTGACTCCATGGGACTATTGCTGCCTCGGGCACCTTATGGCCGTTCTGCTGTGAGTCTAGATTATAGAATGGGATGAAAAACTGATAGTGAATTGTAACGTTCAGGGCCACCTAATGACGATGGATCACTCAAATTGCGTCCCGATTCAATACATCGTCCTCCAGCAGACTTGTCTCCATGGGTCTATTGCTGCCTCGGGCACCTTATGGCAGACCTGCTGTGACTCAAAGATTTTCGAATCGGACGAAAAACTGATAGTGAATTGTAACTTTCAGGGCCACCTAATGACGATGGATCACTCAAATTGCGTCCCGATTCAATACGTCGTCCTCCAGCAGACTTGTCTCCATATGTCGATTGCTGCCTCGGGCACCTTATGGCCGTTCTGCTGTGAGTCAAAGATTTTCGAATCGGACGAAAAACCTGATAGTGATTTGTAACATTCAGGGCCACCTAATGACGATGGACCACACAAATTGCGTCCCGATTCAGTACATCGTCCACTAGCCGACTTGACTCCATGGGACTATTGCTGCCTCGGGCACCTTATGGCCGTTCTGCTGTGAGTCTAGATTATCGAATGGATGAAAAACTGATAGTGAATTGTAACGTTCAGGGCCACCTAATGACGATGGATCACTCAAATTGCGTCCCGATTCAATACATCGTCCTCCAGCAGACTTGTCTCCATGGGTCTATTGCTGCCTCGGGCACCTTATGGCAGACCTGCTGTGACTCAAAGATTTTCGAATCGGACGAAAAATTGATAGTGAATTGTAACGTTCAGGGCCTCCTATTGACGATGGAACACTCAAATTGCGTCCCGATTCAGTACATCGTCCACTAGCCGACTTGACTCCATGGGACTATTGCTGCCTCGGGCACCTTATGGCCGTTCTGCTGTGAGTCTAGATTATAGAATGGGATGAAAAACTGATAGTGAATTGTAACGATCAGGGCCACCTAATGACGATGGATCACTCAAATTGCGTCCCGATTCAATCCATCGTCCTCCAGCAGACTTGTCTCCATGAGTCTATTGCTGCCTCGGGCACCTTATGGCAGGCCTGCTGTGAGTCAAAGATTTTCGAATCGGACGAAAAACTGATAGTGAATTGTAACTTTCAGGGCCACCTAATGACGATGGATCACTCAAATTGCGTCCCGATTCAATACATCGTCCTCCAGCCGACTTGAATCCATGGGTCTATTGCTGCTTCGGGCACCTTATGGCCGTTCTGCTGTGAGTCTAGGTTATCGAATGGGACGAAAAACTAATAGTGAATTGTAACGTTCAGGGCCACCTAATGACGATGGATCTCTCAAATTGCGTCCCGATTCAATACATCGTCCTCCAGCCGACTTGACTCCATCGGTCTATTGCTGCCTCGGGCACCTTATGGCCGTTCTGCTGTGAGTCTAGATTATCGAATGGGACGAAAAACTGATAGTGAATTGTAACGTTCAGGGCCTCCTAATGACGATGGATCACTCAAATTGCGTCCCGATTCAATACATCGTCCTCCAGCCGACTTGATTCCATGGGTCTATTGCTGCCTCGGGCACCTTATGGCCGTTCTGCTGTGAGTCTAGATTATCGAATGGGACTAAAAACTGATAGTGAATTGTAACGTTCAGGGCCTCCTAATGACGATGGATCACTCAAATTGCGTCCCGATTCAATACATCGTCCTCCAGCAGACTTGTCTCCATGGGTCGATTGCTGCCTCGGTCACCTAATGGCCGTTCTGCTGTGAGTCAAAGATTTTCGAATCGGACGAAAAACTCATAGTGAATTGTAACATTCAGGGCCACCTAATGACGATGGACCACGCAAATTGCGTCCCGATTCAATATATCGTCCTCCAGCCGAGTTGACTCCATGGGTCTAAATGCTGCCTCGGGCACCTTATGGCCGTTCTGCTGTGAATCTAGATTATCGAATGGGACGAAAAACTGATAGTGAATTCTAACGTTCAGGGCCACCTAATGACGATGGATCACTCAAATTGCGTCCCGATTCAATACATCGTCCCCAGCCGACTTGACTCCATGGGACTATTGCTGCCTCGGGCACCTTATGGCCGTTCTGCTGTGAGTCTAGATTATAGAATGGGATGAAAAACTGATAGTGAATTGTAACGTTCAGGGCCACCTAATGACGATGGACCACACAAATTGAGTCCCGATTCAGTACATCGTCCACTAGCCGACTTGACTCCATGGGACTATTGCTGCCTCGGGCACCTTATGGCCGTTCTGCTGTGAGTCTAGATTATCGAATGGGATGAAAGACTGATAGTGAATTGTAACGTTCAGGGCCACGTAATGACGATGGATCACTCAAATTGCGTCCCGATTCAATACATCGTCCTCCAGCAGACTTGTCTCCATGCGTCTATTGCTGCCTCGGGCACCTTATGGCAGACCTGCTGTGACTCAAAGATTTTCGAATCGGACGAAAAACTGATAGTGAATTGTAACTTTCAGGGCCACCTAATGACGATGGATCACTCAAATTGCGTCCCGATTCAATACGTCGTCCTCCAGCAGACTTGTCTCCATATGTCGATTGCTGCCTCGGGCACCTTATGGCCGTTCTGCTGTGAGTCAAAGATTTTCGAATCGGACGAAAAACCTGATAGTGATTTGTAACATTCAGGGCCACCTAATGACGATGGACCACACAAATTGCGTCCCGATTCAGTACATCGTCCACTAGCCGACTTGACTCCAAGGGACTATTGCTGCCTCGGGCACCTTATGGCCGTTCTGCTGTGAGTCTAGATTATCGAATGGATGAAAAACTGATAGTGAATTGTAACGTTCAGGGCCACCTAATGACGATGGATCACTCAAATTGCGTCCCGATTCAATACATCGTCCTCCAGCAGACTTGTCTCCATGGGTCTATTGCTGCCTCGGGCACCTTATGGCAGACCTGCTGTGACTCAAAGATTTTCGAATCGGACGAAAAATTGATAGTGAATTGTAACGTTCAGGGCCTCCTATTGACGATGCAACACTCAAATTGCGTCCCGATTCAGTACATCGTCCACTAGCCGACTTGACTCCATGGGACTATTGCTGCCTCGGGCACCTTATGGCCGTTCTGCTGTGAGTCTAGATTATAGAATGGGATGAAAAACTGATAGTGAATTGTAACGATCAGGGCCACCTAATGACGATGGATCACTCAAATTGCGTCCCGATTCAATCCATCGTCCTCCAGCAGACTTGTCTCCATGAGTCTATTGCTGCCTCGGGCACCTTATGGCAGGCCTGCTGTGAGTCAAAGATTTTCGAATCGGACGAAAAACTGATAGTGAATTGTAACTTTCAGGGCCACCTAATGACGATGGATCACTCAAATTGCGTCCCGATTCAATACGTCGTCCTCCAGCCGACTTGAATCCATGGGTCTATTGCTGCTTCGGGCACCTTATGGCCGTTCTGCTGTGAGTCTAGGTTATCGAATGGGACGAAAAACTGATAGTGAATTGTAACGTTCAGGGCCACCTAATGACGATGGATCTCTCAAATTGCGTCCCGATTCAATACATCGTCCTCCAGCCGACTTGACTCCATCGGTCTATTGCTGCCTCGGGCACCTTATGGCCGTTCTGCTGTGAGTCTAGATTATCGAATGGGACGAAAAACTGATAGTGAATTGTAACGTTCAGGGCCTCCTAATGACGATGGATCACTCAAATTGCGTCCCGATTCAATACATCGTCCTCCAGCCGACTTGATTCCATGGGTCTATTGCTGCCTCGGGCACCTTATGGCCGTTCTGCTGTGAGTCTAGATTATCGAATGGGACTAAAAACTGATAGTGAATTGTAACGTTCAGGGCCTCCTAATGACGATGGATCACTCAAATTGCGTCCCGATTCAATACATCGTCCTCCAGCAGACTTGTCTCCATGGGTCGATTGCTGCCTCGGTCACCTAATGGCCGTTCTGCTGTGAGTCAAAGATTTTCGAATCGGACGAAAAACTCATAGTGAATTGTAACATTCAGGGCCACCTAATGACGATGGACCACGCAAATTGCGTCCCGATTCAATATATCGTCCTCCAGCCGAGTTGACTCCATGGGTCTAAATGCTGCCTCGGGCACCTTATGGCCGTTCTGCTGTGAATCTAGATTATCGAATGGGACGAAAAACTGATAGTGAATTCTAACGTTCAGGGCCACCTAATGACGATGGATCACTCAAATTGCGTCCCGATTCAATACATCGTCCCCAGCCGACTTGACTCCATGGGACTATTGCTGCCTCGGGCACCTTATGGCCGTTCTGCTGTGAGTCTAGATTATAGAATGGGATGAAAAACTGATAGTGAATTGTAACGTTCAGGGCCACCTAATGACGATGGACCACACAAATTGAGTCCCGATTCAGTACATCGTCCACTAGCCGACTTGACTCCATGGGACTATTGCTGCCTCGGGCACCTTATGGCCGTTCTGCTGTGAGTCTAGATTATCGAATGGGATGAAAGACTGATAGTGAATTGTAACGTTCAGGGCCACGTAATGACGATGGATCACTCAAATTGCGTCCCGATTCAATACATCGTCCTCCAGCAGACTTGTCTCCATGCGTCTATTGCTGCCTCGGGCACCTTATGGCAGACCTGCTGTGACTCAAAGATTTTCGAATCGGACGAAAAACTGATAGTGAATTGTAACATTCAGGGCCACCTAATGACGATGGATCACTCAAATTGCGTCCCGATTCAATACGTCGTCCTCCAGCAGACTTGTCTCCATGGGTCGATTGCTGCCTCCGGCACCTTATGGCCGTTCTGCTGTGAGTCAAAGATTTTCGAATCGGACGAAAAACCTGATAGTGATTTGTAACATTCAGGGCCACCTAATGACGATGGACCACACAAATTGCGTCCCGATTCAGTACATCGTCCACTAGCCGACTTGACTCCATGGGACTATTGCTGCCTCGGGCACCTTATGGCCGTTCTGCTGTGAGTCTAGATTATCGAATGGGATGAAAAACTGATAGTGAATTGTAACGTTCAGGGCCACCTAATGACGATGGATCATTCAAATTGCGTCCCGATTCAATACATCGTCCTCCAGCAGACTTGTCTCCATGGGTCTATTGCTGCCTCGGGCACCTTATGGCAGACCTGCTGTGACTCAAAGATTTTCGAATCGGACGAAAAACTGATAGTGAACAGTAACGTTCAGGGCCTCCTATTGACGATGGAACACTCAAATTGCGTCCCGATTCAATACATCGTCCTCCAGCAGACTTGTCTCCATGGGTCTATTGCTGCCTCGGGCACCTTATGGCCGTTCTGCTGTGAGTCAAAGATTTTCGAATCGGACGAAAAACTGATAGTGAATTGTAACATTCAGGGCCACCTAATGACGATGGACCACACAAATTGCGTCCCGATCAGTACATCGTCCTCCAGCCGACCTGACTCCATGGGTCTATTGCTGCCTCGGGCACCTTATGGCCGTTCTGCTGTGAGTCTAGATTATCGAATGGGATGAAAAACTGATAGTGAATTGTAACGTTCAGGGCCACCTAATGACGATGGATCACTCAAATTGCGTCCCGATTCAATACATCGTCCTCCAGCAGACTTGTCTCCATGGGTCTATTGCTGCCTCGGGCACCTTATGGCAGACCTGCTGTGACTCAAAGATTTTCGAATCGGACGAAAAACTGATAGTGAATTGTAACTTTCAGGGCCACCTAATGACGAAGGATCACTCAAATTGCGTCCCGATTCAATACGTCGTCCTCCAGCAGACTTGTCTCCATGGGTCGATTGCTGCCTCGGGCACCTTATGGCCGTTCTGCTGTGAGTCAAAGATTTTCGAATCGGACGAAAAACCTGATAGTGATTTGTAACATTCAGGGCCACCTAATGACGATGGACCACACAAATTGCGTCCCGATTCAGTACATCGTCCACTAGCCGACTTGACTCCATGGGACTATTGCTGCCTCGGGCACCTTATGGCCGTTCTGCTGTGAGTCTAGATTATCGAATGGGATGAAAAACTGATAGTGAATTGTAACTTTCAAGGCCACCTAATGACGATGGATCACTCAAATTGCGTCCCGATTCAATACATCGTCCTCCAGCAGACTTGTCTCCATGGGTCTCTTGCTGCCTCGGGCACCTTATGGCAGACCTGCTGTGACTCAAAGATTTTCGAATCGGACGAAAAACTGATAGTGAATTGTAACGTTCAGGGCCTCCTATTGACGATGGAACACTCAAATTGCGTCCCGATTCAATACATCGTCCTCCAGCAGAATTGTCTCCATGGGTCTATTGCTGCCTCGGGCACCTTATGGCCGTTCTGCTGTGAGTCAAAGATTTTCGAATCGGACGAAAAACCTGATAGTGATTTGTAACATTCAGGGCCACCTAATGACGATGGACCACACAAATTGCGTCCCGATTCAGTACATCGTCCACTAGCCGACTTGACTCCATGGGACTATTGCTGCCTCGGGCACCTTATGGCCGTTCTGCTGTGAGTCTAGATTATCGAATGGGACTAAAAACTGATAGTGAATTGTAACGTTCAGGGCCTCCTAATTACGATGGATCACTCAAATTGCGTCCCGATTCAATACATCGTCCTCCAGCAGACTTGTCTCCATGGGTCGATTGCTGCCTCGGTCACCTAATGGCCGTTCTGCTGTGAGTCAAAGATTTTCGAATCGGACGAAAAACTCATAGTGAATTGTAACATTCAGGGCCACCTAATGACGATGGACCACGCAAATTGCGTCCCGATTCAATATATCGTCCTCCAGCCGAGTTGACTCCATGGGTCTAAATGCTGCCTCGGGCACCTTATGGCCGTTCTGCTGTGAATCTAGATTATCGAATGGGACGAAAAACTGATAGTGAATTCTAACGTTCAGGGCCACCTAATGACGATGGATCACTCAAATTGCGTCCCGATTCAATACATCGTCCCCAGCCGACTTGACTCCATGGGACTATTGCTGCCTCGGGCACCTTATGGCCGTTCTGCTGTGAGTCTAGATTATAGAATGGGATGAAAAACTGATAGTGAATTGTAACGTTCAGGGCCACCTAATGACGATGGACCACACAAATTGAGTCCCGATTCAGTACATCGTCCACTAGCCGACTTGACTCCATGGGACTATTGCTGCCTCGGGCACCTTATGGCCGTTCTGCTGTGAGTCTAGATTATCGAATGGGATGAAAGACTGATAGTGAATTGTAACGTTCAGGGCCACGTAATGACGATGGATCACTCAAATTCCGTCCCGATTCAATACATCGTCCTCCAGCAGACTTGTCTCCATTGGTCTATTGCTGCCTCGGGCACCTTATGGCAGACCTGCTGTGACTCAAAGATTTTCGAATCGGACGAAAAACTGATAGTGAATTGTAACATTCAGGGCCACCTAATGACGATGGATCACTCAAATGCGTCCCGATTCAATACGTCGTCCTCCAGCAGACTTGTCTCCATGGGTCGATTGCTGCCTCGGGCACCTTATGGCCGTTCTGCTGTGAGTCAAAGATTTTCGAATCGGACGAAAAACCTGATAGTGATTTGTAACATTCAGGGCCACCTAATGACGAAGGACCACACAAATTGCGTCCCGATTCAGTACATCGTCCACTAGCCGACTTGACTCCATGGGACTATTGCTGCCTCGGGCACCTTATGGCCGTTCTGCTGTGAGTCTAGATTATCGAATGGGATGAAAAACTGATAGTGGATTGTAACGTTCAGGGCCACCTAATGACGATGGATCACTCAAATTGCGTCCCGATTCAATACATCGTCCTCCAGCGGACTTGTCTCCATGGGTCTATTGCTGCCTCGGGCACCTTATGGCAGACCTGCTGTGACTCAAAGATTTTCGAATCGGACGAAAAACTGATAGTGAATTGTAACGTTCAGGGCCTCCTATTGACGATGGAACACTCAAATTGCGTCCCGATTCAATACATCGTCCTCCAGCAGACTTGTCTCCATGGGTCTATTGCTGCCTCGGGCACCTTATGGCCGTTCTGCTGTGAGTCAAAGATTTTCGAATCGGACGAAAAACTGATAGTGAATTGTAACATTCAGGGCCACCTAATGACGATGGACCACACAAATTGCGTCCCGATTCAGTACATCGTCCTCCAGCCGACCTGACTCCATGGGTCTATTGCTGCCTCGGGCACCTTATGGCCGTTCTGCTGTGAGTCTAGATTATCGAATGGGACGAAAAACTGATAGTGAATTGTAACGTTCAGGGCCACCTAATGACGATGGATCACTCAAATTGCGTCCCGATTCAATACATCGTCCTCCAGCGGACTTGTCTCCATGGGTCTATTGCTGCCTCGGGCACCTTATGGCCGTTCTGCTGTGAGTCAAAGATTTTCGAATCGGACGAAAAACTGATAGTGAATTGTAACGTTCAGGGCCTCCTAATGACGATGGAACACTCAAATTGCGTCCCGATTCAATACATCGTCCTCCAGCAGACTTGTCTCCATGCGTCTATTGCTGCCTCGGGCACCTAATGGCCGTTCTGCTGTGAGTCAAAGATTTACGAATCGGACGAAAAACTGATAGTGAATTGTAACGTTCAGGGCCACCTAATGACGATGGACCACACAAATTGCGTCCCGATTCAGTACATCGTCCTCCAGCCGAGTTGACTCCATGGGTCTAAATGCTGCCTCGGGCACCTTATGGCCGTTCTGCTGTGAATCTAGATTATCGAATGGGACGAAAAACTGATAGTGAATTCTAACGTTCACGGCCACCTAATGACGATGGAACACTCAAATTGCGTCCCGATTCAATACATCGTCCCCAGCCGACTTGACTCCATGGGACTATTGCTGCCTCGGGCACCTTTGGCCGTTCTGCTGTGAGTCTAGATTATAGAATGGGATGAAAAACTGATAGTGAATTGTAACGTTCAGGGCCACCTAATGACGATGGACCACACAAATTGAGTCCCGATTCAGTACATCGTCCACTAGCCGACTTGACTCCATGGGACTATTGCTGACTCGGGCACCTTATGGCCGTTCTGCTGTGAGTCTAGATTATCGAATGGGATGAAAAACTGATAGTGAATTGTAACGTTCAGGGCCACCTAATGACGATGGATCACTCAAATTGCGTCCCGATTCAATACATCGTCCTCCAGCAGACTTGTCTCCATGGGTCTATTGCTGCCTCGGTCACCTTATGGCAGACCTGCTGTGACTCAAAGATTTTCGAATCGGACGAAAAACTGATAGTGAATTGTAACGTTCAGGGCCTCCTATTGACGATGGAACACTCCAATTGCGTCCCGATTCAATACATCGTCCTCCAGCAGACTTGTCTCCATGGGTCTATTGCTGCCTCGGGCACCTTATGGCCGTTCTGCTGTGAGTCAAAGATTGTCGAATCGGACGAAAAACCTGATAGTGATTTGTAACATTCAGGGCCACCTAATGACGATGGACCACACAAATTGCGTCCCGATTCAGTACATCGTCCACTAGCCGACTTGACTCCATGGGACTATTGCTGCCTCGGGCACCTTATGGCCGTTCTGCTGTGAGTCTAGATTATAGAATGGGATGAAAAACTGATAGTGAATTGTAACGTTCAGGGCCACCTAATGACGATGGATCACTCAAATTGCGTCCCGATTCAATACATCGTCCTCCAGCAGACTTGTCTCCATGGGTCTATTGCTGCCTCGGGCACCTTATGGCAGACCTGCTGTGACTCAAAGATTTTCGAATCGGACGAAAAACTGATAGTGAATTGTAACTTTCAGGGCCACCTAATGACGATGGATCACTCAAATTGCGTCCCGATTCAATACGTCGTCCTCCTGCAGACTTGTCTCCATATGTCGATTGCTGCCTCGGGCACCTTATGGCCGTTCTGCTGTGAGTCAAAGATTTTCGAATCGGACGAAAAACCTGATAGTGATTTGTAACATTCAGGGCCACCTAATGACGATGGACCACACAAATTGCGTCCCGATTCAGTACATCGTCCACTAGCCGACTTGACTCCATGGGACTATTGCTGCCTCGGGCACCTTATGGCCGTTCTGCTGTGAGTCTAGATTATCGAATGGATGAAAAACTGATAGTGAATTGTAACGTTCAGTGCCACCTAATGACGATGGATCACTCAAATTGCGTCCCGATTCAATACATCGTCCTCCAGCAGACTTGTCTCCATGCGTCTATTGCTGCCTCGGGCACCTTATGGCAGACCTGCTGTGACTCAAAGATTTTCGAATCGGACGAAAAACTGATAGTGAATTGTAACATTCAGGGCCACCTAATGACGATGGATCACTCAAATTGCGTCCCGATTCAATACGTCGTCCTCCAGCAGACTTGTCTCCATGGGTCGATTGCTGCCTCCGGCACCTTATGGCCGTTCTGCTGTGAGTCAAAGATTTTCGAATCGGACGAAAAACCTGATAGTGATTTGTAACATTCAGGGCCACCTAATGACGATGGACCACACAAATTGCGTCCCGATTCAGTACATCGTCCACTAGCCGACTTGACTCCATGGGACTATTGCTGCCTCGGGCACCTTATGGCCGTTCTGCTGTGAGTCTAGATTATCGAATGGGATGAAAAACTGATAGTGAATTGTAACGTTCAGGGCCACCTAATGACGATGGATCATTCAAATTGCGTCCCGATTCAATACATCGTCCTCCAGCAGACTTGTCTCCATGGGTCTATTGCTGCCTCGGGCACCTTATGGCAGACCTGCTGTGACTCAAAGATTTTCGAATCGGACGAAAAACTGATAGTGAATTGTAACGTTCAGGGCCTCCTATTGACGATGGAACACTCAAATTGCGTCCCGATTCAATACATCGTCCTCCAGCAGACTTGTCTCCATGGGTCTATTGCTGCCTCGGGCACCTTATGGCCGTTCTGCTGTGAGTCAAAGATTTTCGAATCGGACGAAAAACTGATAGTGAATTGTAACATTCAGGGCCACCTAATGACGATGGACCACACAAATTGCGTCCCGATCAGTACATCGTCCTCCAGCCGACCTGACTCCATGGGTCTATTGCTGCCTCGGGCACCTTATGGCCGTTCTGCTGTGAGTCTAGATTATCGAATGGGATGAAAAACTGATAGTGAATTGTAACGTTCAGGGCCACCTAATGACGATGGATCACTCAAATTGCGTCCCGATTCAATACATCGTCCTCCAGCAGACTTGTCTCCATGGGTCTATTGCTGCCTCGGGCACCTTATGGCAGACCTGCTGTGACTCAAAGATTTTCGAATCGGACGAAAAACTGATAGTGAATTGTAACTTTCAGGGCCACCTAATGACGAAGGATCACTCAAATTGCGTCCCGATTCAATACGTCGTCCTCCAGCAGACTTGTCTCCATGGGTCGATTGCTGCCTCGGGCACCTTATGGCCGTTCTGCTGTGAGTCAAAGATTTTCGAATCGGACGAAAAACCTGATAGTGATTTGTAACATTCAGGGCCACCTAATGACGATGGACCACACAAATTGCGTCCCGATTCAGTACATCGTCCACTAGCCGACTTGACTCCATGGGACTATTGCTGCCTCGGGCACCTTATGGCCGTTCTGCTGTGAGTCTAGATTATCGAATGGGATGAAAAACTGATAGTGAATTGTAACTTTCAGGGCCACCTAATGACGATGGATCACTCAAATTGCGTCCCGATTCAATACATCGTCCTCCAGCAGACTTGTCTCCATGGGTCTATTGCTGCCTCGGGCACCTTATGGCAGACCTGCTGTGACTCAAAGATTTTCGAATCGGACGAAAAACTGATAGTGAATTGTAACGTTCAGGGCCTCCTATTGACGATGGAACACTCAAATTGCGTCCCGATCCAATACATCGTCCTCCAGCAGAATTGTCTCCATGGGTCTATTGCTGCCTCGGGCACCTTATGGCCGTTCTGCTGTGAGTCAAAGATTTTCGAATCGGACGAAAAACCTGATAGTGATTTGTAACATTCAGGGCCACCTAATGACGATGGACCACACAAATTGCGTCCCGATTCAGTACATCGTCCACTAGCCGACTTGACTCCATGGGACTATTGCTGCCTCGGGAACCTTATGGCCGTTCTGCTGTGAGTCTAGATTATAGAATGGGATGAAAAACTGATAGTGAATTGTAACGTTCAGGGCCACCTAATGACGATGGATCACTCAAATTGCGTCCCGATTCAATACATCGTCCTCCAGCAGACTTGTCTCCATGAGTCTATTGCTGCCTCGGGCACCTTATGGCAGGCCTGCTGTGAGTCAAAGATTTTCGAATTGGACGAAAAACTGATAGTGAATTGTAACTTTCAGGGCCACCTAATGACGATGGATCACTCAAATTGCGTCCCGATTCAATACATCGTCCTCCAGCCGACTTGACTCCATGGGTCTATTGCTGCCTCGGGCACCTTATGGCCGTTCTGCTGTGAGTCTAGGTTATCGAATGGGACGAAAAACTGATAGTGAATTGTAACGTTCAGGGCCACCTAATGACGATGGATCTCTCAAATTGCGTCCCGATTCAATACATCGTCCTCCAGCCGACTTGACTCCATGGGTCTATTGCTGCCTCGGGCACCTTATGGCCGTTCTGCTGTGAGTCTAGATTATCGAATGGGACGAAAAACTGATAGTGAATTGTAACGTTCAGGGCCTCCTAATGACGATGGATCACTCAAATTGCGTCCCGATTCAATACATCGTCCTCCAGCCGACTTGATTCCATGGGTCTATTGCTGCCTCGGGCACCTTATGGCCGTTCTGCTGTGAGTCTAGATTATCGAATGGGACTAAAAACTGATAGTGAATTGTAACGTTCAGGGCCTCCTAATTACGATGGATCACTCAAATTGCGTCCCGATTCAATACATCGTCCTCCAGCAGACTTGTCTCCATGGGTCGATTGCTGCCTCGGTCACCTAATGGCCGTTCTGCTGTGAGTCAAAGATTTTCGAATCGGACGAAAAACTCATAGTGAATTGTAACATTCAGGGCCACCTAATGACGATGGACCACGCAAATTGCGTCCCGATTCAATATATCGTCCTCCAGCCGAGTTGACTCCATGGGTCTAAATGCTGCCTCGGGCACCTTATGGCCGTTCTGCTGTGAATCTAGATTATCGAATGGGACGAAAAACTGATAGTGAATTCTAACGTTCAGGGCCACCTAATGACGATGGATCACTCAAATTGCGTCCCGATTCAATACATCGTCCCCAGCCGACTTGACTCCATGGGACTATTGCTGCCTCGGGCACCTTATGGCCGTTCTGCTGTGAGTCTAGATTATAGAATGGGATGAAAAACTGATAGTGAATTGTAACGTTCAGGGCCACCTAATGACGATGGACCACACAAATTGAGTCCCGATTCAGTACATCGTCCACTAGCCGACTTGACTCCATGGGACTATTGCTGCCTCGGGCACCTTATGGCCGTTCTGCTGTGAGTCTAGATTATCGAATGGGATGAAAGACTGATAGTGAATTGTAACGTTCAGGGCCACGTAATGACGATGGATCACTCAAATTCCGTCCCGATTCAATACATCGTCCTCCAGCAGACTTGTCTCCATTGGTCTATTGCTGCCTCGGGCACCTTATGGCAGACCTGCTGTGACTCAAAGATTTTCGAATCGGACGAAAAACTGATAGTGAATTGTAACATTCAGGGCCACCTAATGACGATGGATCACTCAAATTGCGTCCCGATTCAATACGTCGTCCTCCAGCAGACTTGTCTCCATGGGTCGATTGCTGCCTCGGGCACCTTATGGCCGTTCTGCTGTGAGTCAAAGATTTTCGAATCGGACGAAAAACCTGATAGTGATTTGTAACATTCAGGGCCACCTAATGACGAAGGACCACACAAATTGCGTCCCGATTCAGTACATCGTCCACTAGCCGACTTGACTCCATGGGACTATTGCTGCCTCGGGCACCTTATGGCCGTTCTGCTGTTAGTCTAGATTATCGAATGGGATGAAAAACTGATAGTGGATTGTAACGTTCAGGGCCACCTAATGACGATGGATCACTCAAATTGCGTCCCGATTCAATACATCGTCCTCCAGCGGACTTGTCTCCATGGGTCTATTGCTGCCTCGGGCACCTTATGGCAGACCTGCTGTGACTCAAAGATTTTCGAATCGGACGAAAAACTGATAGTGAATTGTAACGTTCAGGGCCTCCTATTGACGATGGAACACTCAAATTGCGTCCCGATTCAATACATCGTCCTCCAGCAGACTTGTCTCCATGGGTCTATTGCTGCCTCGGGCACCTTATGGCCGTTCTGCTGTGAGTCAAAGATTTTCGAATCGGACGAAAAACTGATAGTGAATTGTAACATTCAGGGCCACCTAATGACGATGGACCACACAAATTGCGTCCCGATTCAGTACATCGTCCTCCAGCCGACCTGACTCCATGGGTCTATTGCTGCCTCGGGCACCTTATGGCCGTTCTGCTGTGAGTCTAGATTATCGAATGGGACGAAAAACTGATAGTGAATTGTAACGTTCAGGGCCACCTAATGACGATGGATCACTCAAATTGCGTCCCGATTCAATACATCGTCCTCCAGCGGACTTGTCTCCATGGGTCTATTGCTGCCTCGGGCACCTTATGGCCGTTCTGCTGTGAGTCAAAGATTTTCGAATCGGACGAAAAACTGATAGTGAATTGTAACGTTCAGGGCCTCCTAATGACGATGGAACACTCAAATTGCGTCCCGATTCAATACATCGTCCTCCAGCAGACTTGTCTCCATGCGTCTATTGCTGCCTCGGGCACCTAATGGCCGTTCTGCTGTGAGTCAAAGATTTACGAATCGGACGAAAAACTGATAGTGAATTGTAACGTTCAGGGCCACCTAATGACGATGGACCACACAAATTGCGTCCCGATTCAGTACATCGTCCTCCAGCCGAGTTGACTCCATGGGTCTAAATGCTGCCTCGGGCACCTTATGGCCGTTCTGCTGTGAATCTAGATTATCGAATGGGACGAAAAACTGATAGTGAATTCTAACGTTCACGGCCACCTAATGACGATGGAACACTCAAATTGTGTCCCGATTCAATACATCGTCCCCAGCCGACTTGACTCCATGGGACTATTGCTGCCTCGGGCACCTTTGGCCGTTCTGCTGTGAGTCTAGATTATAGAATGGGATGAAAAACTGATAGTGAATTGTAACGTTCAGGGCCACCTAATGACGATGGACCACACAAATTGAGTCCCGATTCAGTACATCGTCCACTAGCCGACTTGACTCCATGGGACTATTGCTGACTCGGGCACCTTATGGCCGTTCTGCTGTGAGTCTAGATTATCGAATGGGATGAAAAACTGATAGTGAATTGTAACGTTCAGGGCCACCTAATGACGATGGATCACGCAAATTGCGTCCCGATTCAATACATCGTCCTCCAGCAGACTTGTCTCCATGGGTCTATTGCTGCCTCGGTCACCTTATGGCAGACCTGCTGTGACTCAAAGATTTTCGAATCGGACGAAAAACTGATAGTGAATTGTAACGTTCAGGGCCTCCTATTGACGATGGAACACTCCAATTGCGTCCCGATTCAATACATCGTCCTCCAGCAGACTTGTCTCCATGGGTCTATTGCTGCCTCGGGCACCTTATGGCCGTTCTGCTGTGAGTCAAAGATTGTCGAATCGGACGAAAAACCTGATAGTGATTTGTAACATTCAGGGCCACCTAATGACGATGGACCACACAAATTGCGTCCCGATTCAGTACATCGTCCACTAGCCGACTTGACTCCATGGGACTATTGCTGCCTCGGGCACCTTATGGCCGTTCTGCTGTGAGTCTAGATTATAGAATGGGATGAAAAACTGATAGTGAATTGTAACGTTCAGGGCCACCTAATGACGATGGATCACTCAAATTGCGTCCCGATTCAATACATCGTCCTCCAGCAGACTTGTCTCCATGGGTCTATTGCTGCCTCGGGCACCTTATGGCAGACCTGCTGTGACTCAAAGATTTTCGAATCGGACGAAAAACTGATAGTGAATTGTAACTTTCAGGGCCACCTAATGACGATGGATCACTCAAATTGCGTCCCGATTCAATACGTCGTCCTCCTGCAGACTTGTCTCCATATGTCGATTGCTGCCTCGGGCACCTTATGGCCGTTCTGCTGTGAGTCAAAGATTTTCGAATCGGACGAAAAACCTGATAGTGATTTGTAACATTCAGGGCCACCTAATGACGATGGACCACACAAATTGCGTCCCGATTCAGTACATCGTCCACTAGCCGACTTGACTCCATGGGACTATTGCTGCCTCGGGCACCTTATGGCCGTTCTGCTGTGAGTCTAGATTATCGAATGGATGAAAAACTGATAGTGAATTGTAACGTTCAGTGCCACCTAATGACGATGGATCACTCAAATTGCGTCCCGATTCAATACATCGTCCTCCAGCAGACTTGTCTCCATGGGTCTATTGCTGCCTCGGGCACCTTATGGCAGACCTGCTGTGACTCAAAGATTTTCGAATCGGACGAAAAATTGATAGTGAATTGTAACGTTCAGGGCCTCCTATTGACGATGGAACACTCAAATTGCGTCCCGATTCAGTACATCGTCCACTAGCCGACTTGACTCCATGGGACTATTGCTGCCTCGGGCACCTTATGGCCGTTCTGCTGTGAGTCTAGATTATAGAATGGGATGAAAAACTGATAGTGAATTGTAACGTTCAGGGCCACCTAATGACGATGGATCACTCAAATTGCGTCCCGATTCAATACATCGTCCTCCAGCAGACTTGTCTCCATGAGTCTATTGCTGCCTCGGGCACCTTATGGCAGGCCTGCTGTGAGTCAAAGATTTTCGAATCGGACGAAAAACTGATAGTGAATTGTAACTTTCAGGGCCACCTAATGACGATGGATCACTCAAATTGCGTCCCGATTCAATACATCGTCCTCCAGCCGACTTGACTCCATGGGTCTATTGCTGCCTCGGGCACCTTATGGCCGTTCTGCTGTGAGTCTAGGTTATCGAATGGGACGAAAAACTGATAGTGAATTGTAACGTTCAGGGCCACCTAATGACGATGGATCTCTCAAATTGCGTCCCGATTCAATACATCGTCCTCCAGCCGACTTGACTCCATCGGTCTATTGCTGCCTCGGGCACCTTATGGCCGTTCTGCTGTGAGTCTAGATTATCGAATGGGACGAAAAACTGATAGTGAATTGTAACGTTCAGGGCCTCCTAATGACGATGGATCACTCAAATTGCGTCCCGATTCAATACATCGTCCTCCAGCCGACTTGATTCCATGGGTCTATTGCTGCCTCGGGCACCTTATGGCCGTTCTGCTGTGAGTCTAGATTATCGAATGGGACTAAAAACTGATAGTGAATTGTAACGTTCAGGGCCTCCTAATGACGATGGATCACTCAAATTGCGTCCCGATTCAATACATCGTCCTCCAGCAGACTTGTCTCCATGGGTCGATTGCTGCCTCGGTCACCTAATGGCCGTTCTGCTGTGAGTCAAAGATTTTCGAATCGGACGAAAAACTCATAGTGAATTGTAACATTCAGGGCCACCTAATGACGATGGACCACGCAAATTGCGTCCCGATTCAATATATCGTCCTCCAGCCGACTTGTCTCCATGGGTCTATTGCTGCCTCGGGCACCTTATGGCCGTTCTGCTGTGAGTCAAAGATTTTCGAATCGGACGAAAAACTGATAGTGAATTGTAACGTTCAGGGCCTCCTAATGACAATGGAACACTCAAATTGCGTCCCGATTCAATACATCGTCCTCCAGCCGACATGTCTCCATGGGTCTATTGCTGCCTTGGCACCTTATGGCCGTTCTGCTGTGAGTCAAAGATTTTCGAATCGGACGAAAAACTGATAGTGAATTGTAACGTTCAGGGCCACCTAATGACGATGGATCACTCAAATTGTGTCCCGATTCAATACATTGTCCTCCAGCAGACTGTCTCCATGGGTCTATTGCAGCCTCGGGCACCATATGGCCGTTCAGCTGTGACTCAAGGATTTTCGAATCGGACGAAAAACTGATAGTGAATTGTAACATTCAGGGCCACCTAATGACGATGGACCACGCAAATTGCGTCCCGATTCAATACATCGTCCTCCAGCCGACTTGACTCCATGGGTCTATTGCTGCCTCGGGCACCTTATGGCCGTTCTGCTGTGAGTCTAGATTATCGAATGGGACAAAAAACTGATAGTGAATTGTAACGTTCAGGGCCTCCTAATGACGATGGATCACTCAAATTGCGTCCCGATTCAATACATCGTCCTCCAGCAGACTTGTCTCCATGGGTCATTGCTGCCTCGGGCACCTTTTGGCCGTTCTGCTGTGAGTCTAGGTTATCGAATGGGACGAAAAACTGATAGTGAATTGTAACGTTCAGGGCCACCTAATGACGATGGATCTCTCAAATTGCGTCCCGATTCAATACATCGTCCTCCAGCCGACTTGACTCCATGGGTCTATTGCTGCCTCGGGCACCTTATGGCCGTTCTGCTGTGAGTCTAGATTATCGAATGGGACGAAAAACTGATAGTGAATTGTAACGTTCAGGGCCTCCTAATGACGATGGATCACTCAAATTGCGTCCCGATTCAATACATCGTCCTCCAGCCGACTTGACTCCATGGGTCTATTGCTGCCTCGTGCACCTTATGGCCGTTCTGCTGTGAGTCTAGATTATCGAATGGGACTAAAAACTGATAGTGAATTGTAACGTTCAGGGCCTCCTAATGACGATGGATCACTCAAATTGCGTCCCGATTCAATACATCGTCCTCCAGCAGACTTGTCTCCATGGGTCTATTGCTGCCTCGGGCACCTAATGGCCGTTCTGCTGTGAGTCAAAGATTTTCGAATCGGACGAAAAACTCATAGTGAATTGTAACATTCAGGGCCACCTAATGACGATGGACCACGCAAATTGCGTCCCAATTCAATATATCGTCCTCCAGCCGAGTTGACTCCATGGGTCTGAATGCTGCCTCGGGCACCTTATGGCCGTTCTGCTGTGAATCTAGATTATCGAATGGGACGAAAAACTGATAGTGAATTGTAACGTTCAGGGCCACCTAATGACGATGGTTCACTCAAATTGCGTCCCGATTCAATACATCGTCCTCCAGCAGACTTGTCTCCATGGGTCTATTGCTGCCTCGGGCACCTTATGGCCGTTCTGCTGTGAGTCTAGGTTATCGAATGGGACTAAAAACTGATAGTGATTTGTAACATTCAGGGCCACCTAAAGACGATGGACCACACAAATTGCGTCCCGATTCAGTACATCGTCCACTAGCCGACTTGACTCCATGAGACTATTGCTGCCTCGGGCACCTTATGGCCGTTCTGCTGTGAGTCTAGATTATAGAATGGGATGAAAAACTGATAGTGAATTGTAACGTTCAGGGCCACCTAATGACGATGGATCACTCAAATTGCGTCCCGATTCAATACATCGTCCTCCAGCAGACTTGTCTCCATGGGTCTATTGCTGCCTCGGGCACCTTATGGCAGGCCTGCTGTGACTCAAAGATTTTCGAATCGGACGAAAAACTGATTGTGAATTGCAACGTTCAGGGCCTCCTAATGACGATGGAACACTCAAATTGCGTCCCGATTCAATACATCGTCCTCCAGCAGACTTGTCTCCATGCGTCTATTGCTGCCTCGGGCACCTTATGGGAGGCCTGCTGTGAGTCAAAGATTTTCGAATCGGACGAAAAACTGATTGTGAATTGTAACTTTCAGGGCCACCTATTGACGATGGATCACTCAAATTGCGTCCCGATTCAATACATCGTCCTCCAGCCGACTTGACTCCATGGGTCTATTGCTGCCTCGGGCACCTTATGGCCGTTCTGCTGTGAGTCTAGATTATCGAATGGGACAAAAAACTGATAGTGAATTGTAACGTTCAGGGCCTCCTAATGACGATGGATCACTCAAATTGCGTCCCGATTCAATACATCGTCCTCCAGCAGACTTGTCTCCATGGGTCTATTGCTGCCTCGGGCACCTTATGGCCGTTCTGCTGTGAGTCTAGGTTATCGAATGGGACGAAAAACTGATAGTGAATTGTAACGTACAGGGCCACCTAATGACGATGGATCTCTCAAATTGCGTCCCGATTCAATACATCGTCCTCCAGCCGACTTGACTCCATGGGTCTATTGCTGCCTCGGGCACCTTATGGCCGTTCTGCTGTGAGTCTAGATTATCGAATGGGACGAAAAACTGATAGTGAATTGTAACGTTCAGGGCCTCCTAATGACGATGGATCACTCAAATTGCGTCCCGATTCAATACATCGTCCTCCAGCCGACTTGACTCCATGGGTCTATTGCTGCCTCGGGCACCTTATGGCCGTTCTGCTGTGAGTCTAGATTATCGAATGGGACTAAAAACTGATAGTGAATTGTAACGTTCAGGGCCTCCTAATGACGATGGATCACTCAAATTGCGTCCCGATTCAATACATCGTCCTCCAGCAGACTTGTCTCCATGGGTCTATTGCTGCCTCGGGCACCTAATGGACGTTCTGCTGTGAGTCAAAGATTTTCGAATCGGACGAAAAACTCATAGTGAATTGTAACATTCAGGGCCACCTAATGACGATGGACCACGCAAATTGCGTCCCAATTCAATATATCGTCCTCCAGCCGAGTTGACTCCATGGGTCTGAATGCTGCCTCGGGCACCTTATGGCCGTTCTGCTGTGAATCTAGATTATCGAATGGGACGAAAAACTGATAGTGAATTGTAACGTTCAGGGCCACCTAATGACGATGGATCACTCAAATTGCGTCCCGATTCAATACATCGTCCTCCAGCAGACTTGTCTCCATGGGTCTATTGCTGCCTCGGGCACCTTATGGCCGTTCTGCTGTGAGTCTAGGTTATCGAATGGGACGAAAAACTGATAGTGATTTGTAACATTCAGGGCCACCTAAAGACGATGGACCACACAAATTGCGTCCCGATTCAGTACATCGTCCACTAGCCGACTTGACTCCATGAGACTATTGCTGCCACGGGCACCTTATGGCCGTTCTGCTGTGAGTCTAGATTATAGAATGGGATGAAAAACTGATAGTGAATTGTAACGTTCAGGGCCACCTAATGACGATGGATCACTCAAATTGCGTCCCGATTCAATACATCGTCCTCCAGCAGACTTGTCTCCATGGGTCTATTGCTGCCTCGGGCACCTTATGGCAGGCCTGCTGTGACTCAAAGATTTTCGAATCAGACGAAAAACTGATTGTGAATTGCAACGTTCAGGGCCTCCTAATGACGATGGAACACTCAAATTGCGTCCCGATTCAATACATCGTCCACCAGCAGACTTGTCTCCATGCGTCTATAGCTGCCTCGGGCACCTTATGGCCGTTCTGCTGTGAGTCAAAGATTTTCGAATCGCACGAAAAACTGATAGTGAATTGTAGCGTTCAGGGCCACCTAATGACGATGGATCTCTCAAATTGCGTCACGATTAAATACATCGTCCTCCAGCCGACGTGACTCCATGGGTCTATTGCTGCCTCGGGCACCTTATGGCCGTTCTGCTGTGAGTCTAGATTATCGAATGGGACGAAAAACTGAGAGTGAATTGTAACGTTCAGGGCCTCCTATTGACGATGGATCACTCAAATTGCGTCCCGATTCAATACATCGTTCTCCAGCAGACTTGACTCCATGGGTCGATTGCTGCCTCGGGCACCTAATGGCCGTTCTGCTGTGAGTCAAAGATTTTCGAATCGGACGAAATACTGTTAGTGAATTGTAACATTCAGGGCCACCTAATGACGATGGACCACGCAAATTGCGTCCCGATTCAATACATCGTCCTCCAGCCGAGTTGATTCCATCGGTCTATTGCTGCCTCGGGCACCTTATGGCCGTTCTGCTGTGAGTCAAAGATTTTCGAATCGCACGAAAAACTGATAGTGAATTGTAACGTTCAGGGCCACCTAATGACGATGGATCACTCAAATTGCGTCCCGATTCAATACATCGTCCTCCAGCAGACTTGTCTCCATGGGTCTATTGCTGCCTCGGGCACCTTATGGGAGGCCTGCTGTGACTCAAAGAATTTCGAATCGGACGAAAAACTGATAGTGAATTGTAACGTTCAGGGCCACCTAATGACGATGGATCACTCAAATTGCGTCCCGATTCAATACATCGTCCTCCAGCAGACTTGTCTCCATGGGTCCATTGCTGCCTCGGGCACCTTATGGCCGTTCTGCTGTGAGTCAAAGATTTTCGAATCGGACGAAAAACTGATAGTGAATTGTAACGATCAGGGCCTCCTAATGACGATGGAACACTCAAATTGCGTCCCGATTCAATACATCGTCCTCCAGCAGACTTGTCTCCATGCGTCTATTGCTGCCTCGGGCACCTAATGGCCGTTCTGCTGTGAGTCAAAGATTTTCGAATCGGACGAAAAACTGATAGTGAATTGTAACGTTCAGGGCCACCTAATGACGATGGATCACTCAAATTGCGTCCCGATTCAATACATCGTCCTCCAGCCGACTTGACTCCATGGGTCTATTGCTGCCTCGGGCACCTTATGGCCGTTCTGCTGTGAGTCTAGATTATCGAATGGGACGAAAAACTGATAGTGAATTGTAACGTTCAGGGCCACCTAATGACGATGGATCACTCAAATTGCGTCCTGATTCAATTCATCGTCCTCCAGCAGACTTGACTTCATGGTACTATTGCTGCCTCGGGCACCTTATGGCCGTTCTGCTGTGAGTCAAAGATTTTCGAATCGGACGAAAAACTGATAGTTATTTGTAACATTCAGGGTCACCTAAATACGATGGACCACACAAATTGCGTCCCGATTCAGTACATCGTCCACTAGCCGACTTGACTCCATGGGACTATTGCTGCCTCGGGCACCTTATGGCCGTTCTGCTGTGAGTCTAGATTATAGAATGGGATGAAAAACTGATAGTGAATTGTAACGTTCAGGGCCACCTAATGACGATGGATCACTCAAATTGCGTCCCGATTCAATACATCGTCCTCTAGCAGACTTGTCTCCATGGGTCTATTGCTGCCTCGGGCACCTTATGGCAGGCCTGCTGTGAGTCAAAGATTTTCGAATCGGACGAAAAACTGATAGTGAATTGTAACTTTCAGGGCCACCTATTGACCATGGATCACTCAAATTGCGTCCCGATTCAATGCATCGTCCTCCAGCCGACTTGACTCCATGGGACTATTGCTGCCTCGGGCACCTTATGGCCGTTCTGCTGTGAATCTAGATTATCGAATGGGACGAAAAACTGATAGTGAATTGTAACGTTCAGGGCCACCTAATGACGATGGATCACTCAAATTGCGTCCCGATTCAATACATCGTCCCCAGCCGACTTGACTCCATGGGTCGATTGCTGCCTCGGGCACCTTATGGCCGTTCTGCTGTGAAACTAGATTATAGAATGGGATGAAAAACTGATAGTGAATTGTAACGTTCAGGGCCACCTAATGACGATGGATCACTCAAATTGCGTCCCGATTCAATACATCGTCCTCCAGCAGACTTGTCTCCATGGGTCTATTGCTGCCTCGGGCACCTTATGGCAGGCCTGCTGTGACTCAAAGATTTTCGAATCGGACGAAAAACTGATTGTGAATTGCAACGTACAGGGCCTCCTAATGACGATGGAACACTCAAATTGCGTCCCGATTCAATACATCGTCCTCCAGCAGACTTGACTCCATGGGTCTATTGCTGCCTCGGGCACCTTATGGCCGTTCTGCTGTGAGTCTAGATTATCGAATGGGACAAAAAACTGATAGTGAATTGTAACGTTCAGGGCCTCCTAATGACGATGGATCACTCAAATTGCGTCCCGATTCAATACATCGTCCTCCAGCAGACTTGTCTCCATGGGTCTATTGCTGCCTCGGGCACCTTATGGCCGTTCTGCTGTGAGTCAAAGATTTTCGAATCGGACGAAAAACTGACAGTGATTTGTAACATTCAGGGCCACCTAAAGACGATGGACCACACAAATTGCGTCCCGATTCAGTACATCGTCCACTAGCCGACTTGACTCCATGAGACTATTGCTGCCTCGGGCACCTTATGGCCGTTCTGCTGTGAGTCTAGATTATAGAATGGGATGAAAAACTGATAGTGAATTGTAACGTTCAGGGCCACCTAATGACGATGGATCACTCAAATTGCGTCCCGATTCAATACATCGTCCTCCAGCAGACTTGTCTCCATGGGTCTATTGCTGCCTCGGGCACCTTATGGCAGGCCTGCTGTGACTCAAAGATTTTCGAATCGGACGAAAAACTGATTGTGAATTGCAACGTACAGGGCCTCCTAATGACGATGGAACACACAAATTGCGTCCCGATTCAATACATCGTCCTCCAGCAGACTTGTCTCCATGCGTCTATTGCTGCCTCGGGCACCTTATGGCCGTTCTGCTGTGAGTCAAATATTTTCGAATCGCACGAAAAACTGATAGTGAATTGTAGCGTTCAGGGCCACCTAATGACGATGGATCTCTCAAATTGCGTCCCGATTAAATACATCGTCCTCCAGCCGACGTGACCCCATGGGTCTATTGCTGCCTCGGGCACCTTATGGCCGTTCTGCTGTGAGTCTAGATTATCGAATGGGACGAAAAACTGAGAGTGAATTGTAACGTTCAGGGCCTCCTATTGACGATGGATCACTCAAATTGCGTCCCGATTCAATACATCGTCCTCCAGCCGACTTGTCTCCATGGGTCTATTGCTGCCTCGGGCACCTTATGGCCGTTCTGCTGTGAGTCAAAGATTTTCGAATAGGACGAAAAACTGATAGTGAATTGTAACATTCAGGGCCACATAATGACGATGGACCACGCAAATTGCGTCCCGATTCAATACATCGTCCTCCAGCCGAGTTGACTCCATGGGTCTATTGCTGCCTCGGGCACCTTATGGCAGGCCTGCTGTGACTCAAAGATTTTCGAATCGGACGAAAAACTGATAGTGAATTGTAACGTTCAGGGCCTCCTAATGACGATGGAACACTCAAATTGCGTCCCGATTCAATACATCGTCCTCCAGCAGACTTGTCTCCATGGGTCTATTGCTGCCTCGGGCACCTTATGGCCGTTCTGCTGTGAGTCTAGATTATCGAATGGGACGAAAAACTGATAGTGAATTGCAACGTTCAGGGCCACCTAATGACGATGGATCACTCAAATTGCGTCCCGATTCAATACATCGTCCTCCAGCCGACCTGACTCCATGGGTCTATTGCTGCCTCGGGCACCTTATGGCCGTTCTGCTGTGAGTCTAGATTATCGAATGGGACGAAAAACTGATAGTGAATTGTAACGTTCAGGGCCTCCTAATGACGATGGATCACTCAAATTGCGTCCCGATTCAATACATCGTCCTCCAGCCGACTTGACTCCATGGGTCTATTGCTGCCTCGGGCACCTTATGGCCGTTCTGCTGTGAGTCTAGATTATCGAATGGGACTAAAAACTGATAGTGAATTGTAACGTTCAGGGCCTCCTAATGACGATGGATCACTCAAATTGCGTCCCGATTCAATACATCGTCCTCCAGCAGACTTGTCTCCATGGGTCTATTGCTGCCTCGGGCACCTAATGGACGTTCTGCTGTGAGTCAAAGATTTTCGAATCGGACGAAAAACTCATAGTGAATTGTAACATTCAGGGCCACCTAATGACGATGGACCACGCAAATTGCGTCCCAATTCAATATATCGTCCTCCAGCCGAGTTGACTCCATGGGTCTGAATGCTGCCTCGGGCACCTTATGGCCGTTCTGCTGTGAATCTAGATTATCGAATGGGACGAAAAACTGATAGTGAATTGTAACGTTCAGGGCCACCTAATGACGATGGATCACTCAAATTGCGTCCCGATTCAATACATCGTCCTCCAGCAGACTTGTCTCCATGGGTCTATTGCTGCCTCGGGCACCTTATGGCCGTTCTGCTGTGAGTCTAGGTTATCGAATGGGACGAAAAACTGATAGTGATTTGTAACATTCAGGGCCACCTAAAGACGATGGACCACACAAATTGCGTCCCGATTCAGTACATCGTCCACTAGCCGACTTGACTCCATGAGACTATTGCTGCCACGGGCACCTTATGGCCGTTCTGCTGTGAGTCTAGATTATAGAATGGGATGAAAAACTGATAGTGAATTGTAACGTTCAGGGCCACCTAATGACGATGGATCACTCAAATTGCGTCCCGATTCAATACATCGTCCTCCAGCAGACTTGTCTCCATGGGTCTATTGCTGCCTCGGGCACCTTATGGCAGGCCTGCTGTGACTCAAAGATTTTCGAATCGGACGAAAAACTGATTGTGAATTGCAACGTTCAGGGCCTCCTAATGACGATGGAACACTCAAATTGCGTCCCGATTCAATACATCGTCCACCAGCAGACTTGTCTCCATGCGTCTATAGCTGCCTCGGGCACCTTATGGCCGTTCTGCTGTGAGTCAAAGATTTTCGAATCGCACGAAAAACTGATAGTGAATTGTAGCGTTCAGGGCCACCTAATGACGATGGATCTCTCAAATTGCGTCCCGATTAAATACATCGTCCTCCAGCCGACGTGACTCCATGGGTCTATTGCTGCCTCGGGCACCTTATGGCCGTTCTGCTGTGAGTCTAGATTATCGAATGGGACGAAAAACTGAGAGTGAATTGTAACGTTCAGGGCCTCCTATTGACGATGGATCACTCAAATTGCGTCCCGATTCAATACATCGTTCTCCAGCAGACTTGACTCCATGGGTCGATTGCTGCCTCGGGCACCTAATGGCCGTTCTGCTGTGAGTCAAAGATTTTCGAATCGGACGAAATACTGTTAGTGAATTGTAACATTCAGGGCCACCTAATGACGATGGACCACGCAAATTGCGTCCCGATTCAATACATCGTCCTCCAGCCGAGTTGATTCCATCGGTCTATTGCTGCCTCGGGCACCTTATGGCCGTTCTGCTGTGAGTCAAAGATTTTCGAATCGCACGAAAAACTGATAGTGAATTGTAACGTTCAGGGCCACCTAATGACGATGGATCACTCAAATTGCGTCCCGATTCAATACATCGTCCTCCAGCAGACTTGTCTCCATGGGTCTATTGCTGCCTCGGGCACCTTATGGGAGGCCTGCTGTGACCCAAAGAATTTCGAATCGGACGAAAAACTGATAGTGAATTGTAACGTTCAGGGCCACCTAATGACGATGGATCACTCAAATTGCGTCCCGATTCAATACATCGTCCTCCAGCAGACTTGTCTCCATGGGACCATTGCTGCCTCGGGCACCTTATGGCCGTTCTGCTGTGAGTCAAAGATTTTCGAATCGGACGAAAAACTGATAGTGAATTGTAACGATCAGGGCCTCCTAATGACGATGGAACACTCAAATTGCGTCCCGATTCAATACATCGTCCTCCAGCAGACTTGTCTCCATGCGTCTATTGCTGCCTCGGGCACCTAATGGCCGTTCTGCTGTGAGTCAAAGATTTTCGAATCGGACGAAAAACTGATAGTGAATTGTAACGTTCAGGGCCACCTAATGACGATGGATCACTCAAATTGCGTCCCGATTCAATACATCGTCCTCCAGCCGACTTGACTCCATGGGTCTATTGCTGCCTCGGGCACCTTATGGCCGTTCTGCTGTGAGTCTAGATTATCGAATGGGACGAAAAACTGATAGTGAATTGTAACGTTCAGGGCCACCTAATGACGATGGATCACTCAAATTGCGTCCTGATTCAATTCATCGTCCTCCAGCAGACTTGACTTCATGGTACTATTGCTGCCTCGGGCACCTTATGGCCGTTCTGCTGTGAGTCAAAGATTTTCGAATCGGACGAAAAACTGATAGTTATTTGTAACATTCAGGGTCACCTAAATACGATGGACCACACAAATTGCGTCCCGATTCAGTACATCGTCCACTAGCCGACTTGACTCCATGGGACTATTGCTGCCTCGGGCACCTTATGGCCGTTCTGCTGTGAGTCTAGATTATAGAATGGGATGAAAAACTGATAGTGAATTGTAACGTTCAGGGCCACCTAATGACGATGGATCACTCAAATTGCGTCCCGATTCAATACATCGTCCTCTAGCAGACTTGTCTCCATGGGTCTATTGCTGCCTCGGGCACCTTATGGCAGGCCTGCTGTGAGTCAAAGATTTTCGAATCGGACGAAAAACTGATAGTGAATTGTAACTTTCAGGGCCACCTATTGACGATGGATCACTCAAATTGCGTCCCGATTCAATGCATCGTCCTCCAGCCGACTTGACTCCATGGGACTATTGCTGCCTCGGGCACCTTATGGCCGTTCTGCTGTGAGTCTAGATTATAGAATGGGATGAAAAACTGATAGTGAATTGTAACGTTCAGGGCCACCTATTGACGATGGATCACTCAAATTGCGTCCCGATTCAATACATCGTCCTCCAGCAGACTTGTCTCCATGGGTCTATTGCTGCCTCGGGCACCTTATGGCCGTTCTGCTGTGAGTCAAAGATTTTCGAATCGGACGAAAAACTCATATGAATTGTAACATTCAGGGCCACCTAATGACGATGGACCACGCAAATTGCGTCCCGATTCAATATATCGTCCTCCAGCCGAGTTGACTCCATGGGTCTAAATGCTGCCTCGGGCACCTTATGGCCGTTCTGCTGTGAATCTAGATTATCGAATGGGACGAAAAACTGATAGTGAATTGTAACGTTCAGGGCCACCTAATGACGATGGATCACTCAAATTGCGTCCCGATTCAATACATCGTCCCCAGCCGACTTGACTCCATGGGTCGATTGCTGCCTCGGGCACCTTATGGCCGTTCTGCTGTGAAACTAGATTATAGAATGGGATGAAAAACTGATAGTGAATTGTAACGTTCAGGGCCACCTAATGACGATGGATCACTCAAATTGCGTCCCGATTCAATACATCGTCCTCCAGCAGACTTGTCTCCATGGGTCTATTGCTGCCTCGGGCACCTTATGGCAGGCCTGCTGTGACTCAAAGATTTTCGAATCGGACGAAAAACTGATTGTGAATTGCAACGTACAGGGCCTCCTAATGACGATGGAACACTCAAATTGCGTCCCGATTCAATACATCGTCCTCCAGCAGACTTGACTCCATGGGTCTATTGCTGCCTCGGGCACCTTATGGCCGTTCTGCTGTGAGTCTAGATTATCGAATGGGACAAAAAACTGATAGTGAATTGTAACGTTCAGGGCCTCCTAATGACGATGGATCACTCAAATTGCGTCCCGATTCAATACATCGTCCTCCAGCAGACTTGTCTCCATGGGTCTATTGCTGCCTCGGGCACCTTATGGCCGTTCTGCTGTGAGTCAAAGATTTTCGAATCGGACGAAAAACTGACAGTGATTTGTAACATTCAGGGCCACCTAAAGACGATGGACCACACAAATTGCGTCCCGATTCAGTACATCGTCCACTAGCCGACTTGACTCCATGAGACTATTGCTGCCTCGGGCACCTTATGGCCGTTCTGCTGTGAGTCTAGATTATAGAATGGGATGAAAAACTGATAGTGAATTGTAACGTTCAGGGCCACCTAATGACGATGGATCACTCAAATTGCGTCCCGATTCAATACATCGTCCTCCAGCAGACTTGTCTCCATGGGTCTATTGCTGCCTCGGGCACCTTATGGCAGGCCTGCTGTGACTCAAAGATTTTCGAATCGGACGAAAAACTGATTGTGAATTGCAACGTACAGGGCCTCCTAATGACGATGGAACACACAAATTGCGTCCCGATTCAATACATCGTCCTCCAGCAGACTTGTCTCCATGCGTCTATTGCTGCCTCGGGCACCTTATGGCCGTTCTGCTGTGAGTCAAATATTTTCGAATCGGACGAAAAACTGATAGTGAATTGTAACGTTCAGGGCCTCCTAATGACGATGGAACACTCAAATTGCGTCCCGATTCAATACATCGTCCTCCAGCAGACTTGTCTCCATGGGTCTATTGCTGCCTCGGGCACCTTATGGCCGTTCTGCTGTGAGTCTAGATTATCGAATGGGACGAAAAACTGATAGTGAATTGCAACGTTCAGGGCCACCTAATGACGATGGATCACTCAAATTGCGTCCCGATTCAATACATCGTCCTCCAGCCGACCTGACTCCATGGGTCTATTGCTGCCTCGGGCACCTTATGGCCGTTCTGCTGTGAGTCTAGATTATCGAATGGGACGAAAAACTGATAGTGAATTGTAACGTTCAGGGCCTCCTAATGACGATGGATCACTCAAATTGCGTCCCGATTCAATACATCGTCCTCCAGCCGACTTGACTCCATGGGTCTATTGCTGCCTCGGGCACCTTATGGCCGTTCTGCTGTGAGTCTAGATTATCGAATGGGGCGAAAAACTGATAGTGAATTGTAACGTTCAGGGCCACCTAATGACGATGGATCACTCAAATTGCGTCCTGATTCAATTCATCGTCCTCCAGCAGACTTGACTTCATGGTACTATTGCTGCCTCGGGCACCTTATGGCCGTTCTGCTGTGAGTCAAAGATTTTCGAATCGGACGAAAAACTGATAGTGAATTGTAACTTTCAGGGCCACCTAATGACGATGGATCACTCAAATTGCGTCCCGATTCAATACATCGTCCTCCAGCAGACTTGTCTCCATGGGTCGATTGCTGCCTCGGGCACCTTATGGCCGTTCTGCTGTGAGTCAAAGAATTTCGAATCGGACGAAAAACTGATAGTGATTTGTAACATTCAGGGCTACCTAAAGACGATGGACCAAGCAAATTGCGTCCCGATTCAGTACATCGTCCTCCAGCAGACTTGTCTCCATGCGTCTATTGCTGCCTCGGGCACCTTATGGCAGGCCTGCTGTGACTCAAAGATTTTCGAATCGGACGAAAAACTGATAGTGAATTGTAACGTTCAGGGCCTCCTAATGACGATGGAACACTCAAATTGCGTCCCGATTCAATACATCGTCCTCCAGCAGACTTGTCTCCATGCGTCTATTGCTGCCTCGGGCACCTTATGGCCGTTCTGCTGTGAGTCAAAGATTTTCGAGTCGGACGAAAAACTGATAGTGAATTGTAACTTTCAGGGCCACCTAATGACGATGGATCACTCAAATTGCGTCCCGATACAATACATCGTCCTCCAGCTGACTTGACTCCATGGGTCTATTGCTGCCTCGGGCACCTTATGGCCGTTCTGCTGTGAGTCTAGATTATCGAATGGGACAAAAAACTGATAGTGAATTGTAACGTTCAGGGCCTCCTAATGACGATGGATCACTCAAATTGCGTCCCGATTCAATACATCGTCCTCCAGCAGACTTGTCTCCATGGGTCTATTGCTGCCTCGGGCACCTTATGGCCGTTCTGCTGTGAGTCTAGGTTATCGAATGGGACGAAAAACTGATAGTGAATTGTAACGTTCAGGGCCACCTAATGACGATGGGTCTCTCAAATTGCGTCCCGATTCAATACATCGTCCACCAGCCGACTTGACTCCATGAGTCTATTGCTGCCTCGGGTACCTTATGGCCGTTCTGCTGTGAGTCTAGATTATCGAATGGGACGAAAATCTGATAGTGAATTGCAACATTCAGGGCCACCTAATGACGATGGATCACTCAAATTGCGTCCCGATTCAATACATCGTCCTCCAGCCGAGTTGACTCCATGGGTCTATTGCTGCCTTGGCACCTTATGGCCGTTCTGCTGTGAATCTACATTATCGAATGGGACGAAAAACTGATAGTGATTTGTAACGTTCAGGGCCACCTAATGACGATGGATCACTCAAATTGCGTCCCGATTCAATACATCGTCCCCAGCCGAATGGTCTCCATGGGTCTATTGCTGCCTCGGGCACCTTATGGCCGTTCTGCTGTGAGTCTAGATTATCGAATGGGACGAAAAACTGATAGTGAATTGTAACGTTCAGGGCCACCTAATGACGATGGATCACTCAAATTGCGTCCCGATTCAATACATCGTCCTCCAGCAGACTTGTCTCCATGGGTCGATTGCTGCCTCGGGCACCTTATGGCCGTTCTGCTGTGAGTCTAGGTTATCGAATGGGACGAAAAACTGATAGTGAATTGTAACGTTCAGGGCCACCTAATGACGATGGATCTCTCAAATTGTGTCCCGATTCAATACATCGTCCACCAGCCGACTTGACTCCATGAGTCTATTGCTGCCTCGGGCACCTTATGGCCGTTCTGCTGTGAGTCTAGATTATTGAATGGGACGAAAAACTGATAGTGAATTGTAACGTTCAGGGCCTCCTAATGACGATGGATCACTCAAATTGCGTCCCGATTCAATACATCGTACTCCAGCCGACTTGACTCCATGGGTCTATTGCTGCCTCGGGCACCTTATGGCCGTTCTGCTGTGAGTCTAGATTATCGAATGGGACGAAAAACTGATAGTGAATTGCAACATTCAGGGCCACCTAATGACGATGGATCACTCAAATTGCGTCCCGATTCAATACATCGTCCTCCAGCCGACTTGACTCCATGGGTCTATTGCTGCCTCGGGCACCTTATGGCCGTTCTGCTGTGAGTCTAGATTATCGAATGGGACAAAAAACTGATAGTGAATTGTAACGTTCAGGGCCTCCTAATGACGATGGGTCACTCAAATTGCGTCCCGATTCAATACATCGTCCTCCAGCAGACTTGTCTCCATGGGTCTATTGCTGCCTCGGGCACATTATGGCCGTTCTGCTGTGAGTCTAGGTTATCGAATGGGACGAAAAACTGATAGTGAATTGTAACGTTCAGGGCCACCTAATGACGATGGATCTCTCAAATTGCGTCCCGATTCAATACATCGTCCACCAGCCGACTTGACTCCATGGGTGTATTGCTGCCTCGGGCACCTTATGGCCGTTCTGCTGTGAGTCTAGATTATCGAATGGGACGAAAAACTGATAGTGAATTGCAACATTCAGGGCCACCTAATGACGATGGATCACTCAAATTGCGTCCCGATTCAATACATCGTCCTCCAGCCGAGTTGACTCCATGGGTCTATTGCTGCCTTGGCACCTTATGGCCGTTCTGCTGTGAATCTAGATTATCGAATGGGACGAAAAACTGATAGTGATTTGTAACGTTCAGGGCCACCTAATGACGATGGATCACTCAAATTGCGTCGCGATTCAATACATCGTCCCCAGCCGAATGGTCTCCATGGGTCTATTGCTGCCTCGGGCACCTTATGGCCGTTCTGCTGTGAGTCTAGATTATCGAATGGGACGAAAAACTGATAGTGAATTGTGACGTTCAGGGCCTCCTAATGACGATGGATCACTCAAATTGCGTCCCGATTCAATACATCGTCCTCCAGCCGACTTGACTCCATGGGTCTATTGCTGCCTCGGGCACCTTATGGCCGTTCTGCTGTGAGTCTAGATTATCGAATGGGACGAAAAACTGATAGTGAATTGTAACGTTCAGGGCCTCCTAATGACGATGGATCACTCAAATTGCGTCCCGATTCAATACATCGTCCTCCAGCAGACTTGTCTCCATGGGTCGATTGCTGCCTCGGGCACCTAATGGCCGTTCTGCTGTGAGTCAAAGATTTTCGAATCGGACGAAAAACTCATAGTGAATTGTAACATTCAGGGCCACCTAATGACGATGGACCACGCAAATTGCGTCCCGATTCAATATATCGTCCTCCAGCCGAGTTGACTCCATGGGTCTAATGCTGCCTCGCGCACCTTATGGCCGTTCTGCTGTGAATCTAGATTATCGAATGGGACGAAAAACTGATAGTGAATTGTAACGTTCAGGGCCACCTAATGACGATGGATCACTCAAATTGCGTCCCGATTCAATACATCGTCCCCAGCCGACTTGACTCCATTTGACTATTGCTGCCTCGGGCACCTTATGGCCGTTCTGCTGTGAGTCTAGATTATAGAATGGGATGAAAAACTGATAGTGATTTGTAACGTTCAGGGCCACCTAATGATGATGGATCACTCAAATTGCGTCCCGATTCAATACATCGTCCCCAGCCGAATGGTCTCCATGGGTCTATTGCTGCCACGGGCACCTTATGGCCGTTCTGCTGTGCGTCTAGATTATCGAATGGGACGAAAAACTGATAGTGAATTGCAACATTCAGGGCCACCTAATGACGATGGATCACTCAAATTGCGTCCCGATTCAATACATCGTCCTCCAGCCGAGTTGACTCCATGGGTCTATTGCTGCCTTGGCACCTTATGGCCGTTCTGCTGTGAATCTAGATTATCGAATGGGACGAAAAACTGATAGTGATTTGTAACGTTCAGGGCCACCTAATGACGATGGATCACTCAAATTGCGTCCCGATTCAATACATCGTCCCCAGCCGAATGGTCTCCATGGGTCTATTGCTGCCTCGGGCACCTTATGGCCGTTCTGCTGTGAGTCTAGATTATCGAATGGGACGAAAAACTGAAAGTGAATTGTAACGTTCAGGGCCACCTAATGACGATGGATCACTCAAATTGCGTCCTGATTCAATTCATCGTCCTCCAGCAGACTTGACTTCATGGTACTATTGCTGCCTCGGGCACCTTATGGCCGTCCTGCTGTGAGTCAAAGATTTTCGAATCGAACGAAAAACTGATAGTGAATTGTAACTTTCAGGGCCACCTCATGACGATGGATCACTCAAATTGCGTCCCGATTCAATACATCGTCCTCCAGCAGACTTGTCTCCATGGGTCGATTGCTGCCTCGGGCACCTTATGGCCGTTCTGCTGTGAGTCAAAGATTTTCGAATCGGACGAAAAACTGATAGTGATTTGTAACATTCAGGGCCACCTAAAGACGATGGACCACACAAATTGCGTCCCGATTCAGTACATCGTCCACTAGCCGACTTGACTCCATGGGACTATTGCTGCCTCGGGCACCTTATGGCCGTTCTGCTGTGAGTCGAGATTATAGAATGGGATGAAAAACTGATAGTGAATTGTAACGTTCAGGGCCACCTAATGACGATGGATCACTCAAATTGCGTCGCGATTCAATACATCGTCCTCCAGCAGACTTGTCTCCATGGGTCTATTGCTGCCTCGGGCACCTTATGGCAGGCCTGCTGTAAGTCAAAGATTTTCGAATCGGACGAAAAACTGATAGTGAATTGTAACTTTCAGGGCCACCTAATGACGATGGATCACTCAAATTGCGTCCCGATTCAATACATCGTCCTCCAGCCAACTTGACTCCATGGGTCTATTGCTGCCTCGGGCACCTTATGGCCGTTCTGCTGTGAGTCTAGATTATCGAATGGGACAAAAAACTGATAGTGAATTGTAACGTTCAGGGCCTCCTAATGACGATGGGTCACTCAAATTGCGTCCCGATTCAATACATCGTCCTCCAGCAGACTTGTCTCCATGGGTCTATTGCTGCCTCGGGCACCTTATGGCCGTTCTGATGTGAGTCTAGGTTATCGAATGGGACGAAAAACTGATAGTGAATTGTAACGTTCAGGGCCACCTAATGACGATGGATCTCTCAAATTGCGTCCCGATTCAATACATCGTCCACCAGCCGACTTGACTCCATGGGTGTATTGCTGCCTCGGGCACCTTATGGCCGTTCTGCTGTGAGTCTAGATTATTGAATGGGACGAAAAATTGATAGTGAATTGTAACGTTCAGGTCCTCCTAATGACGATGGATCACTCAAATTGCGTCCCGATTCAATACATCGTCCTCCAGCCGACTTGACTCCATGGGTCTATTGCTGCCTCGGGCACCTTATGGCCGTTCTGCTGTGAGTCTAGATTATAGAATGGGACGAAAAACTGATAGTGAATTGTAACGTTCAGGGCCTCCTAATGACGATGGATCACTCAAATTGCGTCCCGATTCAATACATCGTCCTCCAGCCGACTTGACTCCATGGGTCTATTGCTGCCTCGGGCACCTTATGGCCGTTCTGCTGTGAGTCTAGATTATCGAATGGGACGAAAAACTGATAGTGAATTGTAACGTTCAGGGCCACCTAATGACGATGGATCACTCAAATTGCGTCGCGATTCAATACATCGTCCCCAGCCGAATGGTCTCCATGGGTCTATTGCTGCCTCGGGCACCTTATGGCCGTCCTGCTGTGAGTCAAAGATTTTCGAATCGAACGAAAAACTGATAGTGAATTGTAACGTTCAGGGCCACCTAATGACGATGGATCTCTCAAATTGCGTCCCGATTCAATACATCGTCCACCAGCCGACTTGACTCCATGGGTGTATTGCTGCCTCGGGCACCTTATGGGCGTTCTGCTGTGAGTCTAGATTATTGAATGGGACGAAAAACTGATAGTGAATTGTAACGTTCAGGTCCTCCTAATGACGATGGATCACTCAAATTGCGTCCCGATTCAATACATCGTCCTCCAGCCGACTTGACTCCATGGGTCTATTGCTGCCTCGGGCACCTTATGGCCGTTCTGCTGTGAGTCTAGATTATCGAATGGGACGAAAAACTGATAGTGAATTGTAACGTTCAGGGCCACCTAATGACGATGGATCACTCAAATTGCGTCCCGATTCAATACATCGTCCCCAGCCGAATGGTCTCCATGGGTCTATTGCTGCCACGGGCACCTTATGGCCGTTCTGCTGTGCGTCTAGATTATCGAATGGGACGAAAAACTGATAGTGAATTGCAACATTCAGGGCCACCTAATGACGATGGATCACTCAAATTGCGTCCCGATTCAATACATCGTCCTCCAGCCGAGTTGACTCCATGGGTCTATTGCTGCCTTGGCACCTTATGGCCGTTCTGCTGTGAATCTAGATTATCGAATGGGACGAAAAACTGATAGTGATTTGTAACGTTCAGGGCCACCTAATGACGATGGATCACTCAAATTGCGTCCCGATTCAATACATCGTCCCCAGCCGAATGGTCTCCATGGGTCTATTGCTGCCTCGGGCACCTTATGGCCGTTCTGCTGTGAGTCTAGATTATCGAATGGGACGAAAAACTGAAAGTGAATTGTAACGTTCAGGGCCACCTAATGACGATGGATCACTCAAATTGCGTCCTGATTCAATTCATCGTCCTCCAGCAGACTTGACTTCATGGTACTATTGCTGCCTCGGGCACCTTATGGCCGTCCTGCTGTGAGTCAAAGATTTTCGAATCGAACGAAAAACTGATAGTGAATTGTAACTTTCAGGGCCACCTCATGACGATGGATCACTCAAATTGCGTCCCGATTCAATACATCGTCCTCCAGCAGACTTGTCTCCATGGGTCGATTGCTGCCTCGGGCACCTTATGGCCGTTCTGCTGTGAGTCAAAGATTTTCGAATCGGACGAAAAACTGATAGTGATTTGTAACATTCAGGGCCACCTAAAGACGATGGACCACACAAATTGCGTCCCGATTCAGTACATCGTCCACTAGCCGACTTGACTCCATGGGACTATTGCTGCCTCGGGCACCTTATGGCCGTTCTGCTGTGAGTCGAGATTATAGAATGGGATGAAAAACTGATAGTGAATTGTAACGTTCAGGGCCACCTAATGACGATGGATCACTCAAATTGCGTCGCGATTCAATACATCGTCCTCCAGCAGACTTGTCTCCATGGGTCTATTGCTGCCTCGGGCACCTTATGGCAGGCCTGCTGTAAGTCAAAGATTTTCGAATCGGACGAAAAACTGATAGTGAATTGTAACTTTCAGGGCCACCTAATGACGATGGATCACTCAAATTGCGTCCCGATTCAATACATCGTCCTCCAGCCAACTTGACTCCATGGGTCTATTGCTGCCTCGGGCACCTTATGGCCGTTCTGCTGTGAGTCTAGATTATCGAATGGGACAAAAAACTGATAGTGAATTGTAACGTTCAGGGCCTCCTAATGACGATGGGTCACTCAAATTGCGTCCCGATTCAATACATCGTCCTCCAGCAGACTTGTCTCCATGGGTCTATTGCTGCCTCGGGCACCTTATGGCCGTTCTGCTGTGAGTCTAAGTTATCGAATGGGACGAAAAACTGATAGTGAATTGTAACGTTCAGGGCCACCTAATGACGATGGATCTCTCAAATTGCGTCCCGATTCAATACATCGTCCACCAGCCGAATTGACTCCATGGGTGTATTGCTGCCTCGGGCACCTTATGGCCGTTCTGCTGTGAGTCTAGATTAATGAATGGGACGAAAAACTCATAGTGAATTGTAACGTTCAGGTCCTCCTAATGACGATGGATCACTCAAATTGCGTCCCGATTCAATACATCGTCCTCCAGCCGACTTGACTCCATGGGTCTATTGCTGCCTCGGGCACCTTATGGCCGTTCTGCTGTGAGTCTAGATTATCGAATGGGACGAAAAACTGATAGTGAATTGTAACGTTCAGGGCCTCCTAATGACGATGGATCACTCAAATTGCGTCCCGATTCAATACATCGTCCTCCAGCCGACTTGACTCCATGGGTCTATTGCTGCCTCGGGCACCTTATGGCCGTTCTGCTGTGAGTCTAGATTATCGAATGGGACGAAAAACTGATAGTGAATTGTAACGTTCAGGGCCACCTAATGACGATGGATCACTCAAATTGCGTCGCGATTCAATACATCGTCCCCAGCCGAATGGTCTCCATGGGTCTATTGCTGCCTCGGGCACCTTATGGCCGTTCTGCTGTGAGTCTAGATTATCGAATGGGACGAAAAACTGATAGTGAATTGTAACGTTCAGGGCCTCCTAATGACGATGGATCACTCAAATTGCGTCCCGATTCAATACATCGTCCTCCAGCCGACTTGACTCCATGGGTCTATTGCTGCCTCGGGCACCTTATGGCCGTTCTGCTGTGAGTCTAGATTATCGAATGGGACGAAGAACTGATAGTGAATTGTAACGTTCAGGGCCTCCTAATGACGATGGATCACTCAAATTGCGTCCCGATTCAATACATCGTCCTCCAGCAGACTTGTCTCCATGGGTCGATTGCTGCCTCGGGCACCTAATGGCCGTTCTGCTGTGAGTCAAAGATTTTCGAATCGGACGAAAAACTCATAGTGAATTGTAACATTCAGGGCCACCTAATGACGATGGACCACGCAAATTGCGTCCCGATTCAATATATCGTCCTCCAGCCGAGTTGACTCCATGGGTCTAATGCTGCCTCGGGCACCTTATGGCCGTTCTGCTGTGAATCTAGATTATCGAATGGGACGAAAAACTGATAGTGAATTGTAACGTTCAGGGCCACCTAATGACGATGGATCACTCAAATTGCGTCCCGATTCAATACATCGTCCCCTGCCGACTTGACTCCATGTGACTATTGCTGCCTCGGGCACCTTATGGCCGTTCTGCTGTGAGTCTAGATTATAGAATGGGATGAAAAACTGATAGTGAATTGTAACGTTCAGGGCCACCTAATGACGATGGATCACTCAAATTGCGTCCCGATTCAATACATCGTCCTCCAGCAGACTTGTCTCCATGGGTCTATTGCTGCCTCGGGCACCTTATGGCAGGCCTGCTGTGACTCAAAGATTTTCGAATCGGACGAAAAACTGATTGTGAATTGCAACGTACAGGGCCTCCTAGTGACGATGGAACACTCAAATTGCGTCCCGATTCAATACATCGTCCTCCAGCAGACTTGTCTCCATGCGTCTATTGCTGCCTCGGGCACCTTATGGCCGTTCTGCTGTGAGTCAAAGATTTTCGAATCGGACGAAAAACTGATAGTGAATTGTAACGTTCAGGGCCACCTAATGACGATGGATCACTCAAATTGCGTCCCGATTCAATACATCGTCCTCCAGCCGACTTGACTCCATGGGTCTATTGCTGCCTCGGGCACCTTATGGCCGTTCTGCTGTGAGTCTATCGAATGGGACAAAAAACTGATAGTGAATTGTAACGTTCAGGGCCTCCTAATGACGATGGATCACTCAAATTGCGTCCCGATTCAATACATCGTCCTCCAGCTGACTTGTCTCCATGGGTCTATTGCTGCCTCGGGCACCTTATGGCCGTTCTGCTGTGAGTCTAGATTATCGAATGGGACGAAAAACTGATAGTGAATTGTAGCGTTCAGGGCCACCTAATGACGATGGATCTCTCAAATTGCGTCCCGATTAAATACATCGTCCTCCAGCCGACTTGACTCCATGGGTCTATTGCTGCCTCGGGCACCTTATGACCGTTCTGCTGTGAGTCTAGATTATCGAATGGGACGAAAAACTGATAGTGAATTGTAACGTACAGGGCCTCCTATTGACGATGGATCACTCAAATTGCGTCCCGATTCAATACATCGTCCTCCAGCAGACTTGTCTCCATGGGTCTATTGCTGCCTCGGGCACCTTATGGCCGTTCTGCTGTGAGTCTAGGTTATTGAATGGGACGAAAAACTGATAGTGAATTGTAACGTTCAGGGCCACCTAATGACGATCGATCTCTCAAATTGCGTCCCGATTCAATACATCGTCCTCCAGCCGACTTGACGCCATGGGTCTATTGCTGCCTCGGGCACCTTATGGCCGTTCTGCTGTGAGTCTAGATTATCGAATGGGACGAAAAACTGATAGTGAATTGTAACGTTCAGGGCCTCCTAATGACGATGGATCACTCAAATTGCGTCCCGATTCAATACATCGTCCTCCAGCCGACTTGACTCCATGGGTCTATTGCTGCCTCGGGCACTTTATGGCCGTTCTGCTGTGAGTCTAGATTATCGAATGGGACGAAAAACTGATAGTGAATTGTAACGTTCAGGGCCTCCTAATGACGATGGATCACTCAAATTGCGTCCCGATTCAATACATCGTCCTCCAGCAGACTTGTCTCCATGGGTCTATTGCTGCCTCGGGCACCTTATGGCAGTCCTGCTGTGACTCAAAGATTTTCGAATCGGACGAAAAACTGGTAGTGAATTGTAACGTTCAGGGCCTCCTAATGACGATGGAACACTCAAATTGCGTCCCGATTCAATACATCGTCCTCCAGCAGACTTGTCTCAATGCGTCTATTGCTGCCTCGGGCACCTTATGGCCGTTCTGCTGTGAGTCAAAGATTTTCGAATCGGACGAAAAACTGATAGTGAATTGTAACATTCAGGGCCACCTAATGACGATGGACTACACAAATTGCGTCCCGATTCAGTACATCGTCCTCCAGCCGACCTGACTCCATGGGTCTATTGCTGCCTCGGGCACCTTATGGCCGTTCTGCTGTGAGTCTAGATTATCGAATGGGACGAAAAACTGATAGTGAATTGTAACGTTCAGGGCCACCTAATGACGATGGATTACTCAAATTGCGTCCCGATTCAATTAATCGTCCTCCAGCAGACTTGTCTTCATGGGTCTATTGCTGCCTCGGGCACCTTATGGCCGTTCTGCTGTGAGTGAAAGATTTTCGAATCGGACGAAAAACTGATAGTGAATTGTAACGTTCAGGGCCACCTAATGACGATGGATCACTCAAATTGCGTCCCGATTCAATACATCGTCCTCCAGCCGACTTGACTCCATGGGTCTATTGCTGCCTCGGGCACCTAATGGCCGTTCTGCTGTGAGTCTAGATTATCGAATGGGACGAAAAACTGATAGTGAATTGTAACGTTCAGGGCCTCCTAATGACGATGGATCACTCAAATTGCGTCCCGATTCAATACATCGTCCTCCAGCAGACTTGTCTCCATGGGTCGATTGCTGCCTCGGGCACCTAATGGCCGTTCTGCTGTGAGTCAAAGATTTTCGAATCGGACGAAAAACTCATAGTGAATTGTAACATTCAGGGCCACCTAATGACGATGCACCACGCAAATAGCGTCCCGATTCAATATATCGTCCTCCAGCCGAGTTGACTCCATGGGTCTAATGCTGCCTCGGGCACCTTATGGCCGTTCTGCTGTGAATCTAGATTATCGAATGGGACGAAAAACTGATAGTGAATTGTAACGTTCAGGGCCACCTAATGACGATGGATCACTCAAATTGCGTCCCGATTCAATACTTCGTCCTCCAGCAGACTTGTCTCCATGGGTCTATTGCTGCCTCGGGCACCTTATGGCAGGCCTGCTGTGACTCACAGATTTTCGAATCGGACGAAAAACTGATTGAAAATTGCAACGTACAGGGCCTCCGAATGACGATGGAACACTCAAATTGCGTCCCGATTCAATACATCGTCCTCCAGCAGACTTGTCTCCATGCGTCTATTGCTGCCTCGGGCACCTTATGGCCGTTCTGCTGTGAGTCAAAGATTTTCGAATCGGACGAAAAACTGATAGTGAATTGTAACGTTCAGGGCCACCTAATGACGATGGATCACTCAAATTGCGTCCCGATTCAATACATCGTCCTCCAGCCGACTTGACTCCACGGGTCTATTGCTGCCTCGGGCACCTTATGGCCGTTCTGCTGTGAGTCTAGATTATCGAATGGGACGAAAAACTTATAGTGAATTGTAGCGTTCAGGGCCACCTAATGACGATGGATCTCTCAAATTGCGTCCCGATTAAATACATCGTCCTCCAGCCGACTTAACTCCATGGGCTATTGCTGCCTCGGGCACCTTAAGGCCCGCTCTGCTGTGAGTCTAGATTATCGAATGGGACGAAAAACTGATAGTGAATTGTAACGTTCAGGGCCTCCTATTGACGATGGATCACTCAAATTGCGTCCCGATTCAATACATCGTCCTCCAGCAGACTTGACTCCATGGGTCGATTGCTGCCTCGGGCACCTAATGGCCGTTCTGCTGTGAGTCAAAGATTTTCGAATCGGACGAAAAACTGATAGTGAATTGTAACATTCAGGGCCACCTAATGACGATGGACCACGCAAATTGCGTCCCGATTCAATACATCGTCCTCCAGCCGAGTTGATTCCATCGGTCTATTGCTGCCTCGGGCACCTTATGGCCGTTCTGCTGTGAGTCTAGATTATAGAATGGGATGAAAAACTGATAGTGAATTGTGACGTTCAGGGCCACCTAATGACGATGGATCACTCAAATTGCGTCCCGATTCAATACATCGTCCTCCAGCAGACTTGTCTCCATGGGTCTATTGCTGCCTCGGGCACCTTATGGCAGGCCTGCTGTGACCCAAAGATTTTCGAATCGGACGAAAAACTGATAGTGAATTGTAACGTTCAGGGCCTCCTAATGACGATGGAACACTCAAATTGCGTCCCGATTCAATACATCGTCCTCCAGCAGACTTGTCTCCATGGGTCTATTGCTGCCTCGGGCACCTTATGGCCGTTCTGCTGTGAGTCAAAGATTTTCGAATCGGTCGAAAAACTGATAGTGATTTGTAACATTCAGGGCCACCTAATGACGATGGACCACACAAATTGCGTCCCGATTCAGTACATCGTCCTCCAGCCGACCTGACTCCATGGGTCTATTGCTGCCTCAGGCACCTTATGGCCGTTCTGCTGTGAGTCTAGATTATCGAATGGGACGAAAAACTGATAGTGAATTGTAACGTTCAGGGCCACCTAATGACGATGGATCACTCAAATTGCGTCCCGATTCAATATATCGTCCTCTAGCAGACTTGTTTCCATGGGTCTATTGTTGCCTCGGGCACCTTATGGCCGTTCTGCTGTGAGTCAAAGATTTTCGAATCGGACGAAAAACTGATAGTGAATTGTAACTTTCAGGGCAACCTAATGACGATGGATCACTCAAATTGCGTCCCGATTCAATACATCGTCCTCCAGCCGACTTGTCTCCATGGGTCTATTGCTGCCTCGGGCACCTTATGGCCGTTCTGCTGTGAGTCAAAGATTTTCGAATCGGACGAAGAACTGTTAGTAAATTGGAACGTTGAGGGCCTCCTAATGACGATGGAACACTCAAATTGCGTCCCGATTCAATACATCGTCCTCCAGCGGACTTGTCTCCATTGGTCTATTGCTGCCTCGGGCACCTAATGGCCGTTCTGCTGTGAGTCAAACACTTTCGAATCGGACGAAAAACTGATAGTGAATTGTAACATTCAGGGCCACCTAATGACGATGGACCACGCAAATTGCGTCCCGATTCAATACATCGTCCTCCAGCCGAGTTGACTCCATGGGTCTATTGCTGCCTCGGGCACCTTATGGCCGTTCTGCTGTGAATCTAGATTATCGAATGGGACGAAAAACTGGTAGTGAATTGTAACGTTCAGGGCCACCTAATGACGATGGATCACTCAAATTGCGTCCCGATTCAATACATTGTCCTCCAGCAGACTGTCTCCATGGGTCTATTGCAGCCTCGGGCACCTTTTGGCCGTTCTGCTGTGAGTCAAAGATTTTCGAATCGGACGAAAAACCTAATAGTGATTTGTAACATTCAGGGCCACCTAATGACGATGGACAACACAAATTGCGTCCCGAATCAGTACATCGTCCACTAGCCGACTTGACTCCATGGGACTATTGCTGCCTCGTGCACCTTATGGCCGTTCTGCTGTGAGTCTAGATTATCGAATGGGATGAAAAACTGATAGTGAATTGTAACGTTCAGGGCCACCTAATGACGATGGATCACTCAAATTGCGTCCCGATTCAATACATCGTCCTCCAGCAGACTTGTCTCCATGGGTCTATTGCTGCCTCGGGCACCTTAAGGCAGTCCTGCTGTGACTCAAAGATTTTCGAATCGGACGAAAAACTGATAGTGAATTGTAACGTTCAGGGCCTCCTAATGACGATGGAACACTCAAATTGCGTCCCGATTCAATACATCGTCCTCCAGCAGACTTGTCTCAATGGGTCTATTGCTGCCTCGGGCACCTTATGGCCGTTCTGCTGTGAGTCAAAGATTTTCGAATCGGACGAAAAACTGATAGTGAATTGTAACGTTCAGGGCCACCTAATGACGATGGACCACACAAATTGCGTCCCGATTCAGTACATCGTCCTCCAGCCGACCTGACTCCATGAGTCTATTGTTCCTCGGGCACCTTATGGCCGTTCTGCTGTGAGTCTAGATTATCGAATGGGACGAAAAACTGATAGTGAATTGTAACGTTCAGGGCCACCTAACGACGATGGATTACTCAAATTGCGTCCCGATTCAATTAATCGTCCTCCAGCAGACTTGTCTCCATGGGTCTATTGCTGCCTCGGGCACCTTATGGCCGTTCTGCTGTGAGTCAAAGATTTTCGAATCGGACGAAAAACTGATAGTGAATTGTAACTTTCAGGGCCTCCTAATGACGATGGAACACTCAAATTGCGTCCCGATTCAATACATCGTCCTCTAGCAGACTTGTCTCCATGTGTCTATTGCTGCCTCGGGCACCTTATGGCCGTTCTGCTGTAAGTCAAAGATTTTCGAATCGGACGAAAAACTGATAGTGAATTGTAACGTTCAGGGCCACCTAATGACGATGGATCACTCAAATTGCGTCCCTATTCAATACATCGTCCTCCAGCCGACATGTCACCATGGGTCTATTGCTGCCTTGGCACCTTATGGCCATTCTGCAGTGAGTCAAAGATTTTCGAATCGGACGAAAAACTGATAGTGAATTGTAACGTTCCGGGCCACCTAATGACGATGGATCACTCAAATTGCATCCCGAATCAATACATTGTCCTCCAGCAGACTGTCTCCATTTGGTCTATTGCAGCCTCGGGCACCTTATGGCCGTTCAGCAGTGACTCAAAGATTTTCGAATCGGACGAAAAACTGATAGTGAATTGTAACGTTCAGGGCCTCCTAATGACGATGGAACACTCAAATTGCGTCCCGATTCAATACATCGTCCTCCAGCCGACTTGTCTCCATGGGTCTATTGCTGCCTCGGGCACCTTATGGCCGTTCTGCTGTGAGTCAAAGATTTTCGAATCGGACGAAAAACTGATAGTGAATTGTAACTTTCAGGGCCACCTAATGACGATGGATCACTCAAATTGCGTCCCGATTAAATACATCGTCCTCCAGCCGACTTGTCTCCATGGGTCTATTGCTGCCTCGGGCACCTTATGGCCGTTCTGCTGTGAGTCAAAGATTTTCGAATCGGACGAAAAACTGATAGTGAATTGTAACGTTCATGGCCTCCTAATGACGATGGATCACTCAAATTGCGTCCCGATTCAATACATCGTCCTCCAGCCGACTTGACTCCATGGGTCTATTGCTGCCTCGGGCACCTTATGGCCGTTCTGCTGTGAGTCTAGATTATCGAATGGGACGAAAAACTGATAGTGAATTGTAACGTTCAGGGCCTCCTAATGACGATGGATCACTCAAATTGCGTCCCGATTCAAATACATCGTCCTCCAGCAGACTTGTCTCCATGGGTCGATTGCTGCCTCGGGCACCTAATGGCCGTTCTGCTGTGAGTCAAAGATTTTCGAATCGGACGAAAAACTCATAGTGAATTGTAACATTCAGGGCCACCTAATGACGATGCACCACGCAAATTGCGTCCCGATTCAATATATCGTCCTCCAGCCGAGTTGACTCCATGGGTCTAATGCTGCCTCGGGCACCTTATGGCCGTTCTGCTGTGAATCTAGATTATCGAATGGGACGAAAAACTGATAGTGAATTGTAACGTTCAGGGCCACCTAATGACGATGGATCACTCAAATTGCGTCCCGATTCAATACTTCGTCCTCCAGCAGACTTGTCTCCATGGGTCTATTGCTGCCTCGGGCACCTTATGGCAGGCCTGCTGTGACTCACAGATTTTCGAATCGGACGAAAAACTGATTGTGAATTGCAACGTACAGGGCCTCCTAATGAAGATGGAACACTCAAATTGCGTCCCGATTCAATACATCGTCCTCCAGCAGACTTGTCTCCATGCGTCTATTGCTGCCTCGGGCACCTTATGGCCGTTCTGCTGTGAGTCAAAGATTTTCGAATCGGACGAAAAACTGATAGTGAATTGTAACGTTCAGGGCCACCTAATGACGATGGATCACTCAAATTGCGTCCCGATTCAATACATCGTCCTCCAGCCGACTTGACTCCACGGGTCTATTGCTGCCTCGGGCACCTTATGGCCGTTCTGCTGTGAGTCTAGATTATCGAATGGGACGAAAAACTTATAGTGAATTGTAGCGTTCAGGGCCACCTAATGACGATGGATCTCTCAAATTGCGTCCCGATTAAATACATCGTCCTCCAGCCGACTTAACTCCATGGGCTATTGCTGCCTCGGGCACCTTAAGGCCCGCTCTGCTGTGAGTCTAGATTATCGAATGGGACGAAAAACTGATAGTGAATTGTAACGTTCAGGGCCTCCTATTGACGATGGATCACTCAAATTGCGTCCCGATTCAATACATCGTCCTCCAGCAGACTTGTCTCAATGGGTCTATTGCTGCCTCGGGCACCTTATGGCCGTTCTGCTGTGAGTCAAAGATTTTCGAATCGGACGAAAAACTGATAGTGAATTGTAACGTTCAGGGCCACCTAATGACGATGGACCACACAAATTGCGTCCCGATTCAGTACATCGTCCTCCAGCCGACCTGACTCCATGAGTCTATTGTTCCTCGGGCACCTTATGGCCGTTCTGCTGTGAGTCTAGATTATCGAATGGGACGAAAAACTGATAGTGAATTGTAACGTTCAGGGCCACCTAACGACGATGGATTACTCAAATTGCGTCCCGATTCAATTAATCGTCCTCCAGCAGACTTGTCTCCATGGGTCTATTGCTGCCTCGGGCACCTTATGGCCGTTCTGCTGTGAGTCAAAGATTTTCGAATCGGACGAAAAACTGATAGTGAATTGTAACTTTCAGGGCCTCCTAATGACGATGGAACACTCAAATTGCGTCCCGATTCAATACATCGTCCTCTAGCAGACTTGTCTCCATGTGTCTATTGCTGCCTCGGGCACCTTATGGCCGTTCTGCTGTAAGTCAAAGATTTTCGAATCGGACGAAAAACTGATAGTGAATTGTAACGTTCAGGGCCACCTAATGACGATGGATCACTCAAATTGCGTCCCTATTCAATACATCGTCCTCCAGCCGACATGTCACCATGGGTCTATTGCTGCCTTGGCACCTTATGGCCATTCTGCAGTGAGTCAAAGATTTTCGAATCGGACGAAAAACTGATAGTGAATTGTAACGTTCCGGGCCACCTAATGACGATGGATCACTCAAATTGCATCCCGAATCAATACATTGTCCTCCAGCAGACTGTCTCCATTTGGTCTATTGCAGCCTCGGGCACCTTATGGCCGTTCAGCAGTGACTCAAAGATTTTCGAATCGGACGAAAAACTGATAGTGAATTGTAACGTTCAGGGCCTCCTAATGACGATGGAACACTCAAATTGCGTCCCGATTCAATACATCGTCCTCCAGCCGACTTGTCTCCATGGGTCTATTGCTGCCTCGGGCACCTTATGGCCGTTCTGCTGTGAGTCAAAGATTTTCGAATCGGACGAAAAACTGATAGTGAATTGTAACTTTCAGGGCCACCTAATGACGATGGATCACTCAAATTGCGTCCCGATTAAATACATCGTCCTCCAGCCGACTTGTCTCCATGGGTCTATTGCTGTCTCGGGCACCTTATGGCCGTTCTGCTGTGAGTCAAAGATTTTCGAATCGGACGAAAAACTGATAGTGAATTGTAACGTTCATGGCCTCCTAATGACGATGGATCACTCAAATTGCGTCCCGATTCAATACATCGTCCTCCAGCCGACTTGACTCCATGGGTCTATTGCTGCCTCGGGCACCTTATGGCCGTTCTGCTGTGAGTCTAGATTATCGAATGGGACGAAAAACTGATAGTGAATTGTAACGTTCAGGGCCTCCTAATGACGATGGATCACTCAAATTGCGTCCCGATTCAAATACATCGTCCTCCAGCAGACTTGTCTCCATGGGTCGATTGCTGCCTCGGGCACCTAATGGCCGTTCTGCTGTGAGTCAAAGATTTTCGAATCGGACGAAAAACTCATAGTGAATTGTAACATTCAGGGCCACCTAATGACGATGCACCACGCAAATTGCGTCCCGATTCAATATATCGTCCTCCAGCCGAGTTGACTCCATGGGTCTAATGCTGCCTCGGGCACCTTATGGCCGTTCTGCTGTGAATCTAGATTATCGAATGGGACGAAAAACTGATAGTGAATTGTAACGTTCAGGGCCACCTAATGACGATGGATCACTCAAATTGCGTCCCGATTCAATACTTCGTCCTCCAGCAGACTTGTCTCCATGGGTCTATTGCTGCCTCGGGCACCTTATGGCAGGCCTGCTGTGACTCACAGATTTTCGAATCGGACGAAAAACTGATTGTGAATTGCAACGTACAGGGCCTCCTAATGAAGATGGAACACTCAAATTGCGTCCCGATTCAATACATCGTCCTCCAGCAGACTTGTCTCCATGCGTCTATTGCTGCCTCGGGCACCTAATGGCCGTTCTGCTGTGAGTCAAAGATTTTCGAATCGGACGAAAAACTGATAGTGAATTGTAACGTTCAGGGCCACCTAATGACGATGGATCACTCAAATTGCGTCCCGATTCAATACATCGTCCTCCAGCCGACTTGACTCCACGGGTCTATTGCTGCCTCGGGCACCTTATGGCCGTTCTGCTGTGAGTCTAGATTATCGAATGGGACGAAAAACTTATAGTGAATTGTAGCGTTCAGGGCCACCTAATGACGATGGATCTCTCAAATTGCGTCCCGATTAAATACATCGTCCTCCAGCCGACTTAACTCCATGGGCTATTGCTGCCTCGGGCACCTTAAGGCCCGCTCTGCTGTGAGTCTAGATTATCGAATGGGACGAAAAACTGATAGTGAATTGTAACGTTCAGGGCCTCCTATTGACGATGGATCACTCAAATTGCGTCCCGATTCAATACATCGTCCTCCAGCAGACTTGACTCCATGGGTCGATTGCTGCCTCGGGCACCTAATGGCCGTTCTGCTGTGAGTCAAAGATTTTCGAATCGGACGAAAAACTGATAGTGAATTGTAACATTCAGGGCCACCTAATGACGATGGACCACGCAAATTGCGTCCCGATTCAATACATCGTCCTCCAGCCGAGTTGATTCCATCGGTCTATTGCTGCCTCGGGCACCTTATGGCCGTTCTGCTGTGAGTCTAGATTATAGAATGGGATGAAAAACTGATAGTGAATTGTGACGTTCAGGGCCACCTAATGACGATGGATCACTCAAATTGCGTCCCGATTCAATACATCGTCCTCCAGCAGACTTGTCTCCATGGGTCTATTGCTGCCTCGGGCACCTTATGGCAGGCCTGCTGTGACCCAAAGATTTTCGAATCGGACGAAAAACTGATAGTGAATTGTAACGTTCAGGGCCTCCTAATGACGATGGAACACTCAAATTGCGTCCCGATTCAATACATCGTCCTCCAGCAGACTTGTCTCCATGGGTCTATTGCTGCCTCGGGCACCTTATGGCCGTTCTGCTGTGAGTCAAAGATTTTCGAATCGGACGAAAAACTGATAGTGATTTGTAACATTCAGGGCCACCTAATGACGATGGACCACACAAATTGCGTCCCGATTCAGTACATCGTCCTCCAGCCGACCTGACTCCATGGGTCTATTGCTGCCTCAGGCACCTTATGGCCGTTCTGCTGTGAGTCTAGATTATCGAATGGGACGAAAAACTGATAGTGAATTGTAACGTTCAGGGCCACCTAATGACGATGGATCACTCAAATTGCGTCCCGATTCAATATATCGTCCTCTAGCAGACTTGTTTCCATGGGTCTATTGTTGCCTCGGGCACCTTATGGCCGTTCTGCTGTGAGTCAAAGATTTTCGAATCGGACGAAAAACTGATAGTGAATTGTAACTTTCAGGGCAACCTAATGACGATGGATCACTCAAATTGCGTCCCGATTCAATACATCGTCCTCCAGCCGACTTGTCTCCATGGGTCTATTGCTGCCTCGGGCACCTTATGGCCGTTCTGCTGTGAGTCAAAGATTTTCGAATCGGACGAAAAACTGTTAGTAAATTGGAACGTTGAGGGCCTCCTAATGACGATGGAACACTCAAATTGCGTCCCGATTCAATACATCGTCCTCCAGCGGACTTGTCTCCATTGGTCTATTGCTGCCTCGGGCACCTAATGGCCGTTCTGCTGTGAGTCAAACACTTTCGAATCGGACGAAAAACTGATAGTGAATTGTAACATTCAGGGCCACCTAATGACGATGGACCACGCAAATTGCGTCCCGATTCAATACATCGTCCTCCAGCCGAGTTGACTCCATGGGTCTATTGCTGCCTCGGGCACCTTATGGCCGTTCTGCTGTGAATCTAGATTATCGAATGGGACGAAAAACTGGTAGTGAATTGTAACGTTCAGGGCCACCTAATGACGATGGATCACTCAAATTGCGTCCCGATTCAATACATTGTCCTCCAGCAGACTGTCTCCATGGGTCTATTGCAGCCTCGGGCACCTTTTGGCCGTTCTGCTGTGAGTCAAAGATTTTCGAATCGGACGAAACACCTAATAGTGATTTGTAACATTCAGGGCCACCTAATGACGATGGACAACACAAATTGCGTCCCGAATCAGTACATCGTCCACTAGCCGACTTGACTCCATGGGACTATTGCTGCCTCGTGCACCTTATGGCCGTTCTGCTGTGAGTCTAGATTATCGAATGGGATGAAAAACTGATAGTGAATTGTAACGTTCAGGGCCACCTAATGACGATGGATCACTCAAATTGCGTCCCGGATCAATACATCGTCCTCCAGCAGACTTGTCTCCATGGGTCTATTGCTGCCTCGGGCACCTTATGGCAGTCCTGCTGTGACTCAAAGATTTTCGAATCGGACGAAAAACTGATAGTGAATTGTAACGTTCAGGGCCTCCTAATGACGATGGAACACTCAAATTGCGTCCCGATTCAATACATCGTCCTCCAGCAGACTTGTCTCAATGGGTCTATTGCTGCCTCGGGCACCTTATGGCCGTTCTGCTGTGAGTCAAAGATTTTCGAATCGGACGAAAAACTGATAGTGAATTGTAACATTCAGGGCCACCTAATGACGATGGACCACACAAATTGCGTCCCGATTCAGTACATCGTCCTCCAGCCGACCTGACTCCATGAGTCTATTGTTCCTCGGGCACCTTATGGCCGTTCTGCTGTGAGTCTAGATTATCGAATGGGACGAAAAACTGATAGTGAATTGTAACGTTCAGGGCAACCTAACGACGATGGATTACTCAAATTGCGTCCCGATTCAATTAATCGTCCTCCAGCAGACTTGTCTCCATGGGTCTATTGCTGCCTCGGGCACCTTATGGCCGTTCTGCTGTGAGTCAAAGATTTTCGAATCGGACGAAAAACTGATAGTGAATTGTAACTTTCAGGGCCTCCTAATGACGATGGAACACTCAAATTGCGTCCCGATTCAATACATCGTCCTCTAGCAGACTTGTCTCCATGTGTCTATTGCTGCCTCGGGCACCTTATGGCCGTTCTGCTGTAAGTCAAAGATTTTCGAATCGGACGAAAAACTGATAGTGAATTGTAACGTTCAGGGCCACCTAATGACGATGGATCACTCAAATTGCGTCCCTATTCAATACATCGTCCTCCAGCCGACATGTCACCATATGTCTATTGCTGCCTTTGCACCTTATGGCCGTTCTGCAGTGAGTCAAAGATTTTCGAATCGGACGAAAAACTGATAGTGAATTGTAACGTTCCGGGCCACCTAATGACGATGGATCACTCAAATTGCATCCCGAATCAATACATTGTCCTCCAGCAGACTGTCTCCATTTGGTCTATTGCAGCCTCGGGCACCTTATGGCCGTTCAGCAGTGACTCAAAGATTTTCGAATCGGACGAAAAACTGATAGTGAATTGTAACGTTCAGGGCCTCCTAATGACGATGGAACACTCAAATTGCGTCCCGATTCAATACATCGTCCTCCAGCCGACTTGTCTCCATGGGTCTATTGCTGCCTCGGGCACCTTATGGCCGTTCTGCTGTGAGTCAAAGATTTTCGAATCGGACGAAAAACTGATAGTGAATTGTAACTTTCAGGGCCACCTAATGACGATGGATCACTCAAATTGCGTCCCGATTAAATACATCGTCCTCCTGCCGACTTGTCTCCATGGGTCTATTGCTGCCTCGGGCACCTTATGGCCGTTCTGCTGTGAGTCAAAGATTTTCGAATCGGACGAAAAACTGATAGTGAATTGTAACGTTCATGGCCTCCTAATGACGATGGAGCACTAAAATTGCGTCCCGATTCAATACATCGTCCCCCAGCAGACTTGACTTCATGGGTCTATTGCTGCCTCGGGCACCTTATGGCCGTTCTGCTGTGAGTCAAAGATTTTCGAATCGGACGAAAAACTGATAGTGAATTGTAACGTTCAGGGCCACCTAATGACGATGGATCAATCAAATTGCGTCCCGATTCAATACATCGTCCTCCAGCCGACTTGACTCCAAGGGTCTATTGCTGCCTCGGGCACCTTATGGCCGTTCTGCTGTGAGTCTAGATTATCGAATGGGACAAAAAACTGATAGTGAATTGTAACGTTCAGGGCCTCCTAATGACGATGGATCACTCAAATTGCGTCCCGATTCAATACATCGTCCTCCAGCAGACTTGTCTCCATGGGTCTATTGCTGCCTCGGGCACCTTATGACCGTTCTGCTGTGAGTCTAGATTATCGAATGGGACGAAAAACTGATAGTGAATTGTAACTTTCAGGGCCACCTAATGACGATGGATCACTCAAATTGCGTCCCGATTCAATACATCGTCCTCCAGCCGACTTGACTCCATGGGTCGATTGCTGCCTCGGTCACCTTATGGCCGTTCTGCTGTGAGTCTAGATTATCGTATGGGACGAAAAACTGATAGTGAATTGCAACGTTCAGGGCCTCCTAATGACGATGGATCACTCAAATTGCGTCCCGATTCAATACATCGTCCTCCAGCCGACTTGACCCCATGGGTCTATTGCTGCCTCGGGCACCTTATGGCCGTTCTGCTGTGAGTCTAGATTATCGAATGGGACGAAAAACTGATAGTGAATTGTAACATTCAGGGCCACCTAATGACGATGGATTACTCAAATTGCGTCCCGATTCAATACATCGTCCTCCAGCAGACTTGTCTCCATGGGTCTATTGCTGCCTTGGCACCTTATGGCCGTTCTGCTGTGAGTCAAAGATTTTCGAATCGGACGAAAAACTGATAGTGAATTGTAACGTTCCGGGCCACCTAATGACGATGGATCACTCAAATTGCGTCCCGATTCAATACATTGTCCTACAGCATAGTGTCTCCATTTGGTCTATTGCAGCCTCGGGCACCTTATGGCCGTTCAGCAGTGACTCAAAGATTTTCGAATCGGACGAAAAACTGATAGTGAATTGTAACTTTCAGGGCCTCCTAATGACGATGGAACACTCAAATTGCGTCCCGATTCAATACATCGTCCTCCAGCAGACTTGTCTCCATGGGTCTATTGCTGCCTCGGGCACCTTATGGCCGTTCTGCTGTGAGTCAAAGATTTTCGAATCGGACGAAAAACTGATAGTGAATTGTAACGTTCAGGGCCACCTAATGACGATGGATCACTCAAATTGCGTCCCTATTCAATACATCGTCCTCCAGCCGACATGTCACCATGGGTCTATTGCTGCCTTGGCACCTTATGGCCGTTCTGCTGTGAGTCAAAGATTTTCGAATCGGACGAAAAACTGATAGTGAATTGTAACGTTCCGGGCCACCTAATGACGATGGATCACTCAAATTGCGTCCCGATTCAATACATCGTCCTCCAGCAGACTGTCTCCATTTGGTCTATTGCAGCCTCGGGCACCTTATGGCCGTTCAGTAGTGACTCAAAGATTTTCGAATCGGACGAAAAACTGATAGTGAATTGTAACATTCAGGGCCTCCTAATGACGATGGAACACTCAAATTGCGTCCCGATTCAATACATCGTCCTCCAGCCGACTTGTCTCCATGGGTCTATTGCTGCCTCGGGCACCTTATGGCCGTTCTGCTGTGAGTCAAAGATTTTCGAATCGGACGAAAAACTGATAGTGAATTGTAACTTTCAGGGCCACCTAATGACGATGGATCACTCAAATTGCGTCCCGATTAAATACATCGTCCTCCGGCCGACTTGTCTCCATGGGTCTATTGCTGCCTCGGGCACCTTATGGCCGTTCTGCTGTGAGTCAAAGATTTTCGAATCGGACGAAAAACTGATAGTGAATTGTAACGTTCATGGCCTCCTAATGACGATGGAACACTAAAATTGCGTCCCGATTCAATACATCGTCCCCCAGCAGACTTGACTTCATGGGTCTATTGCTGCCTCGGGCACCTTATGGCCGTTCTGCTGTGAGTCAAAGATTTTCGAATCGGACGAAAAACTGATAGTGAATTGTAACGTTCAGGGCCACATAATGACGATGGATCAATCAAATTGCGTCCCGATTCAATACATCGTCCTCCAGCCGACTTGACTCCAAGGGTCTATTGCTGCCTCGGGCACCTTATGGCCGTTCTGCTGTGAGTCTAGATTATCGAATGGGACAAAAAACTGATAGTGAATTGTAACGTTCAGGGCCTCCTAATGACGATGGATCACTCAAATTGCGTCCCGATTCAATACATCGTCCTCCAGCAGACTTGTCTCCATGGGTCTATTGCTGCCTCGGGCACCTTATGGCCGTTCTGCTGTGAGTCTAGATTATCGAATGGGACGAAAAACTGATAGTGAATTGTAACTTTCAGGGCCACCTAATGACGATGGATCACTCAAATTGCGTCCCGATTCAATACATCGTCCTCCAGCCGACTTGACTCCATGGGTCTATTGCTGCCTCGGGCACCCTATGGCCGTTCTGCTGTGAGTCTAGATTATCGAATGGGACAAAAAACTGATAGTGAATTGTAACGTTCAGGGCCTCCTAATGACGATGGATCACTCAAATTGCGTCCCGATTCAATACATCGTCCTCCAGCAGACTTGTCTCCATGGGTCTATTGCTGCCTCGGGCACCTTATGGCCGTTCTGCTGTGAGTCTAGATTATCGAATGGGACGAAAAACTGATAGTGAATTGTAACTTTCAGGGCCACCTAATGACGATGGATCACTCAAATTGCGTCCCGATTCAATACATCGTCCTCCAGCCGACTTGACTCCATGGGTCGATTGCTGCCTCGGTCACCTTATGGCCGTTCTGCTGTGAGTCTAGATTATCGTATGGGACGAAAAACTGATAGTGAATTGCAACGTTCAGGGCCTCCTAATGACGATGGATCACTCAAATTGCGTCCCGATTCAATACATCGTCCTCCAGCCGACTTGACCCCATGGGTCTATTGCTGCCTCGGGCACCTTATGGCCGTTCTGCTGTGAGTCTAGATTATCGAATGGGACGAAAAACTGATAGTGAATTGTAACGTTCAGGGCCACCTAATGACGATGGATTACTCAAATTGCGTCCCGATTCAATACATCGTCCTCCAGCAGACTTGTCTCCATGGGTCTATTGCTGCCTTGGCACCTTATGGCCGTTCTGCTGTGAGTCAAAGATTTTCGAATCGGACGAAAAACTGATAGTGAATTGTAACGTTCCGGGCCACCTAATGACGATGGATCACTCAAATTGCGTCCCGATTCAATACATTGTCCTCCAGCAGACTGTCTCCATTTGGTCTACTGCAGCCTCGGGCACCTTATGGCCGTTCAGCAGTGACTCAAAGATTTTCGAATCGGACGAAAAACTGATAGTGAATTGTAACGTTCAGGGCCTCCTAATGACGATGGAACACTCAAATTGCGTCCCGATTCAATACATCGTCCTCCAGCCGACTTGTCTCCATGGGTCTATTGCTGCCTCGGGCACCTTATGGCCGTTCTGCTGTGAGTCAAAGATTTTCGAATCGGACGAAAAACTGATAGTGAATTGTAACTTTCAGGGCCACCTAATGACGATGGATCACTCAAATTGCGTCCCGATTAAATACATCGTCCTCCAGCCGACTTGTCTCCATGGGTCTATTGCTGCCTCGGGCACCTTATGGCCGTTCTGCTGTGAGTCAAAGATTTTCGAATCGGACGAAAAACTGATAATGAATTGTAACGTTCAGGGCCTCCTAATGACGATGGAACACTAAAATTGCGTCCCGATTCAATACATCGTCCTCCAGCAGACTTGACTTCATGGGTCTATTGCTGCCTCGGGCACCTTATGGCCGTTCTGCTGTGAGTCAAAGATTTTCGAATCGGACGAAAAACTGATAGTGAATTGTAACGTTCAGGGCCACCTAATGACGATGGATCACTCAAACTGCGTCCCGATTCAATACATCGTCCTCCAGCAGACTTGTCTCCATGGGTCTATTGCTGCCTCGGGCACCTTATGGCCGTTCTGCTGTGAGTCTAGATTATCGAATGGGACGAAAAACTGATAGTGAATTGTAACGTTCAGGGCCACCTAATGACGATGGATCACTCAAATTGCGTCCCGATTCAATACATCGTCCTCCAGCCGACTTGACTCCATGGGTCTATTGCTGCCTCGGGCACCTTATGGCCGTTCTGCTGTGAGTCTAGATTATCGTATGGGACGAAAGACTGATAGTGAATTGCAACGTTCAGGGCCTCCTAATGACGATGGATCACTCAAATTGCGTCCCGATTCGATACATCGTCCTCCAGCCGACTTGACTCCATGGGTCTATTGCTGCCTCGGGCACCTTATGGCCGTTCTGCTGTGAGTCTAGATTATCGAATGGGACGAATAACTGATAGTGAATTGTAACGTTCAGGGCCTCCTAATAACGATGGATCACTCAAATTGCGTCCCGATTCAATACATCGTCCTCCAGCAGACTTGTCTCCATGGGTCGATTGCTGCCTCGGGCACCTAATGGTCGTTCTGCTGTGAGTCAAAGATTTTCGAATCGGACGAAAAACTGATAGTGAATTGTAACATTCAGGGCCACCTAATGACGATGGATCACTCAAATTGCGTCCCGATTCAATACATCGTCCTCCAGCAGAGTTGACTCCATGGCTCTATTGCTGCCTCGGGCACCTTATGGCCGTTCTGCTGTGAATCTAGATTATCGAATGGGTCGAAAAACTGATAGTGAATTGTAACGTTCAGGGCCACCTAATGACGATGGATCACTCAAATTGCGTCCCGATTCAATACATCGTCCTCCAGCCGACTTGTCTCCATGGGTCTATTGCTGCCTCGGGCACCTTATGGCCGTTCTGCTGTGAGTCAAAGATTTTCGAATCGGACGAAAAACTGATAGTGAATTGTAACGTTCAGGGCCACCTAATGACGATGGATCAATCAAATTGCGTCCCGATTCAATACATCGTCCTCCAGCCGACTTGACTCCAAGGGTCTATTGCTGCCTCGGGCACCTTATGGCCGTTCTGCTGTGAGTCTAGATTATCGAATGGGACAAAAAACTGATAGTGAATTGTAACGTTCAGGGCCTCCTAATGACGATGGATCACTCAAATTGCGTCCCGATTCAATACATCGTCCTCCAGCAGACTTGTCTCCATGGGTCTATTGCTGCCTCGGGCACCTTATGGCCGTTCTGCTGTGAGTCTAGATTATCGAATGGGACGAAAAACTGATAGTGAATTGTAACTTTCAGGGCCACCTAATGACGATGGATCACTCAAATTGCGTCCCGATTCAATACATCGTCCTCCAGCCGACTTGACTCCATGGTTCGATTGCTGCCTCGGTCACCTTATGGCCGTTCTGCTGTGAGTCTAGATTATCGTATGGGACGAAAAACTGATAGTGAATTGCAACGTTCAGGGCCTCCTAATGACGATGGATCACTCAAATTGCGTCCCGATTCAATACATCGTCCTCCAGCCGACTTGACCCCATGGGTCTATTGCTGCCTGGGGCACCTTATGGCCGTTCTGCTGTGAGTCTAGATTATCGAATGGGACGAAAAACTGATAGTGAATTGTAACGTTCAGGGCCACCTAATGACGATGGATTACTCAAATTGCGTCCCGATTCAATACATCGTCCTCCAGCAGACTTGTCTCCATGGGTCTATTGCTGCCTTGGCACCTTATGGCCGTTCTGCTGTGAGTCAAAGATTTTCGAATCGGACGAAAAACTGATAGTGAATTGTAACGTTCCGGGCCACCTAATGACGATGGATCACTCAAATTGCGTCCCGATTCAATACATTGTCCTCCAGCAGACTGTCTCCATTTGGTCTATTGCAGCCTCGGGCACCTTATGGCCGTTCAGCAGTGACTCAAAGATTTTCGAATCGGACGAAAAACTGATAGTGAATTGTAACGTTCAGGGCCTCCTAATGACGATGGAACACTCAAATTGCGTCCCGATTCAATACATCGTCCTCCAGCCGACTTGTCTCCATGAGTCTATTGCTGCCTCGGGCACCTTATGGCCGTTCTGCTGTGAGTCAAAGATTTTCGAATCGGACGAAAAACTGATAGTGAATTGTAACTTTCAGGGCCACCTAATGACGATGGATCACTCAAATTGCGTCCCGATTAAATACATCGTCCTCCAGCCGACTTGTCTCCATGGGTCTATTGCTGCCTCGGGCACCTTATGGCCGTTCTGCTGAGAGTCAAAGATTTTCGAATCGGACGAAAAACTGATAGTGAATTGTAACGTTCATGGCCTCCTAATGACGATGGAACACTAAAATTGCGTCCCGATTCAATACATCGTCCCCCAGCAGACTTGACTTCATGGGTCTATTGCTGCCTCGGGCACCTTATGGCCGTTCTGCTGTGAGTCAAAGATTTTCGAATCGGACGAAAAACTGATAGTGAATTGTAACGTTCAGGGCCACCTAATGACGATGGATCAATCAAATTGCGACCCGATTCAATACATCGTCCTCCAGCCGACTTGACTCCAAGGGTCTATTGCTGCCTCGGGCACCTTATGGCCGTTCTGCTGTGAGTCTAGATTATCGAATGGGACAAAAAACTGATAGTGAATTGTAACGTTCAGGGCCTCCTAATGACGATGGATCACTCAAATTGCGTCCCGATTCAATACATCGTCCTCCAGCAGACTTGTCTCCATGGGTCTATTGCTGCCTCGGGCACCTTATGGCCGTTCTGCTGTGAGTCTAGATTATCGAATGGGACGAAAAACTGATAGTGAATTGTAACTTTCAGGGCCACCTAATGACGATGGATCACTCAAATTGCGTCCCGATTCAATACATCGTCCTCCAGCCGACTTGACTCCATGGGTCGATTGCTGCCTCGGTCACCTTATGGCCGTTCTGCTGTGAGTCTAGATTATCGTATGGGACGAAAAACTGATAGTGAATTGCAACGTTCAGGGCCTCCTAATGACGATGGATCACTCAAATTGCGTCCCGATTCAATACATCGTCCTCCAGCCGACTTGACCCCATGGGTCTATTGCTGCCTGGGGCACCTTATGGCCGTTCTGCTGTGAGTCTAGATTATCGAATGGGACGAAAAACTGATAGTGAATTGTAACGTTCCGGGCCACCTAATGACGATGGATCACTCAAATTGCGTCCCGATTCAATACATTGTCCTCCAGCAGACTGTCTCCATTTGGTCTATTGCAGCCTCGGGCACCTTATGGCCGTTCAGCAGTGACTCAAAGATTTTCGAATCGGACGAAAAACTGATAGTGAATTGTAACGTTCAGGGCCTCCTAATGACGATGGAACACTCAAATTGCGTCCCTATTCAATACATCGTCCTCCAGCCGACTTGTCTCCATGAGTCTATTGCTGCCTCGGGCACCTTATGGCCGTTCTGCTGTGAGTCAAAGATTTTCGAATCGGACGAAAAACTGATAGTGAATTGTAACTTTCAGGGCCACCTAATGACGATGGATCACTCAAATTGCGTCCCGATTAAATACATCGTCCTCCAGCCGACTTGTCTCCATGGGTCTATTGCTGCCTCGGGCACCTTATGGCCGTTCTGCTGTGAGTCAAAGATTTTCGAATCGGACGAAAAACTGATAGTGAATTGTAACGTTCATGGCCTCCTAATGACGATGGAACACTAAAATTGCGTCCCGATTCAATACATCGTCCCCCAGCAGACTTGACTTCATGGGTCTATTGCTGCCTCGGGCACCTTATGGCCGTTCTGCTGTGAGTCAAAGATTTTCGAATCGGACGAAAAACTGATAGTGAATTGTAACGTTCAGGGCCACCTAATGACGATGGATCAATCAAATTGCGACCCGATTCAATACATCGTCCTCCAGCCGACTTGACTCCAAGGGTCTATTGCTGCCTCGGGCACCTTATGGCCGTTCTGCTGTGAGTCTAGATTATCGAATGGGACAAAAAACTGATAGTGAATTGTAACGTTCAGGGCCTCCTAATGACGATGGATCACTCAAATTGCGTCCCGATTCAATACATCGTCCTCCAGCAGACTTGTCTCCATGGGTCTATTGCTGCCTCGGGCACCTTATGGCCGTTCTGCTGTGAGTCTAGATTATCGAATGGGACGAAAAACTGATAGTGAATTGTAACTTTCAGGGCCACCTAATGACGATGGATCACTCAAATTGCGTCCCGATTCAATACATCGTCCTCCAGCCGACTTGACTTCATGGGTCGATTGATGCCTCGGTCACCTTATGGCCGTTCTGCTGTGAGTCTAGATTATCGTATGGGACGAAAAACTGATAGTGAATTGCAACGTTCAGGGCCTCCTAATGACGATGGATCACTCAAATTGCGTCCCGATTCAATACATCGTCCTCCAGCCGACTTGACTCCAAGGGTCTATTGCTGCCTGGGGCACCTTATGGCCGTTCTGCTGTGAGTCTAGATTATCGAATGGGACGAAAAACTGATAGTGAATTGTAACGTTCAGGGCCACCTAATGACGATGGATTACTCAAATTGCGTCCCGATTCAATACATCGTCCTCCAGCAGACTTGTCTCCATGGGTCTATTGCTGCCTTGGCACCTTATGGCCGTTCTGCTGTGAGTCAAAGATTTTCGAATCGGACGAAAAACTGATAGTGAATTGTAACGCTCCGGGCCACCTAATGACGATGGAACACTCAAATTGCGTCCCGATTCAATACATTGTCCTCCAGCAGAGTGTCTCCATTTGGTCTATTGCAGCCTCGGGTACCTTATGGCCGTTCAGCAGTGACTCAAAGATTTTCGAATCGGACGAAAAACTGATAGTGAATTGTAACGTTCAGGGCCTCCTAATGACGATGGAACACTCAAATTGCGTCCCGATTCAATACATCGTCCTCCAGCCGACTTGTCTCCATGGGTCTATTGCTGCCTCGGGCACCTTATGGCCGTTCTGCTGTGAGTCAAAGATTTTCGAATCGGACGAAAAACTGATAGTGAATTGTAACTTTCAGGGCCACCTAATGACGATGGATCACTCAAATTGCGTCCCGATTAAATACATCGTCCTCCGGCCGACTTGTCTCCATGGGTCTATTGCTGCCTCGGGCACCTTATGGCCGCTCTGCTGTGAGTCAAAGATTTTCGAATCGGACGAAAAACTGATAGTGAATTGTAACGTTCATGGCCTCCTAATGACGATGGAACACTAAAATTGCGTCCCGATTGAATACATCGTCCCCCAGCAGACTTGACTTCATGGGTCTAATGCTGCCTCGGGCACCTTATGGCCGTTCTGCTGTGAGTCAAAGATTTTCGAATCGGACGAAAAACTGATAGTGAATTGTAACGTTCAGGGCCACCTAATGACGATGGATCAATCAAATTGCGTCCCGATTCAATACATCGTCCTCCAGCCGACTTGACTCCAAGGGTCTATTGCTGCCTCGGGCACCTTATGGCCGTTCTGCTGTGAGTCTAGATTATCGAATGGGACAAAAAACTGATAGTGAATTGTAACGTTCAGGGCCTCCTAATGACGATGGATCACTCAAATTGCGTCCCGATTCAATACATCGTCCTCCAGCATACTTGTCTCCATGGGTCTATTGCTGCCTCGGGCACCTTATGGCCGTTCTGCTGTGAGTCTAGATTATCGAATGGGACGAAAAACTGATAGTGAATTGTAACTTTCAGGGCCACCTAATGACGATGGATCACTCAAATTGCGTCCCGATTCAATACATCGTCCTCCAGCCGACTTGACTCCATGGGTCGATTGCTGCCTCGGTCACCTTATGGCCGTTCTGCTGTGAGTCTAGATTATCGTATGGGACGAAAAACTGATAGTGAATTGCAACGTTCAGGGCCTCCTAATGACGATGGATCACTCAAATTGCGTCCCGATTCAATACATCGTCCTCCAGCCGACTTGACCCCATGGGTCTATTGCTGCCTGGGGCACCTTATGGCCGTTCTGCTGTGAGTCTAGATTATCGAATGGGACGAAAAACTGATAGTGAATTGTAACGTTCAGGGCCACCTAATGACGATGGATTACTCAAATTGCGTCCCGATTCAATACATCGTCCTCCAGCAGACTTGTCTCCATGGGTCTATTGCTGCCTTGGCACCTTATGGCCGTTCTGCTGTGAGTCAAAGATTTTCGAATCGGACGAAAAACTGATAGTGAATTGTAACGTTCCGGGCCACCTAATGACGATGGATCACTCAAATTGCGTCCCGATTCAATACATTGTCCTCCAGCAGAGTGTCTCCATTTGGTCTATTGCAGCCTCGGGCACCTTATGGCCGTTCAGCAGTGACTCAAAGATTTTCGAATCGGACGAAAAACTGATAGTGAATTGTAACGTTCAGGGCCTCCTAATGACGATGGAACACTCAAATTGCGTCCCGATTCAATACATCGTCCTCCAGCCGACTTGTCTCCATGGGTCTATTGCTGCCTCGGGCACCTTATGGCCGTTCTGCTGTGAGTCAAAGATTTTCGAATCGGACGAAAAACTGATAGTGAATTGTAACTTTCAGGGCTTCCTAATGACGATGGAACACTCAAATTGCGTCCCGATTCAATACATCGTCCTCCAGCAGACTTGTCTCCATGGGTCTATTGCTGCCTCGGGCACCTTATGGCCGTTCTGCTGTGAGTCAAAGATTTTCGAATCGGACGAAAAACTGATAGTGAATTGTAACGTTCAGGGCCACCTAATGACGATGGATCACTCAAATTGCGTCCCTATTCAATACATCGTCCTCCAGCCGACATGTCACCATGGGTCTATTGCTGCCTTGGCACCTTATGGCCGTTCTGCTGTGAGTCAAAGATTTTCGAATCGGACGAAAAACTGATAGTGAATTGTAACGTTCCGGGCCACCTAATGACGATGGATCACTCAAATTGCGTCCCGATTCAATACATCGTCCTCCAGCAGACTGTCTCCATTTGGTCTATTGCAGCCTCGGGCACCTTATGGCCGTTCAGTAGTGACTCAAAGATTTTCGAATCGGACGAAAAACTGATAGTGAATTGTAACATTCAGGGCCTCCTAATGACGATGGAACACTCAAATTGCGTCCCGATTCAATACATCGTCCTCCAGCCGACTTGTCTCCATGGGTCTATTGCTGCCTCGGGCACCTTAAGGCCGTTCTGCTGTGAGTCAAAGATTTTCGAATCGGACGAAAAACTGATAGTGAATTGTAACTTTCAGGGCCACCTAATGACGATGGATCACTCAAATTGCGTCCCGATTAAATACATCGTCCTCCGGCCGACTTGTCTCCATGGGTCTATTGCTGCCTCGGGCACCTTATGGCCGTTCTGCTGTGAGTCAAAGATTTTCGAATCGGACGAAAAACTGATAGTGAATTGTAACGTTCATGGCCTCCTAATGACGATGGAACACTAAAATTGCGTCCCGATTCAATACATCGTCCCCCAGCAGACTTGACTTCATGGGTCTATTGCTGCCTCGGGCACCTTATGGCCGTTCTGCTGTGAGTCAAAGATTTTCGAATCGGACGAAAAACTGATAGTGAATTGTAACGTTCAGGGCCACCTAATGACGATGGATCAATCAAATTGCGTCCCGATTCAATACATCGTCCTCCAGCCGACTTGACTCCAAGGGTCTATTGCTGCCTCGGGCACCTTATGGCCGTTCTGCTGTGAGTCTAGATTATCGAATGGGACAAAAAACTGATAGTGAATTGTAACGTTCAGGGCCTCCTAATGACGATGGATCACTCAAATTGCGTCCCGATTCAATACATCGTCCTCCAGCAGACTTGTCTCCATGGGTCTATTGCTGCCTCGGGCACCTTATGGCCGTTCTGCTGTGAGTCTAGATTATCGAATGGGACGAAAAACTGATAGTGAATTGTAACTTTCAGGGCCACCTAATGACGATGGATCACTCAAATTGCGTCCCGATTCAATACATCGTCCTCCAGCCGACTTGACTCCATGGGTCGATTGCTGCCTCGGTCACCTTATGGCCGTTCTGCTGTGAGTCTAGATTATCGTATGGGACGAAACAGATAGTGAATTGCAACGTTTAGGGCCTCCTAATGACGATGGATCACTCAAATTGCGTCCCGATTCAATACATCGTCCTCCAGCCGACTTGACCCCATGGGTCTATTGCTGCCTCGGGCACCTTATGGCCGTTCTGCTGTGAGTCTAGATTATCGAATGGGACGAAAAACTGATAGTGAATTGTAACGTTCAGGGCCACCTAATGACGATGGATTACTCAAATTGCGTCCCGATTCAATACATCGTCCTCCAGCAGACTTGTCTCCATGGGTCTATTGCTGCCTTGGCACCTTATGGCCGTTCTGCTGTGAGTCAAAGATTTTCGAATCGGACGAAAAACTGATAGTGAATTGTAACGTTCCGGGCCACCTAATGACGATGGATCACTCAAATTGCGTCCCGATTCAATACATTGTCCTCCAGCAGACTGTCTCCATTTGGTCTATTGCAGCCTCGGGCACCTTATGGCCGTTCAGCAGTGACTCAAAGATTTTCGAATCGGACGAAAAACTGATAGTGAATTGTAACGTTCAGGGCCTCCTAATGACGATGGAACACTAAAATTGCGTCCCGATTCAATACATCGTCCTCCAGCAGACTTGACTTCATGGGTCTATTGCTGCCTCGGGCACCTTATGGCCGTTCTGCTGTGAGTCAAAGATTTTCGAATCGGACGAAAAACTGATAGTGAATTGTAACGTTCAGGGCCACCTAATGACGATGGATCACTCAAATTGCGTCCCGATTCAATACATCGTCCTCCAGCAGACTTGTCTCCATGGGTCTATTGCAGCCTCGGGCACCTTATGGCCGTTCTGCTGTGAGTCTAGATTATCGAATGGGACGAAAAACTGATAGTGAATTGTAACGTTCAGGGCCACCTAATGACGATGGATCACTCAAATTGCGTCCCGATTCAATACATCGTCCTCCAGCCGACTTGACTCCATGGGTCTATTGCTGCCTCGGGCACCTTATGGCCGTTCTGCTGTGAGTCTAGATTATCGTATGGGACGAAAGACTGATAGTGAATTGCAACGTTCAGGGCCTCCTAATGACGATGGATCACTCAAATTGCGTCCCGATTCAATACATCGTCCTCCAGCCGACTTGACTCCATGGGTCTATTGCTGCCTCGGGCACCTTATGGCCGTTCTGCTGTGAGTCTAGATTATCGAATGGGTCGAAAAACTGATAGTGAATTGTAACGTTCAGGGCCACCTAATGACGATGGATCACTCAAATTGCGTCCCGATTCAATACATCGTCCTCCAGCCAAGTTGACTCCATGGGTCTATTGCTGCCTCGGGCACCTTATGGCCGTTCTGCTGTGAGTCTAGATTATCGAATGGGACGAAAAACTGATAGTGAATTGTAACGTTCAGGGCAACCTAATGACGATGGATCACTCAAATTGCGTCCGGATTCAATACATCGTCCTCCAGCAGACTTGACTTCATGGGTCTATTGCTGCCTCGGGCACCTTATGGCCGTTCTGCTGTGAGTCACAGATTTTCGAATCGGACGAAAAACTGATTGTGAATTGTAACTTTCATGGCCACCTAATGACGATGGATCACTCAAATTGCGTCCCGATTCAATACATCGTCCTCCAGCAGACTTGTCTCCATTGGTCGATTGCTGCCTCGGGCACCTTATGGCCGTTCTGCTGTGAGTCAAAGATTTTCGAATCGGACGAAAAACTGATAGTGATTTGTAACATTCAGGGCCACCTAATGACGATGGACCACACAAATTGCGTCCCGATTCAGTACATCGTCCACTAGCCGACTTGACTCCATGGGACTATTGCTGCCTCGGGCACCTTATGGCCGTTCTGCTGTGAGTCTAGATTATAGAATGGGATGAAAAACTGATAGTGAATTGTAACGTTCAGGGCCACCTAATGACGATGGATCACTCAAATTACGTCCCGATTCAATACATCGTCCTCCAGCAGACTTGTCTAAATGGGTCTATTGCTGCCTCGGGCACCTTAGGCAGGGCTGCTGTGACTCAAAGATTTTCGAATCGGACGAAAAACTGATAGTGAATTGTAACGTTCTGGCCTCCTAATGACGATGGAACACTCAAATTGCGTCCCGATTCAATACATCGTCCTCCAGCCGACTTGTCTCCATGGGTGTATTGCTGCCTCGGGCACCTTATGGCCGTTCTGCTGTGAGTCAAAGATTTTCGAATCGGACGAAAAACTGATAGTGAATTGTAACGTTCAGGGCCTCCTAATGACGATGGAACACTCAAATTGCGTCCCGATTCAATACATCGTCCTCCAGCCGACTTGTCTCCATGGGTGTATTGCTGCCTCGGGCACCTTATGGCCGTTCTGCTGTGAGTCAAAGATTTTCGAATCGGACGAAAAACTGATAGTGAATTGTAACTTTCAGGGCCACCTAATGACGATGGATCACTCAAATTGCGTCCCGATTAAATACATCGTCCTCCAGCCGACTTGTCTCCATGGGTCTATTGCTGCCTCGGGCACCTTATGGCCGTCCTGCTGTGAGTCAAAGATTTTCGAATCGGACGAAAAACTGATAGTGAATTGTAACGTTCAGGGCCTCCTAATGACGATGGAACACTAAAATTGCGTCCCGATTCAATACATCGTCCTCCAGCAGACTTGACTTCATGGGTCTATTGCTGCCTCGGGCACCTTATGGCCGTTCTGCTGTGAGTCAAAGATTTTCGAATCGGACGAAAAACTGATAGTGAATTGTTACGTTCAGGGCCACCTAATGGCGATGGATCACTCAAATTGCGTCCCGATTCAATACATCGTCCTCCAGCAGACTTGTCTCCATGGGTCTATTGCTGCCTCGGGCACCTTATGGCCGTTCTGCTGTGTGTCTAGATTATCGAATGGGACGAAAAACTGATAGTGAATTGTAACGTTCAGGGCCACCTAATGACGATGGATCACTCAAATTGCGTCCCGATTCAATACATCGTCCTCCAGCCGACTTGACTCCATGGGTCTATTGCTGCCTCGGGCACCTTATGGCCGTTCTGCTGTGAGTCTAGATTATCGTATGGGACGAAAGACTGTTAGTGAATTGCAACGTTCAGGGCCTCCTAATGACGATGGATCACTCAAATTGCGTCCCGATTCAATACATCGTCCTCCAGCCGACTTGACTCCATGGGTCTATTGCTGCCTCGGGCACCTTATGGCCGTTCTGCTGTGAGTCTAGATTATCGAATGGGACGAAAAACTGATAGTGAATTGTAACGTTCAGGGCCTCCTAATGACGATGGATCACTCAAATTGCGTCCCGATTCAATACATCGTCCTCCAGCCGACTTGACTCCATGGGTCTATTGCTGCCTCGGGCACCTTATGGCCGTTCTGCTGTGAATCTAGATTATCGAATGGGACGAAAAACTGATAGTGAATTGTAACGTTCAGGGCCACCTAATGACGATGGATCACTCAAATTGCGTCCCGATTCAATACATCGTCCTCCAGCCGACTTGACTCCATGGGTCTATTGCTGCCTCGGGCACCTTATGGCCGTTCTGCTGTGAGTCTAGATTATCGAATGGGACAAAAAACTGATAGTGATTTGTAACATTCAGGGCCACCTAATGACGATGGACCACACAAATTGCGTCCCGAATCAGTACATCGTCCACTAGCCGACTTGACTCCATGGGACTATTGCTGCCTCGGGCACCTTATGGCCGTTCTGCTGTGAGTCTAGATTATTGAATGGGATGAAAAACTGATAGTGAATTGTAACGTTCAGGGCCACCTAATGACGATAGATCACTCAAATTGCGTCGCGATTCAATACATCGTCCTCCAGCAGACTTGTCTCCATGGGTCGATTGCTGCCTCGGGCACCTTATGGCCGTTCTGCTGTGAGTCAAAGATTTTCGAATCGGACGAAAAACTGATAGTGAATTGTAACGTTCAGGGCCTCCTAATGACGATGGATCACTCAAATTGCGTCCCGATTCAATACATCGTCCTCCAGCCGACATGACTCCATGGGTCTATTGCTGCCTCGGGCACCTTATGGCCGTTCTGCTGTGAGTCTAGATTATCGAATGGGACAAAAAACTGATAGTGATTTGTAACATTCAGGGCCACCTAATGACGATGGACCACACAAATTGCGTCCCGATTCAGTACATCGTCCTCCAGCCGACCAAACTCCATGGGTCTATTGCTGACTCAGGCACCTTATGGCCGTTCCGCTGTGAGTCTAGACTATCGATTGGGACGAAAAACTGATAGTGAATTGTAACGTTCAGGGCCACCTAATGACGATAGATCACTAAAATTGCGTCCCGATTCAATATATCGTCCTAAAGCAGACTTGTTTCCATGGGTCTATTGTTGCCTCGGGCACCTTATGGCCGTTCTGCTGTGAGTCAAAGATTTTCGAATCGGACGAAAAACTGATAGTGAATTGTAACTTTCAGGGCAACCAAATGACGATGGATAACTCAAAATGCGTTCCGATTCAATACATCGTCCTCCAGCCGACTTGTCTCCATGGGCTGCCTCGGGCACCTTATGGCAGTTCTGCTGTGAGTCAAAGATTTTCGAATCGGACGAAAAACTGATAGTGAATTGTAACATTCAAGGCCACCTAATGACGATGGACCACGCAAATTGCGTCCCGATTCAATACATCGTCCTCCAGCAGACTTGTCTCCATGGGTCTATTGCTGCCTCAGGCACCTTACGGCCGTTCTGCTGTGAGTCTAGATTATCGAATGGGACGAAAAACTGATAGTGAATTGTAACGTTCAGGGCCTCCTAATGACGACGGATCACTCAAATTGCGTCGCGATTCAATACATCGTCCTCCAGCAGACTTGTCTCCATGGGTCGATTGCTGCCTCGGGCACCTTATGGCCGTTCTGCTTGGAGTCAAAGATTTTCGAATCGGACGAAAAACTGATAGTGAATTGTAACGATCAGGGCCTCCTAATGACGATGGATCACTCAAATTGCGTCCCGATTCAATACATCGTCCTCCAGCATACTTGTCTCCATGGGTCGATTGCTGCCTCGGGCACCTTACGGCCGTTCTGCTGTGAGTCAAAGATTTTCGAATCGGACGAAAAACTGATAGTGATTTGTAACATTCAGGGCCTCCAAATGACGATGGACCACACAAATTGCGTCCCGATTCAGTACATCATCCACTAGCCGACTTGACTCCATGGGACTATTGCTGCTTCGGGCACCTTATGGCCGTTCTGGTGTGAGTCTAGATTATCGAATGGGACGAAAAACTGGTAGTGAATTGTAACGTTCAGGGCCACCTAATGACGATGGATCACTCAAATTGCGTCCCGATTCAATACAACGTCCTCCAGCCGACTTGTCTCCATGGGTCTATTGCTGCCTCGGGCACCTTATGGCCGTTCTGCTGTGAGTCTAGATTATCGAATGGGACGAAAAACTGATAGTGAATTGTAACTTTCAGGGCAACCTAATGACGAAGGAACACTCAAATTGCGTCCCGATTCAATACATCGTCCTCCAGCAGACTTGTCTCCATGGGTCGATTGCTGCCTCGGGCACCTTATGGCCGTTCTGCTGTGAGTCAAAGATTTTCGAATCGGACGAAAAACTGATAGTGAATTGTAACGTTCAGGGCCACCTAATGACGATGGATCACTCAAATTGCGTCCCGATTATTTACATCGTCCTCCAGCCGACTTGACTTCATGGGTCTATTGCTGCCTCGGGCACCTTATGGCCGTTCTGCTGTGAGTCTAGATTATCGAATGGGACAAAAAACTGATAGTGAATTGTAACGTTCAGGTCCTCCTTATGACGATGGATCACTCAAATTGCGTCCCGATTCAATACATCGTCCTCCAGCAGACTTGTCTCCATGGGTCTATTGCTGCCTCGGGCACCTTATGGCCGTTCTGCTGTGAGTCTAGATTATCGAATGGGACGAAAAACTGATAGTGAATTGTAACGTTCAGGGCCACCTAATGACGATGGATCACTCAAATTGCGTCCCGATTCAATACATCGTCCTCCAGCCGACTTGACCCCATGGGTCTATTGCTGCCTCGGGCACCTTATGGCCGTTCTGCTGTGAGTCTACATTATCGAATGGGACGATAAACTGATAGTGAATTGTAACGTTCAGGGCCTCCTAATGACGATGGATCACTCAAATTGCGTCCCGATTCAATACATCGTCCTCCAGCAGACTTGTCTCCATGGGTCGATTGCTGCCTCGGGCACCTAATGGCCGTTCTGCTGTGAGTCAAAGATTTTCGAATCGGACGAAAAACTGATAGTGAATTGTAACATTCAGGGCCACCTAATGACGATGGACCACGCAAATTGCGTCCCGATTCAATACATCGTCCTCCAGCCGACTTGACTCCATGGGTCTATTGCTGCCTCGGGCACCTTATGGCCGTTCTGCTGTGAATCTAGATTATCGAATGGGACGATAAACTGGTAGTGAATTGTAACGTTCAGGGCCACCTAATGACGATGGATCACTCAAATTGCGTCCCGATCCAATACATCGTCCTCCAGCAGACTTGTCTCCATGGGTCGATTGCTGCCTCGGGCACCTTATGGCCGTTCTGTTGTGAGTCAAAGATTTTCGAATCGGACGAAAAACTGATAGTGATTTGTAACATTCAGGGCCACCTAATGACGATGGACCACGCAAATTGCGTCCCGATTCAATACATCGTCCTCCAGCCGACTTGACTCCATGGGTCTATTGCTGCCTCGGGGACCTTATGGCAGGCCTGCTGTGACTCAAAGATTTTCGAATCGGACGAAAAACTGATAGTGAATTGTAACGTTCAGGGCCTCCTAATGACGATGGAACACTCAAATTGCGTCCCGATTCAATACATCGTCCACCAGCAGACTTGTCTCCATGGGTCTATTACTGCCTCGGGCACCTTATGGCCGTTCTGCTGTGAGTCAAAGATTTTCGAATCGGACGAAAAACTGATAGTGAATTCTAACATTGAGGGCCACCTAATGACGATGGACCACACAAATTGCGTCCCGATTCAGTACATCGTCCTCCAGCCGACCAAACTCCATGGGTCTATTGCTGACTCAGGCACCTTATGGCCGTTCCGCTGTGAGTCTAGACTATCGAATGGGACGAAAAACTGATAGTGAATTGTAACGTTCAGGGCCACCTAATGACGATAGATCACTAAAATTGCGTCCCGATTCAATGTATCGTCCTCCAGCAGACTTGTTTCCATGGGTCTATTGTTGCCTCGGGCACCTTATGGCCGTTCTGCTGTGAGTCAAAGATTTTCGAATCGGACGAAAAACTGATAGTGAATTGTAACTTTCAGGGCAACCAAATGACGATGGATAACTCAAAATGCGTCCCGATTCAATACATCGTCCTCCAGCCGACTTGTCTCCATGGGTCTATTGCTGCCTCGGGCACCTTATGGCAGTTCTGCTGTGAGTCAAAGATTTTCGAATCGGACGAAAAACTGATAGTGAATTGTAACATTCAGGGCCACCTAATGACGATGGACCACGCAAATTGCGTCCCGATTCAATACATCGTCCTCCAGCCGAGTTGACTCCATGGTTCTATTGCTGCCTCGGGCACCTTATGGCCGTTCTGCTGTGAATCTAGATTATCGAATGGGACGAAAAACTGGTAGTGAATTGTAACGTTCAGGGCCACCTAATGACGATGGATCACTCAAATTGCGTCCCGATTCAATACATCGTCCTCCAGCAGACTTGTCTCCATGTGTCTATTTTTGCCTCGGGCACCTTATGGCAGGCCTGCTGCGACTCAAAGATTTTCGAATCGGACGAAAAACTGATAGTGAATTGTAACGTTCAGGGCCTCCTAATGACGATGGAACACTCAAATTGCGTCCCGATTCAATACATCGTCCTCCAGCAGACTTGTCTCCATGGGTCGATTGCTGCCTCGGGCACCTTATGGCCGTTCTGCTGTGAATCTAGATTATCGAATGGGACGAAAAACTGGTAGTGAATTGTAACGTTCAGGGCCACCTAATGACGATGGATCACTCAAATTGCGTCCCGATTCAATACATCGTCCTCCAGCAGACTTGTCTCCATGGGTCTATTGCTGCCTCGGGCACCTTATGGCCGTTCTGCTGTGAGTCTAGATTATCGAATGGGACGAAAAACTGATAGTGAATTGTAACTTTCAGGGCCACCTAATGACGATGGAACACTCAAATTGCGTCCCGATTCAATACATCGTCCTCCAGCAGACTTGTCTCCATGGGTCGATTGCTGCCTCGGGCACCTTATGGCCGTTCTGCTGTGAGTCAAAGATTTTCGAATCGGACGAAAAACTGATAGTGAATTGTAACGTTCAGGGCCACCTAATGACGATGGATCACTCAAATTGCGTCCCGATTATTTACATCGTCCTCCAGCCGACTTGACTTCATGGGTCTATTGCTGCCTCGGGCACCTTATGGCCGTTCTGCTGTGAGTCTAGATTATCGAATGGGACAAAAAACTGATAGTGAATTGTAACGTTCAGGTCCTCCTAATGACGATGGATCACTCAAATTGCGTCCCGACTCAATACATCGTCCTCCAGCAGACTTGTCTCCATGGGTCTATTGCTGCCTCGGGCACCTTATGGCCGTTCTGCTGTGAGTCTAGATTATCGAATGGGACGAAAAACTGATAGTGAATTGTAACGTTCAGGGCCACCTAATGACGATGGTTCACTCAAATTGCGTCCCGATTCAATACATCGTCCTCCAGCCGACTTGACTCCATGGGTCTATTGCTGCCTCGGGCACCTTATGGCCGTTCTGCTGTGAGTCTAGATTATCGAATGGGACGATAAACTGATAGTGAATTGTAACGTTCAGGGCCTCCTAATGACGATGGATCACTCAAATTGCGTCCCGATTCAATACATCGTCCTCCAGCAGACTTGTCTCCATGGGTGTATTGCTGCCTCGGGCACCTTATGGCAGGCCTGCTGTGACTCAAAGATTTTCGAATCGGACGAAAAACTGATAGTGAATTGTAACGTTCAGGGCCTCCTAATGACGATGGAACACTCAAATTGCGTCCCGATTCAATACATCGTCCTCCAGCAGACTTGTCTCCATGCGTCTATTGCTGCCTCGGGCACCCTATGGCCGTTCTGCTGTGAGTCAAAGATTTTCGAATCGGACGAAAAACTGATAGTGAATTGTAACTTTCAGGGACACCTAATGACGATGGATCACTCAAATTGCGTCCCGATTCAATACATCGTCCTCCAGCAGACTTGTCTCCATGCGTCTATTGCTGCCTCGGGCACCTTATGGCCGTTCTGCTGTGAGTCAAAGATTTTCGAATCGGACGAAAAACTGATAGTGAATTGTAACGTTCAGGGCCTCCTAATGACGATGGATCACTCAAATGGCGTCCCGATTAAATACATCGTCCTCCAACCGACTTGACTCCATGGGTCTATTGCTGCCTCGGGCACCTTATGGCCGTTCTGCTGTGAGACTAGATTATCGAATGGGACGAAAAACTGATAGTGAATTGTAACGTTCTGGGCCTCCTAATGACGATGGAACACTCAAATTGCGTCCCGACTCAATACATCGTCCTCCAGCAGACTTGTCTCCATGCGTCTATTGCTGCCTCAAGCACCTTATGGCCGTTCTGCTGTGAGTCAAAGATTTTCGAATCGGACGAAAAACTAATAGTGAATTGTATCTCTCAGGGCCACCTAATGACGATGAATCACTCAAATTGCGTCCCGATTCAATACATCGTCCTCCAGCATACTTGTCTCCATGGGTCGATTGCTGCCTCGGGCACATTATGGCCGTTCTGCTGTGAGTCAAAGATTTTCGAATCGGACGAAAAACTGATAGTGATTTGTAACATTCAGGGCCTCCAAATGATGATGGACCACACAAATTGCGTCCCGATTCAATACATCGTCCTCCAGCAGACTTGTCTCCATGCGTCTATTGCTGCCTCGGGCACCTTATGGCCGTTCTGCTGTGAGTCAAAGATTTTCGAATCGGACGAAAAACTGATAGTGAATTGTAACTTTCAGGGCCACCTAATGACGATGGAATACTCAAATTGCGTCCCGATTCAATACATCGTCCTCCAGCAGACTTGTCTCCATGGGTCGATTGCTGCCTCGAGCACCTTATGGCCGTTCTGCTGTGAGTCAAAGATTTTCGAATCGGACGAAAAACTGATAGTGAATTGTAACGTTCAGGGCCACCTAATGACCATGGATCACTCAAATTGCGTCCCGATTCTTTACATCGTCCTCCAGCCGACTTGACTTCATGGGTCTATTGCTGCCTCGGGCACCTTATGGCCGTTCTGCTGTGAGTCTAGATTATCGAATGGGACAAAAAACTGATAGTGAATTGTAACGTTCAGGTCCTCCTAATGACGATGGATCACTCAAATTGCGTCCCGATTCAATACATCGTCCTCCAGCAGACTTGTCTCCACGGGTCTATTGCTGCCTCGGGCACCTTATGGCCGTTCTGCTGTGAGTCTAGATTATCGAGTGGGACGAAAAACTGATAGTGAATTGTAACGTTCAGGGCCACCTAATGACGATGGATCACTCAAATTGCGTCCCGATTCAATACATCGTCCTGCAGCAGACTTGTCTCCATGGGTCGATTGCTGCCTCGGGCACCTAATGGCCGTTCTGCTGTGAGTCAAAGATTTTCGAATCGGACGAAAAACTGATAGTGAATTGTAACTTTCAGGGCCACCTAATGACGATGGATCACTCAAATTGCGTCCCGATCCAATACATCGTCCTCCAGCAGACTTGTCTCCATGGGTCGATTGCTGCCTCGGGCACCTTCTGGCCGTTCTGCTGTGAGTCTAGATAATAGAATGGGATGAAAAACTGATAGTGATTTGTAACATTCAGGGCCTCCAAATGACGATGGACCACACAAATTGCGTCCCGATTCAGTACATCATCCACTAGCCGACTTGACTCCATGGGACTATTGCTCTGTCGGGCACCTTATGGCCGTTCTGCTGTGAGTCTAGATTATAGAATGGGATGAAAAACTGATAGTGAATTGTAACGTTCAGGGCCACCTAATGACGATGGATCACTCAAATTGCGTCCCGATTCAATACATCGTCCTCCAGCAGACTTGTCACCATGCATCTATTGCTGCCTCGGGCACCTTATGGCCGTTCTCCTGTGAGTCAAAGATTTTCGAATCGGACGAAAAACTGATAGTGAATTGTAACTCTCAGGGCCACCTAATGACGATGGATCACTCAAATTGCGTCCCGATTCAATACATCGTCCTCCAGCAGACTTGTCTCCATGGGTCCATTGCTGCCTCGGGCACCTTATGGCCGTTTTGCTGTGAATCTAGATTATCGAATCGGACGAAAAACTGATAGTGAATTGTAACTTTCAGGGCCACCTAATGACGATGGATCACTCAAATTGCGTCCCGATCCAATACATCGTCCTCCAGCAGACTTGTCTCCATGGGTCTATTGCTGCCTCGGGCACCTTATGGCAGGCCTGCTGTGACTCAAAGATTTTCGAATCGGACGAAAAACTGATAGTGAATTGTAACGTTCAGGGCCTCCTAATGACGATGGAACACTCAAATTGCGTCCCGATTCAATACATCGTCCTCCAGCAGACTTGTCTCCATGCGTCTATTGCTGCCTCGGGCACCTTATGGCCGTTCTGCTGTGAGTCAAAGATTTTCGAATCGGACGAAAAACTGATGGTGAATTGTAACTTTCAGGGCCACCTAATGACGATGGATCACTCAAATTGCGTCCCGATTCAATACATCGTCCTCCAGCAGACTTGTCTCCATGGGTCGATTGCTGCCTCGGGCACCTTATGGCCGTTCTGCTGTGAGTCAAAGATTTTCGAATCGGACAAAAAACTGATAGTGAATTGTTACTTTCAGGGCCACCTAATGACGATGGATCACTCAAATTGCGTCCCGATTCAATACATCGTCCTCCAGCAGACTTGTCTCCATGGGTCGTTTGCTGCCTCGGGCACCTTATGGCCGTTCTGCTGTGAGTCAAAGATTTTCGAATCGGACGAAAAACTGATAGTGATTTGTAACATTCAGGGCCACCTAATGACGATGGACCACACAAATTGCGTCCCGACTCAGTACATCGTCCACTAGCCGACTTGACTCCATGGGACTATTGCTGCCTCGGGCACCTTATGGCCGTTCTGCTGTGAGTCTAGATTATAGAGTAAGATGAAAAACTGATAGTGAATTGTAACGTTCAGGGCCACCTAATGACGATGGATCACTCAAATTGCGTCCTGATTCAATACATCGTCCTCCAGCAGACTTGTCTCCATGGGTCTATTGCTGCCTCGGGCACCTTATGGCAGACTTGCTGTGACTCAAAGATTTTCGAATCGGACGAAAAACTGATAGTGAATTGTAACGTTCAGGGCCTCCTAATGACGATGGAACACTCAAATTGCGTCCCGATTCAATACATCGTCCTCCAGCAGACTTGTCTCCATGCGTCTATTGCTGCCTCGGGCACCTTATGGCCGTTCTGCTGTGAGTCAAAGATTTTCGAATCGGACGAATAACTGATAGTGAATTGTAACTCTCAGGGCCACCTAATGACGATGGATCACTCAAATTGCGTCCCGATTCAATACATCGTCCTCCAGCAGACTTGTCTCCATGGGTCGATTGCTGCCTCGGGCACCTAATGGCCGTTCTGCTGTGAGTCAAAGATTTTCGAATCGGACGAAAAACTGATAGTGAAATGTAACTTTCAGGGCCACCTAATGACGATGGATCACTCAAATTGCATCCCGATCCAATACATCGTCCTCCAGCAGACTTGTCTCCATGGGTCGATTGCTGCCTCGGGCACCTTATGGCCGTTCTGCTGTGAGTCAAAGATTTTCGAATCGGACGAAAAACTGATAGTGATTTATAACATTCAGGGCCACCTAATGACGATGGACCACACAAATTGCGTCCCGATTCAATACATCGTCCTCCAGCAGACTTGTCTCCATGGGACTATTGCTGCCTCGGGCACCTTATGGCCGTACTGCTGTGAGTCTAGATTATAGAATGGGATGAAAAACTGATAGTGAATTGTAACGTTCAGGGCCACCTAATGACGATGGATCACTCAAATTGCTTCCCGATTCAATACATCGTCCTCCAGCAGACTTGTCTCCATGGGTCGATTGCTGCCTCGGGCACCTTAAGGCCGTTCTGCTGTGAGTCAATGATTTTCGAATCGGACGAAAAACTGATAGTGAATTGTAACGTTCAGGGCCACCTAATGACGATGGATCACTCAAATTGCGTCCCGATTCAATACATCGTCCTCCAGCCGACTTGACTCCATGGGTCTATTGCTGCCTCGGGCACCTTATGGCCGTTCTGCTGTGAGTCTAGATTATCGAATGGGACGAAAAACTGATAGTGAATTGTAACGTTCAGGGCCTCCTAATGACGATGGATCACTCAAATTGCGTCCCGATTCAATACATCGTCCTCCAGCCGACTTGTCTCCATGGGTCGATTGCTGCCTCGGGCACCTTATGGCCGTTCTGCTGTGAGTCAAAGATTTTCGAATCGGACGAAAAACTGATAGTGAATTGTAACTCTCAGGGCCACCTAATGACGATGGATCACTCAAATTGCGTCCCGATTCAATACATCGTCCTCCAGCAGACTTGTCTCAGTGGGTCGATTGCTGCCTCGGGCCCCTTATGGCCGTTCTGCTGTGAATCTAGATTATCGAATGGGACGAAAAACTGGTAGTGAATTGTAACGTTCAGGGCCACCTAATGACGATGGATCACTCAAATTGCGTCCCGATTCAATACAACGTCCTCCAGCCGACGTGTCTCCATGGGTCTATTGCTGCCTCGGGCACCTTATGGCCGTTCTGCTGTGAGTCTAGATTATCGAATGGGACGAAAAACTGATAGTGAATTGTAACTTTCAGGGCCACCTAATGACGATGGAACACTCAAATTGCGTCCCGATTCAATACATCGTCCTCCAGCAGACTTGTCTCCATGGGTCGATTGCTGCCTCGGGCACCTTATGGCCGTTCTGCTGTGAGTCAAAGATTTTCGAATCGGACGAAAAACTGATAGTGAATTGTAACGTTCAGGGCCACCTAATGACGATGGATCACTCAAATTGATCCCGATTCAATACATCGTCCTCCTGCCGACTTCACTCCATGGGTCTATTGCTGCCTCGGGCACCTTAAGGCCGTTCTGCTGTGAGTCTAGATTATCGAATGGGACAAAAAACTGATAGTGAATTGTAACGTTCAGGTCCTCCTAATGACGATGGATCACTCAAATAGCGTCCCGATTCAATACATCGTCCTCCAGCAGACTTGTCTCCATGGGTCTATTGCTGCCTCGGGCACCTGATGGCCGTTCTGCTGTGAGTCTAGATTATCGAATGGGACGAAAAACTGATAGTGAATTGTAACGTTCAGGGCCACCTAATGACGATGGATCACTCAAAATGCGTCCCGCTTCAATACATAGTCCTCCAGCCGACTTGACTCCATGGGTCTATTGCTGCCTCGGACACCTTATGGCCGTTCTGCTGTGAGTCAAGATTATAGAATGGGATGAAAAACTGATAGTGAATTGTAACGTTCAGGGCCACCTAATGACGATGGATCACTCAAATTGCGTCCCGATTCAATACATCGTCCTCCAGCCGACTTGACTCCATGGGTCTATTGCTGCCTCGGGCACCTTATGGCCGTTCTGCTGTGAGTCTAGATTATCGAATGGGACAAAAAACTGATAGTGAATTGTAACGTTCAGGTCCTCCTAATGACGATGGATCACTCAAACAGCGTCCCGATTCAATACATCGTCCTCCAGCAGACTTGTCTCCATGGGTCTATTGCTGCCTCGGGCACCTTATGGCCGTTCTGCTGTGAGTCTAGATTATCGAATGGGACGAAAAACTGATAGTGAATTGTAACGTTCAGGGCCACCTAATGACGATGGATCACTCAAAATGCGTCCCGCTTCAATACATCGTCCTCCAGCCGACTTGACTCCATGGGTCTATTGCTGCCTCGGACACCTTATGGCCGTTCTGCTTTGAGTCAAGATTATAGAATGGGATGAAAAACTGATAGTGAATTGTAACGTTCCGGGTCTCCTAATGACGATGGAACACTCAAATTGCGTCCCCATTCAATACATCGTCCTCCAGCAGACTTGTCTCCATGCGTCTATTGCTGCCTCGGGCACCTTATGGCCGTTCTGCTGTGAGTCAAAGATTTTCGAATCGGACGAAAAACTGATAGTGATGTGTAACATTCAGGGCCACCTAATGACGATGGACCACACATATTGCGTCCCGATTCAGTACATCGTCCACTAGCCGACTTGAGTCCATGGGATTATTGCTGCCTCTGGCACCTTATGGCCGTTCTGCTGTGAGTCTAGATTATAGAATGGGATGAAAAACTGATAGTGAATTTTAACGTTCAGGGCCACCTAATGACGATGGATCACTCAAATTGCGACCCGATTCAATACATCGTCCTTCAGCAGACTTGTCTCCATGGTTCGATTGCTGCCTCGGGCACCTTATGGCAAGCCTGCTGTTACTCAACGATTTTCGAATCGGACGAAAAACTGATAGTGAATTGTAACGTTCAGGGCCTCCTAATGACGATGGAACACTCAAATTGCGTCCCGATTCAATACATCGTCCTCCAGCAGACTTGTCTCCATGCGTCTATTGCTGCCTCGGGCACCTTATGGCCGTTCTGCTGTGAGTCAAAGATTTTCGAATCGGACGAAAAACTGATAGTGAATTGTAACTATCAGGGCCACCTAATGACGATAGATCACTCAAATTGCGTCCCGATTCGATACATCGTCCTCCAGCAGGCTTGTCTCCATGGGTCGATTGCTGCCTCGGGCACCTTATGGCCGTTCTGCTGTGAGTCAAAGATTTTCGAATCGGACGAAAAACTGATAGTGAATTGTAACTTTCAGGGCCACCTAAAGACGATGGATCACTCAAAATGCGTCCCGATTCAATACATCGTCCTCCAGCAGACTTGTCTCCATGGGTCGATTGCTGCCTCGGGCACCTTATGGCCGTTCTGCTGTGAGTCAAAGATTTTCGAATCGGATGAAAAACTGATAGTGATTTGTAACATTCAGGGCCACCTAATGACGATGGACCACACAAATTGCGTCCCGATTCAGTACATCGTCCACTAGCCGACTTGACTCCATGGGACTATTGCTTCCTCGGGCACCTTATGGCCGTTCTGCTGTGAGTCTAGATTATAGAATGGGATGAAAAACTGATAGTGAATTGTAACGTTCAGGGCCACCTAATGACGATGGATCACTCAAATTGCGTCCCGATTCAATACATCGTCCTCCAGCAGACTTGTCTCCATGGGTCTATTGCTGCCTCGGGCACCTTATGGCAGGCCTGCTGTGACTCAAAGATTTTCGAATCGGACGAAAATCTGATAGTAAATTGTAACGTTCAGGGCCTCCTAATGACGATGGAACACTCAAATTGCGTCCCGATTCAATACATCGTCCTCCAGCAGACTTGTCTCCATGCGTCTATTGCTGCCTCGGGCACCTTATGGCCGTTCTGCTGTGAGTCAAAGATTTTCGAATTCGACGAAAAACTGATAGTTATTTGTAACATTCAGGGCCACCTAATGACGATGGACGACTCAAATTGCGTCCCGATTCAGTACATCGTCCATTAGCCGACTTGACTCCATGGGACTATTGCTGCCTCGGGCACCTTATGGCCGTTCTGCTGTGAGTCTAGATTATAGAATGGGATGAAAAACTGATAGTGAATTGTAACTTTCAGGGCCACCTAATGACGATGGATCACTCAAATTGCGTCCCGATTCAATACATCGTCCTCCAGCAGACTTGTCTCCATGGGTCTATTGCTGCCTCGGGCACCTTATGGCAGTCCTGCTGTGACTCAAAGATTTTCGAATCGGACGAAAAACTGATAGTGAATTGTAATGTTCAGGGCCTCCTAATGACGATGGAACACTCAAATTGCGTCCCGATTCAATACATCGTCCTCCAGCTGACTTGTCTCCATGCGTCTATTGCTGCCTCGGGCACCTTATGGCCGTTCTGCTGTGAGTCAAAGATTTTCGAATCGGACGAAAAACTGATAGTGAATTGTAACGTTCAGGTCCTCCTAGTGACGATGGTTCACTCAAATTGAGTCCCGATTCAATACATCGTCCTCCAGCAGACTTGTCTCCATGGGTCGATTGCTGCCTCGGGCACCTTATGGCCGTTCTGCTGTGAGTCAAAGATTTTCGAATCGGACGAAAAACTGATAGTGAATTGTAACGTTCAGGGCCACCTAATGACGATGGATCTCTCAAATTGCGTCCCGATTCAATACATCGTCCTCCAGCAGACTTGTCTCCATGGGTCGATTGCTGCAACGGGCACCTTATGGCCGTTCTGCTGTGAGTCAAAGATTTTCGAATCGGACGAAAAACTGATAGTGATTTGTAACATTCAGGGCCACCTAATGACGATGGAACACACAAATTGGGTCCCGATTCAGTACATCGTCCACTAGCCGACTTGACTCCATGGGACTATTGCTGCCTCGGGCACCTTATGGCCGTTCTGCTGTGAGTCAAAGATTTTCGAATCGGACGAAAAACTGATAGTGAATTGTATCTCTCAGGGCCACCTAATGACGATGGATCACTCAAATTGCGTCCCGATTCAATACATCGTCCTCCAGCCGACTTGACTCCATGGGTCTATTGCTGCCTCGGGCACCTTATGGCCGTTCTGCTGTGAGTCTAGATTATCGAATGGGACAAAAAACTGATAGTGAATTGTAACGTTCAGGTCCTCCTAATGACGATGGTTCACTCAAATTGCGTCCCGATTCAATACATCGTCCTCCAGCAGACTTGTCTCCATTGGTCTATTGCTGCCTCGGGCACCTTATGGCCGTTCTGCTGTGAGTCAAAGATTTTCGAATCGGACGAAAAACTGATAGTGATTTGTAACATTCAGGGCCACCTAATGACGATGGACCACACAAATTGCGTCCCGATTCAGTACATCGTCCACTAGCCGACTTGACTCCATGGGACTATTGCTGCCTCGGGCACCTTATGGCCGTTCTGCTGTGAGTCTTGATTATAGAATGGGATGTAAAACTGATAGTGAATTGTAACGTTCAGGGCCGCCTAATGACGATGGATCACTCAAATTGCGTCCCGATTCAATACATCGTCCTCCAGCAGACTTTTCTCCATGGGTCTATTGCTGCATCGGGCACCATATGGCAGGCCTGCTGTGACTCAAAGATTTTCGAATCGGACGAAAAACTGATAGTGAATTGTAACGTTCAGGGCCTCCTAATGACGATGGAACACTCAAATTGAGTCCCGATTCAATACATCGTCCTCCAGCAGACTTGTCTCCATGGGTCGATTGCTGCCTCGGGCACCTTATGGCCGTTCTGCTGTGAGTCTAGATTATAGAATGGGATGAAAAACTGATATTGAATTGTAACTTTCAGGGCCACCTAATGACGATGGATCACTCAAATTGCGTCCCGATTCAATACATCGTCCTCCAGCAGACTTGTCTCCATGGGTCGATTGCTGCCTCGGGCACCTTATGGCCGTTCTGCTGTGAGTCTAGATTATAGAATGGGATGAAAAACTGATAGTGAATTGTAACGTTCAGGGCCGCCTAATGACGATGGATCACTCAAATTGCGTCCCGATTCAATACATCGTCCTCCAGCAGACTTGTCTCCATGGGTCTATTGCTGCCTCGGGCACCTTATGGCCGTTCTGCTGTGAGTCAAAGATTTTCGAATCGGACGAAAAACTGATAGTGAATTGTATCTCTCAGGGCCACCTAATGACGATGGATCACTCAAATTGCGTCCCGATTCAATACATCGTCCTCCAGCCGACTTGACTCCATGGGTCTATTGCTGCCTCTGCACCTTATGGCCGTTCTGCTGTGAGTCTAGATTATCGAATGGGACAAAAAACTGATAGTGAATCGTAACGTTCAGGTCCTCCTAATGACGATGGTTCACTCAAATTGCGTCCCGATTCAATACATCGTCCTCCAGCAGACTTGTCTCCATTGGTCTATTGCTGCCTCGGGCACCTTATGGCCGTTCTGCTGTGAGACAAAGATTTTCGAATCGGACGAAAAACTGATAGTGATTTGTAACATTCAGGGCCACCTAATGACGATGGACCACACAAATTGCGTCCCGATTCAGTACATCGTCCACTAGCCGACTTGACTCCATGGGACTATTGCTGCCTCGGGCACCTTATGGCCGTTCTGCTTTGAGTCATAGATTTTCGAATCGGACGAAAATCTGATAGTGAATTGTAACTTTCAGGGCCACCTAATGACGATGGATCACTCAAATTGCGTCCCGATTCAATACATCGTCCTCCAGCAGACTTGTCTCCATGGGTCTATTGCTGCATCGGGCACCTTATGGCAGGCCTGCTGTGACTCAAAGATTTTTGAATCGGACGAAAAACTGATAGTGAATTGTAACGTTCAGGGCCTCCTAATGAAGATGGAACACTCAAATTGCGTCCCGATTCAATACATCGTCCTCCAGCAGACTTGTCTCCATGGGTCGATTGCTGCCTCGGGCACCTTAAGGCCGTTCTGCTGTGAGTCTAGATTATAGAATGGGATGAAAAACTGATATTGAATTGTAACTTTCAGGGCCACCTAATGACGATGGATCACTCAAATTGCGTCCCGATTCAATACATCGTCCTCCAGCAGACTTGTCTCCAAGGGTCGATTGCTGCCTCGGGCACCTTATGGCCGTTCTGCTGTGAGTTTAGATTATAGAATGGGATGAAAAACTGATATTGAATTGTAACTTTCAGGGCCACCTAATGACGATGGATCACTCAAATTGCGTCCCGATTCAATACATCGTCCTCCAGCCGACTTGACTCCATGGGTCTATTGCTGCCTCGGGCACCTTATGGCCGTTCTGCTGTGAGTCTACATTATCGAATGGGACAAAAAACTGATAGTGAATTGTAACATTCAGGGCCACCTAATGACGATGGACCACACAAATTGCGTCCCGATTCAGTACATCGTCCACTAGCCGACTTGACTCCATGGGACTATTGCTGCCTCGGGCACCTTATGGCCGTTCTGCTGTGAGTCTAGATTATAGAATGGGATGTAAAACTGATAGTGAATTGTAACGTTCAGGGCCGCCTAATGACGATGGATCACTCAAATTGCGTCCCGATTCAATACATCGTCCTCCAGCAGACTTTTCTCCATGGGTCTATTGCTGCCTCTGCACCTTATGGCCGTTCTGCTGTGAGTCTAGATTATCGAATGGGACAAAAAACTGATAGTGAATTGTAACGCTCAGGTCCTCCTAATGACGATGGTTCACTCAAATTGCGTCCCGATTCAATACATCGTCCTCCAGCAGACTTGTCTCCATTGGTCTATTGCTGCCTCGGGCACCTTATGGCCGTTCTGCTGTGAGACAAAGATTTTCGAATCGGACGAAAAACTGATAGTGATTTGTAACATTCAGGGCCACCTAATGACGATGGACCACACAAATTGCGTCCCGATTCAGTACATCGTCCACTAGCCGACTTGACTCCATGGGACTATTGCTGCCTCGGGCACCTTATGGCCGTTCTGCTGTGAGTCAAAGATTTTCGAATCGGACGAAAAACTGATAGTGAATTGTAACTTTCAGGGCCACCTAATGACGATGGATCACTCACATTGCGTCCCGATTCAATACATCGTCCTCCAGCAGACTTGTCTCCATGGGTCTATTGCTGCATCGGGCACCTTATGGCAGGCCTGCTGTGACTCAAAGATTTTCGAATCGGACGAAAAACTGATATTGAATTGTAACGTTCAGGGCCTCCTAATGAATATGGAACACTCAAATTGCGTCCCGATTCAATACATCGTCCTCCAGCAGACTTGTCTCCATGGGTCGATTGCTGCCTCGGGCACCTTATGGCCGTTCTGCTGTGAGTCTAGATTATAGAATGGGATGAAAAACTGATATTGAATTGTAACTTTCAGGGCCACCTAATGACGATGGATCACTCAAATTGCGTCCCGATTCAATACATCGTCCTCCAGCAGACTTGTCTCCATGGGTCGATTGCTGCCTCGGGCACCTTATGGCCGTTCTGCTGTGAGTCTAGATTATAGAATGGGATGTAAAACTGATAGTGAATTGTAACGTTCAGGGCCGCCTAATGACGATGGATCACTCAAATTGCGTCCCGATTCAATACATCGTCCTCCAGCAGACTTGTCTCCATGGGTCTATTGCTGCATCGGGCACCTTATGGCAGGCCTGCTGTGACTCAAAGATTTTCGAATCGGACGAAAAACTGATAGTGAATTGTAACGTTCAGGGCCTCCTAATGAAGATGGAACACTCAAATTGCGTCCCGATTCAATACATCGTCCTCCAGCAGACTTGTCTCCAAGGGTCGATTGCTGCCTCGGGCACCTTATGGCCGTTCTGCTGTGAGTCTAGTTTATAGAATGGGATGAAAAACTGATATTGAATTGTAACTTTCAGGGCCACCTAATGACGATGGATCACTCAAATTGCGTCCCGATTCAATACATCGTCCTCCAGCAGACTTGTCTCCATGGGTCGATTGCTGCCTCGGGCACCTTATGGCCGTTCTGCTGTGAGTCTAGATTATAGAATGGGATGAAAAACTGATAGTGAATTGTAACGTTCAGGGCCGCCTAATGACGATGGATCACTCAAATTGCGTCCCGATTCAATACATCGTCCTCCAGCAGACTTGTCTCCATGGGTCTATTGCTGCATCGGGCACCTTATGGCAGGCCTGCTGTGACTCAAAGAGTTTCGAATCGGACGAAAAACTGATAGTGAATTGTAACGTTCAGGGCCTCCTAATGACGATGGAACACTCAAATTGCGTCCCGATTCAATACATCGTCCTCCAGCAGACTTGTCTCCATGGGTCGATTGCTGCCTCGGGCACCTTATGGCCGTTCTGCTGTGAGTCTAGATTATAGAATGGGATGAAAAACTGATAGTGAATTGTAACTTTCAGGGCCACCTAATGACGATGGATCACTCAAATTGCGTCCCGATTCAATACATCGTCCTCCAGCAGACTTGTCTCCATGGGTCGATTGCTGCATCGGGCACCTTATGGCCGTTCTGCTGTGAGTCAAAGATTTTCGAATCGGACGAAAAACTGATAGTGATTTGTAACATCCAGGGCCACCTAATGACGATGGACCACACAAATTGCGTCCCGATTCAGTACATCGTCCACTAGCCGACTTGACTCCATGGGACTATTGCTGCCTCTGGCACCTTATGGCCGTTCTGCTGTGAGTCTAGATTATAGAATGGGATGTAAAACTGATAGTGAATTGTAACGTTCAGGGCCGAATAATGACAATGGATCACTCAAATTGCGTCCCGATTCAATACATCGTTCCCCAGCAGACTTGTCTCCATGGGTCTATTGCTGCATCGGGCACCTTATGGCAGGCCTGCTGTGACACAAAGATTTTCGAATCGGACGAAAAACTGATAGTGAATTGTAACGTTCAGGGCCTCCTAATAACGATGAAACACTCAAATTGCGTCCCGATTCAATACATCGTCCTCCAGCAGACTTGTCTCCATGGGTCGATTGCTGCCTCGGGCACCTTATGGCCGTTCTGCTGTGAGTCTAGATTATAGAATGGGATGAAAAACTGATATTGAATTCTAACTTTCAGGGCCACCTAATGACGATGGATCACTCAAATTGCGTCCTGATTCAATACATCGTCCTCCAGCAGACTTGTCTCCATGGGTCGATTGCTGCCTCGGGCACCTTATGGCCGTTCTGCTGTGAGTCTAGATTATAGAATGGGATGAAAAACTGATAGTGAATTGTAACGTTCAGGGCCGCCTAATGACGATGGATCACTCAAATTGCGTCCCGATTCAATACATCGACCTCCAGCAGACTTGTCTCCATGGGTCTATTGCTGCATCGGGCACCTTATGGCAGGACTGCTGTGACTCAAAGATTTTCGAATCGGACGAAAAACTGATAGTGAATTGTAACGTTCAGGGCCTCCTAATGACGATGGAACACTCAAATTGCGTCCCGATTCAATACATCGTCCTCCAGCAGACTTGTCTCCATGGGTCGATTGCTGCCTCGGGCACCTTATGGCCGTTCTGCTGTGAGTCTAGATAATAGAATGGGATGAAAAACTGATAGTGAATTGTAACTTTCAGGGCCACCTAATGACGATGGATCACTCAAATTGCGTCCCGATTCAATACATCGTCCTCCAGCAGACTTGTCTCCATGGGTCGATTGCTGCCTCGGGCACCTTATGGCCGTTCTGCTGTGAGTCAAAGATTTTCGAATCGGACGAAAAACTGATGGTGATGTGTAACATTCAGGGCCACCTAATGACGATGGACCACACAAATTGCGTCCCGATTCAGTACATCGTCCACTAGCCGACTTGACTCCATGGGACTATTGCTGCCTCGGGCACCTTATGACCGTTCTGCTGTGAGTCTAGATTATAGAATGGGATGAAAAACTGATAGTGAATTGTAACGTTCAGGGCCTCCTAATGACGATGGAACACTCAAATTGCGTCCCGATTAAATACATCGTCCTCCAGCAGACTTGTCTCCATGCGTCTATTGCTGCCTCGGGCACCTTATGGCCGTTCTGCTGTGAGTCAAAGATTTTCGAATCGGACGAAAAACTGATAGTGAATTGTAACTTTCAGGGCCACCTAATGACGATAGATCACTCAAATTGCGTCCCGATTCAATACATCGTCCTCCAGCAGACTTGTCTCCATGGGTCGATTGCTGCCTCGGGCACCTTATGGCCGTTCTGCTGTGAGTCAAAGATTTTCGAATCGGACGAAAAACTGATAGTGATTTGTAACATCCAGGGCCACCTAATGACGATGGACCACACAAATTGCGTCCCGATTCAGTACACCGTCCACTAGCCGACTTGACTCCATGGGACTATTGCTGCCTCGGGCACCTTATGACCGTTCTGCTGTGAGTCTAGATTATAGAATGGGATGAAAAACTGATAGTGAATTGTAACGTTCAGGGCCTCCTAATGACGATGGAACACTCAAATTGCGTCCCGATTCAATACATCGTCCTCCAGCAGACTTGTCTCCATGCGTCTATTGCTGCCTCGGGCACCTTATGGCCGTTCTGCTGTGAGTCAAAGATTTTCGAATCGGACGAAAAACTGATAGTGAATTGTAACTTTCTGGGCCACCTAATGACGATGGATCACTCAAATTGCGTCCCGATTCAATACATCGTCCTCCAGCAGACTTGTCTCCATGGGTCGATTGCTGCCTCGGGCACCTTATGGCCGTTCTGCTGTGAGTCAAAGATTTTCGAATCGGACGAAAAACTGATAGTGATTTGTAACATCCAGGGCCACCTAATGACGATGGACCACACAAATTGCGTCCCGATTCAGTACATCGTCCACTAGCCGACTTGACTCCATGGGACTATTGCTGCCTCGGGCACCTTATGGCCGTTCTGCTGTGAGTCTAGATTATAGAATGGGATGTAAAGCTGATAGTGAATTGTAACGTTCAGGGCCGCCTAATGACGATGGATCACTCAAATTGCGTCCCGATTCAATACATCGTCCTCCAGCAGACTTGTCTCCATGGGTCTATTGCTGCATAGGGCACCTTATGGCAGGCCTGCTGTGACTCAAAGATTTTCGAATCGGACGAAAAACTGATAGTGAATTGTAACGTTCAGGGCCTCCTAATGACGATGGAACACTCAAATTGCGTCCCGATTCAATACATCGTCCTCCAGCAGACTTGTCTCCATGGGTCGATTGCTGCCTCGGGCACCTTATGGCCGTTCTGCTGTGAGTCTAGATTATAGAATGGGATGAAAAACTGATATTGAATTGTAACTTTCAGGGCCACCTAATGACGATGGATCACTCAAATTGCGTCCTGATTCAATACATCGTCCTCCAGCAGACTTGTCTCCATGGGTCGATTGCTGCCTCGGGCACCTTATGGCCGTTCTGCTGTGAGTCTAGATTATAGAATGGGATGAAAAACTGATAGTGAATTGTAACGTTCAGGGCCGCCTAATGAATGTGGATCCCTCAAATTGCGTCCCGATTCAATACATCGTCCTCCAGCAGACTTGTCTCCATGGGTCTATTGCTGCATCGGGCACCTTATGGCAGGACTGCTGTGACTCAAAGATTTTCGAATCGGACGAAAAACTGATAGTGAATTGTAACGTTCAGGGCCTCCTAATGACGATGGAACACTCAAATTGCGTCCCGATTCAATACATCGTCCTCCAGCAGACTTGTCTCCATGGGTCGATTGCTGCCTCGGGCACCTTATGGCCGTTCTGCTGTGAGTCTAGATTATAGAATGGGATGAAAAACTGATAGTGAATTGTAACTTTCAGGGCCACCTAATGACGATGGATCACTCAAATTGCGTCCCGATTCAATACATCGTCCTCCAGCAGACTTGTCTCCATGGGTCGATTGCTGCCTCGGGCAACTTATGGCCGTTCTGCTGTGAGTCAAAGATTTTCGAATCGGACGAAAAACTGATGGTGATGTGTAACATTCAGGGACACCTAATGACGATGGACCACACAAATTGCGTCCCGATTCAGTACATCGTCCACTAGCCGACTTGACTCCATGGGACTATTGCTGCCTCGGGCACCTTATGACCGTTCTGCTGTGAGTCTAGATTGTAGAATGGGATGAAAAACTGATAGTGAATTGTAACGTTCAGGGCCTCCTAATGACGATGGAACACTCAAATTGCGTCCCGATTCAATACATCGTCCTCCAGCAGACTTGTCTCCATGCGTCTATTGCTGCCTCGGGCACCTTATGGCCGTTCTGCTGTGAGTCAAAGATTTTCGAATCGGACGAAAAACTGATAGTGAATTGTAACTCTCACGGCCACCTAATGACGATGGATCACTCAAATTGCGTCCCGATTCAATACATCGTCCTCCAGCAGACTTGTCTCCATGGGTCGATTGCTGCCTCGGGCACCTTATGGCCGTTCTGCTGTGAGTCAAAGATTTTCGAATCGGACGAAAAACTGATAGTGATTTGTAACATTCAGGGCCACCTAATGACGATGGACCACACAAATTGCGTCCCGATTCAATACATCGTCCTCCAGCAGACTTGGCTCCATGGGTCGATTGCTGCCTCGGGCACCTTATGGCCGTTCTGCTGTGAGTCAAAGATTTTCGAATCGGACGAAAAACTTATAGTGATTTGTAACATTCAGGGCCACCTAATGACGATGGACCACACAAATTGCGTCCCGATTCAGTACATCGTCCACTAGCCGACTTTACTCCATGGGACTATTGCTGCCTCGGGCACCTTATGGCCGTTCTGCTGTGAGTCTAGATTATAGAATGGGATGAAAAACTGATAGTGAATTGTAACGTTCATGGCCGCCTAATGACGATGGATCACTCAAATTGCGTCCCGATTCAATACATCGTCCTCCAGCAGACTTGTCTCCATGGGTCTATTGCTGCATCGGGCACCTTATGGCAGGCCTGCTGTGACTCAAAGATTTTCGAATCGGACGAAAAACTGATAGTGAATTGTAACGTTCAGGGCCTCCTAATGACGATGGAACACTCAAATTGCGTCCCGATTCAATACATCGTCCTCCAGCAGACTTGTCTCCATAGGTCGATTGCTGCCTCGGGCACGTTATGGCCTTTCTGCTGTGAGTCTAGATTATAGAATGGGATGAAAAACTGATAGTGAATTGTAACTTTCAGGGCCACCTAATGACGATGGATCACTCAAATTGCGTCCCGATTCAATACATCGTCCTCCAGCAGACTTGTCTCCATGGGTCGATTGCTGCCTCGGGCACCTTATGGCCGTTCTGCTGTGAGTCTAGATTATAGAATGGGATGAAAAACTGATAGTGAATTGTAACGTTCAGGGCCGCCTAATGACGATGGATCACTCAAATTGCGTCCCGATTCAATACATCGTCCTCCAGCAGACTTGTCTCCATGGGTCGATTGCTGCCTCGGGCACCTTATGGCCGTTCTGCTGTGAGTCAAAGATTTTCGAATCGGACGAAAAACTGATAGTGATTTGTAACATTCAGGGCCACCTAATGACGATGGACCACACAAATTGCGTCCCGATTCAATACATCGTCCTCCAGCAGACTTGTCTCCATGGGTCTATTGCTGCATCGGGCACCTTATGGCAGGACTGCTGTGACTCAAAGATTTTCGAATCGGACGAAAAACTGATAGTGAATTGTAACGTTCAGGGCCTCCTAATGACGATGGAACACTCAAATTGCGTCCCGATTCAATACATCGTCCTCCAGCAGACTTGTCTCCATGGGTCGATTGCTGCCTCGGGCACCTTATGGCCGTTCTGCTGTGAGTCTAGATTATAGAATGGGATGAAAAACTGATAGTGAATTGTAACTTTCAGGGCCACCTAATGACGATGGATCACTCAAATTGCGTCCCGATTCAATACATCGTCCTCCAGCAGACTTGTCTCCATGGGTCGATTGCTGCCTCGGGCACCTTATGGCCGTTCTGCTGTGAGTCAAAGATTTTCGAATCGGACGAAAAACTGATGGTGATGTGTAACATTCAGGGACACCTAATGACGATGGACCACACAAATTGCGTCCCGATTCAGTACATCGTCCACTAGCCGACTTGACTCCATGGGACTATTGCTGCCTCGGGCACCTTATGACCGTTCTGCTGTGAGTCTAGATTATAGAATGGGATGAAAAACTGATAGTGAATTGTAACGTTCAGGGCCTCCTAATGACGATGGAACACTCAAATTGCGTCCCGATTCAATACATCGTCCTCCAGCAGACTTGTCTCCATGCGTCTATTGCTGCCTCGGGCACCTTATGGCCGTTCTGCTGTGAGTCAAAGATTTTCGAATCGGACGAAAAACTGATAGTGAATTGTAACTCTCACGGCCACCTAATGACGATGGATCACTCAAATTGCGTCCCGATTCAATACATCGTCCTCCAGCAGACTTGTCTCCATGGGTCGATTGCTGCCTCGGGCACCTTATGGCCGTTCTGCTGTGAGTCAAAGATTTTCGAATCGGACGAAAAACTGATAGTGATTTGTAACATTCAGGGCCACCTAATGACGATGGACCACACAAATTGCGTCCCGATTCAATACATCGTCCTCCAGCAGACTTGTCTCCATGGGTCGATTGCTGCCTCGGGCACCTTATGGCCGTTCTGCTGTGAGTCAAAGATTTTCGAATCGGACGAAAAACTTATAGTGATTTGTAGCATTCAGGGCCACCTAATGACGATGGACCACACAAATTGCGTCCCGATTCAGTACATCGTCCACTAGCCGACTTTACTCCATGGGACTATTGCTGCCTCGGGCACCTTATGGCCGTTCTGCTGTGAGTCTAGATTATAGAATGGGATGAAAAACTGATAGTGAATTGTAACGTTCATGGCCGCCTAATGACGATGGATCACTCAAATTGCGTCCCGATTCAATACATCGTCCTCCAGCAGACTTGTCTCCATGGGTCTATTGCTGCATCGGGCACCTTATGGCAGGCCTGCTGTGACTCAAAGATTTTCGAATCGGACGAAAAACTGATAGTGAATTGTAACGTTCAGGGCCTCCTAATGACGATGGAACACTCAAATTGCGTCCCGATTCAATACATCGTCCTCCAGCAGACTTGTCTCCTTAGGTCGATTGCTGCCTCGGGCACCTTATGGCCTTTCTGCTGTGAGTCTAGATTATAGAATGGGATGAAAAACTGATAGTGAATTGTAACTTTCAGGGCCACCTAATGACGATGGATCACTCAAATTGCGTCCCGATTCAATACATCGTCCTCCAGCAGACTTGTCTCCATGGGTCGATTGCTGCCTCGGGCACCTTATGGCCGTTCTGCTGTGAGTCTAGATTATAGAATGGGATGAAAAACTGATAGTGAATTGTAACGTTCAGGGCCGCCTAATGACGATGGATCACTCAAATTGCGTCCCGATTCAATACATCGTCCTCCAGCAGACTTGTCTCCATGGGTCGATTGCTGCCTCGGGCACCTTATGGCCGTTCTGCTGTGAGTCAAAGATTTTCGAATCGGACGAAAAACTGATAGTGATTTGTAACATTCAGGGCCACCTAATGACGATGGACCACACAAATTGCGTCCCGATTCAATACATCGTCCTCCAGCAGACTTGTCTCCATGGGTCTATTGCTGCATCGGGCACCTTATGGCAGGACTGCTGTGACTCAAAGATTTTCGAATCGGACGAAAAACTGATAGTGAATTGTAACGTTCAGGGCCTCCTAATGACGATGGAACACTCAAATTGCGTCCCGATTCAATACATCGTCCTCCAGCAGACTTGTCTCCATGGGTCGATTGCTGCCTCGGGCACCTTATGGCCGTTCTGCTGTGAGTCTAGATTATAGAATGGGATGAAAAACTGATAGTGAATTGTAACTTTCAGGGCCACCTAATGACGATGGATCACTCAAATTGCGTCCCGATTCAATACGTCGTCCTCCAGCAGACTTGTCTCCATGGGTCGATTGCTGCCTCGGGCACCTTATGGCCGTTCTGCTGTGAGTCAAAGATTTTCGAATCGGACGAAAAACTGATGGTGATGTGTAACATTCAGGGACACCTAATGACGATGGACCACACAAATTGCGTCCCGATTCAGTACATCGTCCACTAGCCGACTTGACTCCATGGGACTATTGCTGCCTCGGGCACCTTATGACCGTTCTGCTGTGAGTCTAGATTATAGAATGGGATGAAAAACTGATAGTGAATTGTAACGTTCAGGGCCTCCTAATGACGATGGAACACTCAAATTGCGTCCCGATTCAATACATCGTCCTCCAGCAGACTTGTCTCCATGCGTCTATTGCTGCCTCGGGCACCTTATGGCCGTTGTGCTGTGAGTCAAAGATTTTCGAATCGGACGAAAAACTGATAGTGAATTGTAACTCTCAGGGCCACCTAATGACGATGGATCACTCAAATTGCGTCCCGATTCAATACATCGTCCTCCAGCAGACTTGTCTCCATGGGTCGATTGCTGCCTCGGGCACCTTATGGCCGTTCTGCTGTGAGTCAAAGATTTTCGAATCGGACGAAAAACTGATAGTGATTTGTAACATTCAGGGCCACCTAATGACGATGGACCACACAAATTGCGTCCCGATTCAATACATCGTCCTCCAGCAGACTTGTCTCCATGGGTCGATTGCTGCCTCGGGCACCTTATGGCCGTTCTGCTGTGAGTCAAAGATTTTCGAATCGCACGAAAAACTTATAGTGATTTGTAACATTCAGGGCCACCTAATGACGATGGACCACACAAATTGCGTCCCGATTCAGTACATCGTCCACTAGCCGACTTGACTCCATGGGACTATTGCTGACTCGGGCACCTTATGGCCGTTCTGCTGTGAGTCTAGATTATAGAATGGGATGAAAAACTGATAGTGAATTGTAACGTTCATGGCCGCCTAATGACGATGGATCACTCAAATTGCGTCCCGATTCAATACATCGTCCTCCAGCAGACTTGTCTCCATGGGTCTATTGCTGCATCGGGCACCTTATGGCAGGCCTGCTGTGACTCAAAGATTTTCGAATCGGACGAAAAACTGATAGTGAATTGTAACGTTCAGGGCCTCCTAATGACGATGGAACACTCAAATTGCGTCCCGATTCAATACATCGTCCTCCAGCAGACTTGTCTCCATAGGTCGATTGCTGCCTCGGGCACCTTATGGCCTTTCTGCTGTGAGTCTAGATTATAGAATGGGATGAAAAACTGATAGTGAATTGTAACTTTCAGGGCCACCTAATGACGATGGATCACTCAAATTGCGTCCCGATTCAATACATCGTCCTCCAGCAGACTTGTCTCCATGGGTCGATTGCTGCCTCGGGCACCTTATGGCCGTTCTGCTGTGAGTCTAGATTATAGAATGGGATGAAAAACTGATAGTGAATTGTAACGTTCAGGGCCGCCTAATGACGATGGATCACTCAAATTGCGTCCCGATTCAATACATCGTCCTCCAGCAGACTTGTCTCCATGGGTCGATTGCTGCCTCGGGCACCTTATGGCCGTTCTGCTGTGAGTCAAAGATTTTCGAATCGGACGAAAAACTGATAGTGATTTGTAACATTCAGGGCCACCTAATGACGATGGACCACACAAATTGCGTCCCGATTCAATACATCGTCCTCCAGCAGACTTGTCTCCATGGGTCTATTGCTGCATCGGGCACCTTATGGCAGGACTGCTGTGACTCAAAGATTTTCGAATCGGACGAAAAACTGATAGTGAATTGTAACGTTCAGGGCCTCCTAATGACGATGGAACACTCAAATTGCGTCCCGATTCAATACATCGTCCTCCAGCAGACTTGTCTCCATGGGTCGATTGCTGCCTCGGGCACCTTATGGCCGTTCTGCTGTGAGTCTAGATTATAGAATGGGATGAAAAACTGATAGTGAATTGTAACTTTCAGGGCCACCTAATGACGATGGATCACTCAAATTGCGTCCCGATTCAATACATCGTCCTCCAGCAGACTTGTCTCCATGGGTCGATTGCTGCCTCGGGCACCTTATGGCCGTTCTGCTGTGAGTCAAAGATTTTCGAATCGGACGAAAAACTGATGGTGATGTGTAACATTCAGGGACACCTAATGACGATGGACCACACAAATTGCGTCCCGATTCAGTACATCGTCCACTAGCCGACTTGACTCCATGGGACTATTGCTGCCTCGGGCACCTTATGACCGTTCTGCTGTGAGTCTAGATTATAGAATGGGATGAAAAACTGATAGTGAATTGTAACGTTCAGGGCCTCCTAATGACGATGGAACACTCAAATTGCGTCCCGATTCAATACATCGTCCTCCAGCAGACTTGTCTCCATGCGTCTATTGCTGCCTCGGGCACCTTATGGCCGTTGTGCTGTGAGTCAAAGATTTTCGAATCGGACGAAAAACTGATAGTGAATTGTAACTCTCAGGGCCACCTAATGACGATGGATCACTCAAATTGCGTCCCGATTCAATACATCGTCCTCCAGCAGACTTGTCTCCATGGGTCGATTGCTGCCTCGGGCACCTTATGGCCGTTCTGCTGTGAGTCAAAGATTTTCGAATCGGACGAAAAACTGATAGTGATTTGTAACATTCAGGGCCACCTAATGACGATGGACCACACAAATTGCGTCCCGATTCAATACATCGTCCTCCAGCAGACTTGTCTCCATGGGTCGATTGCTGCCTCGGGCACCTTATGGCCGTTCTGCTGTGAGTCAAAGATTTTCGAATCGCACGAAAAACTTATAGTGATTTGTAACATTCAGGGCCACCTAATGACGATGGACCACACAAATTGCGTCCCGATTCAGTACATCGTCCACTAGCCGACTTGACTCCATGGGACTATTGCTGACTCGGGCACCTTATGGCCGTTCTGCTGTGAGTCTAGATTATAGAATGGGATGAAAAACTGATAGTGAATTGTAACGTTCATGGCCGCCTAATGACGATGGATCACTCAAATTGCGTCCCGATTCAATACATCGTCCTCCAGCAGACTTGTCTCCATGGGTCTATTGCTGCATCGGGCACCTTATGGCAGGCCTGCTGTGACTCAAAGATTTTCGAATCGGACGAAAAACTGATAGTGAATTGTAACGTTCAGGGCCTCCTAATGACGATGGAACACTCAAATTGCGTCCCGATTCAATACATCGTCCTCCAGCAGACTTGTCTCCATAGGTCGATTGCTGCCTCGGGCACCTTATGGCCTTTCTGCTGTGAGTCTAGATTATAGAATGGGATGAAAAACTGATAGTGAATTGTAACTTTCAGGGCCACCTAATGACGATGGATCACTCAAATTGCGTCCCGATTCAATACATCGTCCTCCAGCAGACTTGTCTCCATGGGTCGATTGCTGCCTCGGGCACCTTATGGCCGTTCTGCTGTGAGTCTAGATTATAGAATGGGATGAAAAACTGATAGTGAATTGTAACGTTCAGGGCCGCCTAATGACGATGGATCACTCAAATTGCGTCCCGATTCAATACATCGTCCTCCAGCAGACTTGTCTCCATGGGTCGATTGCTGCCTCGGGCACCTTATGGCCGTTCTGCTGTGAGTCAAAGATTTTCGAATCGGACGAAAAACTGATAGTGATTTGTAACATTCAGGGCCACCTAATGACGATGGACCACACAAATTGCGTCCCGATTCAATACATCGTCCTCCAGCAGACTTGTCTCCATGGGTCTATTGCTGCATCGGGCACCTTATGGCAGGACTGCTGTGACTCAAAGATTTTCGAATCGGACGAAAAACTGATAGTGAATTGTAACGTTCAGGGCCTCCTAATGACGATGGAACACTCAAATTGCGTCCCGATTCAATACATCGTCCTCCAGCAGACTTGTCTCCATGGGTCGATTGCTGCCTCGGGCACCTTATGGCCGTTCTGCTGTGAGTCTAGATTATAGAATGGGATGAAAAACTGATAGTGAATTGTAACTTTCAGGGCCACCTAATGACGATGGATCACTCAAATTGCGTCCCGATTCAATACATCGTCCTCCAGCAGACTTGTCTCCATGGGTCGATTGCTGCCTCGGGCACCTTATGGCCGTTCTGCTGTGAGTCAAAGATTTTCGAATCGGACGAAAAACTGATGGTGATGTGTAACATTCAGGGACACCTAATGACGATGGACCACACAAATTGCGTCCCGATTCAGTACATCGTCCACTAGCCGACTTGACTCCATGGGACTATTGCTGCCTCGGGCACCTTATGACCGTTCTGCTGTGAGTCTAGATTATAGAATGGGATGAAAAACTGATAGTGAATTGTAACGTTCAGGGCCTCCTAATGACGATGGAACACTCAAATTGCGTCCCGATTCAATACATCGTCCTCCAGCAGACTTGTCTCCATGCGTCTATTGCTGCCTCGGGCACCTTATGGCCGTTGTGCTGTGAGTCAAAGATTTTCGAATCGGACGAAAAACTGATAGTGAATTGTAACTCTCAGGGCCACCTAATGACGATGGATCACTCAAATTGCGTCCCGATTCAATACATCGTCCTCCAGCAGACTTGTCTCCATGGGTCGATTGCTGCCTCGGGCACCTTATGGCCGTTCTGCTGTGAGTCAAAGATTTTCGAATCGGACGAAAAACTTATAGTGATTTGTAACATTCAGGGCCACCTAATGACGATGGACCACACAAATTGCGTCCCGATTCAGTACATCGTCCACTAGCCGACTTGACTCCATGGGACTATTGCTGACTCGGGCACCTTATGGCCGTTCTGCTGTGAGTCTAGATTATAGAATGGGATGAAATTTGATAGTGAATTGTAACGTTCATGGCCGCCTAATGACGATGGATCACTCAAATTGCGTCCCGATTCAATACATCGTCCTCCAGCAGACTTGTCTCCATGGGTCTATTGCTGCATCGGGCACCTTATGGCAGGCCTGCTGTGACTCAAAGATTTTCGAATCGGACGAAAAACTGATAGTGAATTGTAACGTTCAGGGCCTCCTAATGACGATGGAACACTCAAATTGCGTCCCGATTCAATACATCGTCCTCCAGCAGACTTGTCTCCATGGGTCGATTGCTGCCTCGGGCACCTTATGGCCGTTCTGCTGTGAGTCTAGATTATAGAATGGGATGAAAAACTGATAGTGAATTGTAACTTTCAGGGCCACCTAATGACGATGGATCACTCACATTGCGTCCCGATTCAATACATCGTCCTCCAGCAGACTTGTCTCCACGGGTCGATTGCTGCCTCGGGCACCTTATGGCCGTTCTGCTGTGAGTCTAGATTATAGAATGGGATGAAAAACTGATAGTGAATTGTAACGTTCAGGGCCGCCTAATGAGGATGGATCACTCAAATTGCGTCCCGATTCAATACATCGTCCTCCAGCAGACTTGTCTCCATGGGTCTATTGCTGCATCGGGCACCTTATGGCAGGCCTGCTGTGACTCAAAGATTTTCGAATCGGACGAAAAACTGATAGTGAATTGTAACTTTCAGGGCCTCCTAATGACGATGGAACACTCAAATTGCGTCCCGATTCAATACATCGTCCTCCAGCAGACTTGTCTCCATGGGTCGATTGCTGCCTCGGGCACCTTATGGCCGTTCTGCTGTGAGTCTAGATTATAGAATGGGATGAAAAACTGATAGTGAAGTGTAACTCTCAGGGCCACCTAATGACGATGGATCACTCAAATTGCGTCCCGATTCAATACATCGTCCTCCAGCAGACTTGTCTCCATGGGTCGATTGCTGCCTCGGGCACCTTATGGCCGTTCTGCTGTGAGTCAAAGATTTTCGAATCGGACGAAAAACTGATAGTGATGTGTAACATTCAGGGCCACCTAATGACGATGGACCACACAAATTGCGTCCCGATTCAGTACATCGTCCACTAGCCGACTTGACTCCATGGGACTATTGCTGCCTCGGGCACCTTATGACCGTTCTGCTGTGAGTCTAGATTATAGAATGGGATGAAAAACTGATAGTGAATTGTAACGTTCAGGGCCTCCTAATGACGATGGAACACTCAAATTGCGTCCCCATTCAATACATCGTCCTCCAGCAGACTTGTCTCCATGCGTCTATTGCTGCCTCGGGCACCTTATGGCCGTTCTGCTGTGAGTCAAAGATTTTCGAATCGGACGAAAAACTGATAGTGAATTGTAACTCTCACGGCCACCTAATGACGATGGATCACTCAAATTGCGTCCCGATTCAATACATCGTCCTCCAGCAGACTTGTCTCCATGGGTCGATTGCTGCCTCGGGCACCTTATGGCCGTTCTGCTGTGAGTCAAAGATTTTCGAATCGGACGAAAAACTGATAGTGATTTGTAACATTCAGGGCCACCTAATGACGATGGACCACACAAATTGCGTCCCGATTCAATACATCGTCCTCCAGCAGACTTGTCTCCATGGGTCTATTGCGTCATCGGGCACCTTATGGCAGGACTGCTGTGACTCAAAGATTTTCGAATCGGACGAAAAACTGATAGTGAATTGTAACGTTCAGGGCCTCCTAATGACGATGGAACACTCAAATTGCGTCCCGATTCAATACATCGTCCTCCAGCAGACTTGTCTCCATGGGTCGATTGCTGCCTCGGGCACCTTATGGCCGTTCTGCTGTGAGTCAAAGATTTTCGAATCGGACGAAAAACTTATAGTGATTTGTAACATTCAGGGCCACCTAATGACGATGGACCACACAAATTGCGTCCCGATTCAGTACATCGTCCACTAGCCGACTTGACTCCATGGGACTATTGCTGCCTCGGGCACCTTATGGCGGTTCTGCTGTGAGTCTAGATTATAGAATGGGATGAAAAACTGATAGTGAATTGTAACGTTCAGGGCCGCCTAATGACGATGGATCACTCAAATTGCGTCCCGATTCAATACATCGTCCTCCAGCAGACTTGTCTCCATGGGTCTATTGCTGCATCGGGCACCTTATGGCAGGCCTGCTGTGACTCAAAGATTTTCGAATCGGACGAAAAACTGATAGTGAATTGTAACGTTCAGGTCCTCCTAATGACGATGGAACACTCAAATTGCGTCCCGATTCAGTACATCGTCCTCCAGCAGACTTGTCTCCATGGGTCGATTGCTGCCTCGGGCACCTTATGGCCGTTCTGCTGTGAGTCTAGATTATAGAATGGGATGAAAAACTGATAGTGAATTGTAACTCTCAGGGCCACCTAATGACGATGGATCACTCAAATTGCGTCCCGATTCAATACATCGTCCTCCAGCAGACTTGTCTCCATGGGTCGATTGCTGCCTCGGGCACCTTATGGCCGTTCTGCTGTGAGTCAAAGATTTTCGAATCGGACGAAAAACTGATAGTGATGTGTAACATTCAGGGCCACCTAATGACGATGGACCACACAAATTGCGTCCCGATTCAGTACATCGTCCACTAGCCGACTTGACTCCATGGGACTATTGCTGCCTCGGGCACCTTATGACCGTTCTGCTGTGGGTCTAGATTATAGAATGGGATGAAAAACTGATAGTGAATTGTAACGTTCAGGGCCTCCTAATGACGATGGAACACTCAAATAACGTCCCGATTCAATACATCTTCCTCCAGCAGACTTGTCTCCATGCGTCTATTGCTGCACCGGGCACCTTATGGCAGGACTGCTGTGACTCAAAGATTTTCGAATCGGACGAAAAACTGATAGTGAATTGTAACGTTCAGGGCCTCCTAATGACGATGGAACACTCAAATTGCGTCCCGATTCAATACATCGTCCTCCAGCAGACTTGTCTCCATGGGTCGATTGCTGCCTCGGGCACCTTATGGCCGTTCTGCTGTGAGTCTAGATTATAGAATGGGATGAAAAACTGATAGTGAATTGTAACTTTCAGGGCCACCTAATAACGATGGATCACTCAAATTGCGTCCCGATTCAATACATCGTCCTCCAGCAGACTTGTCTCCATGGGTCGATTGCTGCCTCGGGCACCTTATGGCCGTTCTGCTGTGAGTCAAAGATTTTCGAATCGGACGAAAAACTGATGGTGATGTGTAACATTCAGGGACACCTAATGACGATGGACCACACAAATTGCGTCCCGATTCAGTACATCGTCCACTAGCCGACTTGACTCCATGGGACTATTGCTGCCTCGGGCACCTTATGACCGTTCTGCTGTGAGTCTAGATTATAGAATGGGATGAAAAACTGATAGTGAATTGTAACGTTCAGGGCCTCCTAATGACGATGGAACACTCAAATTGCGTCCCGATTCAATACATCGTCCTCCAGCAGACTTGTCTCCATGCGTCTATTGCTGCCTCGGGCACCTTATGGCCGTTCTGCTGTGAGTCAAAGATTTTCGAATCGGACGAAAAACTGATAGTGAATTGTAACTCTCAAGTCCACCTAATGACGATGGATCACTCAAATTGCGTCCCGATTCAATACATCGTCCTCCAGCAGACTTGTCTCCATGGGTCGATTGCTGCCTCGGGCACCTTATGGCCGTTCTGCTGTGAGTCAAAGATTTTCGAATCGGACGAAAAACTGATGGTGATGTGTAACATTCAGGGACACCTAATGACGATGGACCACACAAATTGCGTCCCGATTCAGTACATCGTCCACTAGCCGACTTGACTCCATGGGACTATTGCTGCCTCGGGCACCTTATGACCGTTCTGCTGTGAGTCTAGATTATAGAATGGGATGAAAAACTGATAGTGAATTGTAACGTTCAGGGCCTCCTAATGACAATGGAACACTCAAATTGCGTCCCGATTCAATACATCGTCCTCCAGCAGACTTGTCTCCATGCGTCTATTGCTGCCTCGGGCACCTTATGGCCGTTCTGCTGTGAGTCAAAGATTTTCGAATCGGACGAAAAACTGATAGTGAATTGTAACTCTCAGGGCCATCTAATGACGATGGATCACTCAAATTGCGTCCCGATTCAATACATCGTCCTCCAGCTGACTTGTCTCCATGGGTCGATTGCTGCCTCGGGCACCTTATGGCCGTTCTGCTGTGAGTCAAAGATTTTCGAATCGGACGAAAAACTGATAGTGATGTGTAACATTCAGGGCCACCTAATGACGATGGACCACACAAATTGCGTCCCGATTCAGTACATCGTCCACTAGCCGACTTGACTCCATGGGACTATTGCTGCCTCGGGCACCTTATGACCGTTCTGCTGTGGGTCTAGATTATAGAATGGGATGAAAAACTGATAGTGAATTGTAACGTTCAGGGCCTCCTAATGACGATGGAACACTCAAATAACGTCCCGATTCAATACATCGTCCTCCAGCAGACTTGTCTCCATGCGTCTATTGCTGCATCGGGCACCTTATGGCAGGACTGCTGTGACTCAAAGATTTTCGAATCGGACGAAAAACTGATAGTGAATTGTAACGTTCAGGGCCTCCTAATGACGATGGAACACTCAAATTGCGTCCCGATTCAATACATCGTCCTCCAGCAGACTTGTCTCCATGGGTCGATTGCTGCCTCGGGCACCTTATGGCCGTTCTGCTGTGAGTCTAGATTATAGAATGGGATGAAAAACTGATAGTGAATTGTAACTTTCAGGGCCACCTAATAACGATGGATCACTCAAATTGCGTCCCGATTCAATACATCGTCCTCCAGCAGACTTGTCTCCATGGGTCGATTGCTGCCTCGGGCACCTTATGGCCGTTCTGCTGTGAGTCAAAGATTTTCGAATCGGACGAAAAACTGATGGTGATGTGTAACATTCAGGGACACCTAATGACGATGGACCACACAAATTGCGTCCCGATTCAGTACATCGTCCACTAGCCGACTTGACTCCATGGGACTATTGCTGCCTCGGGCACCTTATGACCGTTCTGCTGTGAGTCTAGATTATAGAATGGGATGAAAAACTGATAGTGAATTGTAACGTTCAGGACCTCCTAATGACGATGGAACACTCAAATTGCGTCCCGATTCAATACATCGTCCTCCAGCAGACTTGTCTCCATGCGTCTATTGCTGCCTCGGGCACCTTATGGCCGTTCTGCTGTGAGTCAAAGATTTTCGAATCGGACGAAAAACTGATAGTGAATTGTAACTCTCAAGTCCACCTAATGACGATGGATCACTCAAATTGCGTCCCGATTCAATACATCGTCCTCCAGCAGACTTGTCTCCATGGGTCGATTGCTGCCTCGGGCACCTTATGGCCGTTCTGCTGTGAGTCAAAGATTTTCGAATCGGACGAAAAACTGATGGTGATGTGTAACATTCAGGGACACCTAATGACGATGGACCACACAAATTGCGTCCCGATTCAGTACATCGTCCACTAGCCGACTTGACTCCATGGGACTATTGCTGCCTCGGGCACCTTATGACCGTTCTGCTGTGAGTCTAGATTATAGAATGGGATGAAAAACTGATAGTGAATTGTAACGTTCAGGGCCTCCTAATGACAATGGAACACTCAAATTGCGTCCCGATTCAATACATCGTCCTCCAGCAGACTTGTCTCCATGCGTCTATTGCTGCCTCGGGCACCTTATGGCCGTTCTGCTGTGAGTCAAAGATTTTCGAATCGGACGAAAAACTGATAGTGAATTGTAACTCTCAGGGCCATCTAATGACGATGGATCACTCAAATTGCGTCCCGATTCAATACATCGTCCTCCAGCTGACTTGTCTCCATGGGTCGATTGCTGCCTCGGGCACCTTATGGCCGTTCTGCTGTGAGTCAAAGATTTTCGAATCGGACGAAAAACTGATAGTGATTTGTAACATTCAGGGCCACCTAATGACGATGGACCACACAAATTGCGTCCCGATTCAATACATCGTCCTCCAGCAGACTTGTCTCCATCGGTCGATTGCTGCCTCGGGCACCTTATGGCCGTTCTGCTGTGAGTCAAAGATTTTCGAATCGGACGAAAAACTTATAGTGATTTGTAACATTCAGGGCCACCTAATGACGATGGACCACACAAATTGCGTCCCGATTCAGTACATCGTCCACTAGCCGACTTGACTCCATGGGACTATTGCTGCCTCGGGCTCCTTATGGCCGTTCTGCTGTGAGTCTAGATTATAGAATGGGATGAAAAACTGATAGTGAATTGTAACGTTCATGGCCGCCTAATGACGATGGATCACTCAAATTGCGTCCCGATTCAATACATCGTCCTCCAGCAGACTTGTCTCCATGGGTCTATTGCTGCATCGGGCACCTTATGGCAGGCCTGCTGTGACTCAAAGATTTTCTTATCGGACGAAAAACTGATAGTGAATTGTAACGTTCAGGGCCTCCTAATGACGATGGAACACTCAAATTGCGTCCCGATTCAATACATCGTCCTCCAGCAGACTTGTCTCCATGGGTCGATTGCTGCCTCGGGCACCTTATGGCCGTTCTGCTGTGAGTCTAGATTATAGAATGGGATGAAAAACTGATAGTGAATTGTAACTTTCAGGGCCACCTAATGACGATGGATCACTCAAATTGCGTCCCGATTCAATACATCGTCCTCCAGCAGACTTGTCTCCATGGGTCGATTGATGCCTCGGGCACCTTATGGCCGTTCTGCTGTGAGTCTAGATTATAGAATGGGATGAAAAACTGATAGTGAATTGTAGCGTTCAGGGCCGCCTAATGACGATGGATCACTCAAATTGCGTCCCGATTCAATACATCGTCCTCCAGCAGACTTGTCTCCATGGGTCTATTGCTGCATCGGGCACCTTATGGCAGGCCTGATAGTGAATTGTAACGTTCAGGGCCATCTAATGACGATGGAACACTCAAATTGCGTCCCGATTCAATACATGGTCCTACAGCAGACTTGTCTCCATGCGTCTATTGCTGCCTCGGGCACCTTATGGCCGTTCTGCTGAGTCAAAGATTTTCGAATCGGACGAAAAACTGATAGTGAATTGTAACGTTCAGGGCCACCTAATGACGATGGATCACTCAAATTACGTCCCGATTCAATACATCGTCCTCCAGCCGACTTGACTCCATGGGTCTATTGCTGCCTCGGGCACCTTATGGCCGTTCTGCTGTGAGTCTAGATTATCGAATGGGACAAAAAACTGATAGTGAATTGTAACGTTCAGGTCCTCCTAATGACGATGGATCACTCAAATTGCGTCCCGATTCAATACATCGTCCTCCAGCAGACTTGTCTCCATGGTTCTATTGCAGCCTTGGGCACCTTATGGCCGTTCTGCTGTGAGTCTAGATTATCGAATGGGACGAAAAACTGGTAGTGAATTGTAACGTTCAGGGCCACCTAATGACGATGGATCACTCAAATTGCGTCCCGATTCAATACATCGTCCTCCAGCCGACTTGACACCATGGGTCTATTGCTGCCTCGGGCACCTTATGGCCGTTCTGCTGTGAGTCTAGATTATCGAATGGGACGAAAAACTGATAGTGAATGGTAACGTTCAGGGCCTCCTAATGACGATGGATCACTCAAATTGCGTCCCGATTGAATACATCGTCCTCCAACCGACTTGACTCCATGGGTCTATTGCTGCCTCGGGCACCTTATGGCCGTTCTGCTGTGAGTCTAGATTATTGAATGGGACGAAAAACTGATAGTGAATTGTAACTCTCAAGTCCACCTAATGACGATGGATCACTCAAATTGCGTCCCGATTCAATACATCGTCCTCCAGCAGACTTGTCTCCATGGGTCGATTGCTGCCTCGGGCACCTTATGGCCGTTCTGCTGTGAGTCAAAGATTTTCGAATCGGACGAAAAACTGATGGTGATGTGTAACATTCAGGGACACCTAATGACGATGGACCACACAAATTGCGTCCCGATTCAGTACATCGTCCACTAGCCGACTTGACTCCATGGGACTATTGCTGCCTCGGGCACCTTATGACCGTTCTGCTGTGAGTCTAGATTATAGAATGGGATGAAAAACTGATAGTGAATTGTAACGTTCAGGGCCTCCTAATGACAATGGAACACTCAAATTGCGTCCCGATTCAATACATCGTCCTCCAGCAGACTTGTCTCCATGCGTCTATTGCTGCCTCGGGCACCTTATGGCCGTTCTGCTGTGAGTCAAAGATTTTCGAATCGGACGAAAAACTGATAGTGAATTGTAACTCTCAGGGCCATCTAATGACGATGGATCACTCAAATTGCGTCCCGATTCAATACATCGTCCTCCAGCTGACTTGTCTCCATGGGTCGATTGCTGCCTCGGGCACCTTATGGCCGTTCTGCTGTGAGTCAAAGATTTTCGAATCGGACGAAAAACTGATAGTGATGTGTAACATTCAGGGCCACCTAATGACGATGGACCACACAAATTGCGTCCCGATTCAGTACATCGTCCACTAGCCGACTTGACTCCATGGGACTATTGCTGCCTCGGGCACCTTATGACCGTTCTGCTGTGGGTCTAGATTATAGAATGGGATGAAAAACTGATAGTGAATTGTAACGTTCAGGGCCTCCTAATGACGATGGAACACTCAAATAACGTCCCGATTCAATACATCGTCCTCCAGCAGACTTGTCTCCATGCGTCTATTGCTGCATCGGGCACCTTATGGCAGGACTGCTGTGACTCAAAGATTTTCGAATCGGACGAAAAACTGATAGTGAATTGTAACGTTCAGGGCCTCCTAATGACGATGGAACACTCAAATTGCGTCCCGATTCAATACATCGTCCTCCAGCAGACTTGTCTCCATGGGTCGATTGCTGCCTCGGGCACCTTATGGCCGTTCTGCTGTGAGTCTAGATTATAGAATGGGATGAAAAACTGATAGTGAATTGTAACTTTCAGGGCCACCTAATAACGATGGATCACTCAAATTGCGTCCCGATTCAATACATCGTCCTCCAGCAGACTTGTCTCCATGGGTCGATTGCTGCCTCGGGCACCTTATGGCCGTTCTGCTGTGAGTCAAAGATTTTCGAATCGGACGAAAAACTGATGGTGATGTGTAACATTCAGGGACACCTAATGACGATGGACCACACAAATTGCGTCCCGATTCAGTACATCGTCCACTAGCCGACTTGACTCCATGGGACTATTGCTGCCTCGGGCACCTTATGACCGTTCTGCTGTGAGTCTAGATTATAGAATGGGATGAAAAACTGATAGTGAATTGTAACGTTCAGGACCTCCTAATGACGATGGAACACTCAAATTGCGTCCCGATTCAATACATCGTCCTCCAGCAGACTTGTCTCCATGCGTCTATTGCTGCCTCGGGCACCTTATGGCCGTTCTGCTGTGAGTCAAAGATTTTCGAATCGGACGAAAAACTGATAGTGAATTGTAACTCTCAAGTCCACCTAATGACGATGGATCACTCAAATTGCGTCCCGATTCAATACATCGTCCTCCAGCAGACTTGTCTCCATGGGTCGATTGCTGCCTCGGGCACCTTATGGCCGTTCTGCTGTGAGTCAAAGATTTTCGAATCGGACGAAAAACTGATGGTGATGTGTAACATTCAGGGACACCTAATGACGATGGACCACACAAATTGCGTCCCGATTCAGTACATCGTCCACTAGCCGACTTGACTCCATGGGACTATTGCTGCCTCGGGCACCTTATGACCGTTCTGCTGTGAGTCTAGATTATAGAATGGGATGAAAAACTGATAGTGAATTGTAACGTTCAGGGCCTCCTAATGACAATGGAACACTCAAATTGCGTCCCGATTCAATACATCGTCCTCCAGCAGACTTGTCTCCATGCGTCTATTGCTGCCTCGGGCACCTTATGGCCGTTCTGCTGTGAGTCAAAGATTTTCGAATCGGACGAAAAACTGATAGTGAATTGTAACTCTCAGGGCCATCTAATGACGATGGATCACTCAAATTGCGTCCCGATTCAATACATCGTCCTCCAGCTGACTTGTCTCCATGGGTCGATTGCTGCCTCGGGCACCTTATGGCCGTTCTGCTGTGAGTCAAAGATTTTCGAATCGGACGAAAAACTGATAGTGATTTGTAACATTCAGGGCCACCTAATGACGATGGACCACACAAATTGCGTCCCGATTCAATACATCGTCCTCCAGCAGACTTGTCTCCATCGGTCGATTGCTGCCTCGGGCACCTTATGGCCGTTCTGCTGTGAGTCAAAGATTTTCGAATCGGACGAAAAACTTATAGTGATTTGTAACATTCAGGGCCACCTAATGACGATGGACCACACAAATTGCGTCCCGATTCAGTACATCGTCCACTAGCCGACTTGACTCCATGGGACTATTGCTGCCTCGGGCACCTTATGGCCGTTCTGCTGTGAGTCTAGATTATAGAATGGGATGAAAAACTGATAGTGAATTGTAACGTTCATGGCCGCCTAATGACGATGGATCACTCAAATTGCGTCCCGATTCAATACATCGTCCTCCAGCAGACTTGTCTCCATGGGTCTATTGCTGCATCGGGCACCTTATGGCAGGCCTGCTGTGACTCAAAGATTTTCTTATCGGACGAAAAACTGATAGTGAATTGTAACGTTCAGGGCCTCCTAATGACGATGGAACACTCAAATTGCGTCCCGATTCAATACATCGTCCTCCAGCAGACTTGTCTCCATGGGTCGATTGCTGCCTCGGGCACCTTATGGCCGTTCTGCTGTGAGTCTAGATTATAGAATGGGATGAAAAACTGATAGTGAATTGTAACTTTCAGGGCCACCTAATGACGATGGATCACTCAAATTGCGTCCCGATTCAATACATCGTCCTCCAGCAGACTTGTCTCCATGGGTCGATTGATGCCTCGGGCACCTTATGGCCGTTCTGCTGTGAGTCTAGATTATAGAATGGGATGAAAAACTGATAGTGAATTGTAGCGTTCAGGGCCGCCTAATGACGATGGATCACTCAAATTGCGTCCCGATTCAATACATCGTCCTCCAGCAGACTTGTCTCCATGGGTCTATTGCTGCATCGGGCACCTTATGGCAGGCCTGATAGTGAATTGTAACGTTCAGGGCCATCTAATGACGATGGAACACTCAAATTGCGTCCCGATTCAATACATGGTCCTACAGCAGACTTGTCTCCATGCGTCTATTGCTGCCTCGGGCACCTTATGGCCGTTCTGCTGAGTCAAAGATTTTCGAATCGGACGAAAAACTGATAGTGAATTGTAACGTTCAGGGCCACCTAATGACGATGGATCACTCAAATTACGTCCCGATTCAATACATCGTCCTCCAGCCGACTTGACTCCATGGGTCTATTGCTGCCTCGGGCACCTTATGGCCGTTCTGCTGTGAGTCTAGATTATCGAATGGGACAAAAAACTGATAGTGAATTGTAACGTTCAGGTCCTCCTAATGACGATGGATCACTCAAATTGCGTCCCGATTCAATACATCGTCCTCCAGCAGACTTGTCTCCATGGTTCTATTGCAGCCTTGGGCACCTTATGGCCGTTCTGCTGTGAGTCTAGATTATCGAATGGGACGAAAAACTGGTAGTGAATTGTAACGTTCAGGGCCACCTAATGACGATGGATCACTCAAATTGCGTCCCGATTCAATACATCGTCCTCCAGCCGACTTGACTCCATGGGTCTATTGCTGCCTCGGGCACCTTATGGCCGTTCTGCTGTGAGTCTAGATTATTGAATGGGACGAAAAACTGATAGTGAATTGTAACGTTCAGGGCCTCCTAATGACGATGGATCACTCAAATTGCGTCCCGATTCAATACATCGTCCTCCAGCAGACTTGTCTCCATGGGTCGATTGCTGCCTCGGGCACCTTATGGCCGTTCTGCTGTGTGTCAAAGATTTTCGAGTCGGACGAAAAACTGATAGTGATTTGTAACATTCAGGGCCACCTAATGACGATGGACCACACAAATTGCGTCCCGATTCAGTACATCGTCCACTAGCCGACTTGACTCCATGGGACTATTGTTGCCTCGGGCACCTTATGGCCGTTCTGCTGTGAGTCTAGATTATAGAATGGGATGAAAAACTGATAGTGAATTGTAACGTTCAGGGCCACCTAATGACGATGGATCACTCAAATTGCGTCCTGATTCAATACATCGTCCTCCAGCACACTTGTCTCCATGGGTCTATTGCTGCCTCGGGCACCTTATGGCAGGCCTGCTGTGACTCAAAGATTTTCGAATCGGACGAAAAACTGATAGTGAATTGTAACGTTCAGGGCCTCCTAATGACGATGGAACACTCAAATTGCGTCCCGATTCAATACATGGTCCTACAGCAGACTTGTCTCCATGCGTCTATTGCTGCCTCGGGAAGCTTATGGCCGTTCTGCTGTGAGTCAAAGATTTTCGAATCGGACGAAAAACTGATAGTGAATTGTAACGTTCAGGGCCACCTAATGACGATGGATCACTCAAATTACGTCCCGATTCAATACATCGTCCTCCAGCCGACTTGACTCCATGGGTCTATTGCTGCCTCGGGCACCTTATGGCCGTTCTGCTGTGAGTCTAGATTATCGAATGGGACAAAAAACTGATAGTGAATTGTAACGTTCAGGTCCTCCTAATGACGATGGATCACTCAAATTGCGTCCCGATTCAATACATCGTCCTCCAGCAGACTTGTCTCCATGGGTCTATTGCTGCCTTGGGCACCTTAAGGCCGTTCTGCTGTGAGTCTAGATTATCGAATGGGACGAAAAACTGATAGTGAATTGTAACGTTCAGGGCCACCTAATGACGATGGATCACTCAAATTGCGTCCCGATTCAATACATCGTCCTCCAGCCGATTTGACACCATGGGTCTATTGCTGCCTCTGGCACCTTATGGCCGTTCTGCTGTGAGTCTAGATTATAGAATGGGATGAAAAACTGATAGTGAATTGTAACTTTCAGGGCCACCTAATGACGATGGATCACTCAAATTGCGTCCCGATTCAATACATCGTCCTCCAGCAGACTTGTCTCCATGGGTCGATTGCTGCCTCGGGCACCTTATGGCCGTTCTGCTGTGAGTCAAAGATTTTCGAATCGGACGAAAAACTGATGGTGATGTGTAACATTCAGGGACACCTAATGACGATGGACCACACAAATTGCGTCCCGATTCAGTACATCGTCCACTAGCCGACTTGACTCCATGGGACTATTGCTGCCTCGGGCACCTTATGACCGTTCTGCTGTGAGTCTAGATTATAGAATGGGATGAAAAACTGATAGTGAATTGTAACGTTCAGGGCCTCCTAATGACGATGGAACACTCAAATTGCGTCCCGATTCAATACATCGTCCTCCAGCAGACTTGTCTCCATGCGTCTATTGCTGCCTCGGGCACCTTATGGCCGTTCTGCTGTGAGTCAAAGATTTTCGAATCGGACGAAAAACTGATAGTGAATTGTAACTCTCACGGCCACCTAATGACGATGGATCACTCAAATTGCGTCCCGATTCAATACATCGTCCTCCAGCAGACTTGTCTCCATGGGTCGATTGCTGCCTCGGGCACCTTATGGCCGTTCTGCTGTGAGTCAAAGATTTTCGAATCGGACGAAAAACTGATAGTGATTTGTAACATTCAGGGCCACCTAATGACGATGGACCACACAAATTGCGTCCCGATTCAATACATCGTCCTCCAGCAGACTTGTCTCCATGGGTCGATTGCTGCCTCGGGCACCTTATGGCCGTTCTGCTGTGAGTCAAAGATTTTCGAATCGGACGAAAAACTTATAGTGATTTGTAACATTCAGGGCCACCTAATGACGATGGACCACACAAATTGCGTCCCGATTCAGTACATCGTCCACTAGCCGACTTTACTCCATGGGACTATTGCTGCCTCGGGCACCTTATGGCCGTTCTGCTGTGAGTCTAGATTATAGAATGGGATGAAAAACTGATAGTGAATTGTAACGTTCATGGCCGCCTAATGACGATGGATCACTCAAATTGCGTCCCGATTCAATACATCGTCCTCCAGCAGACTTGTCTCCATGGGTCTATTGCTGCATCGGGCACCTTATGGCAGGCCTGCTGTGACTCAAAGATTTTCGAATCGGACGAAAAACTGATAGTGAATTGTAACGTTCAGGGCCTCCTAATGACGATGGAACACTCAAATTGCGTCCCGATTCAATACATCGTCCTCCAGCAGACTTGTCTCCATAGGTCGATTGCTGCCTCGGGCACCTTATGGCCTTTCTGCTGTGAGTCTAGATTATAGAATGGGATGAAAAACTGATAGTGAATTGTAACTTTCAGGGCCACCTAATGACGATGGATCACTCAAATTGCGTCCCGATTCAATACATCGTCGTCCAGCAGACTTGTCTCCATGGGTCGATTGCTGCCTCGGGCACCTTATGGCCGTTCTGCTGTGAGTCTAGATTATAGAATGGGATGAAAAACTGATAGTGAATTGTAACGTTCAGGGCCGCCTAATGACGATGGATCACTCAAATTGCGTCCCGATTCAATACATCGTCCTCCAGCAGACTTGTCTCCATGGGTCGATTGCTGCCTCGGGCACCTTATGGCCGTTCTGCTGTGAGTCAAAGATTTTCGAATCGGACGAAAAACTGATAGTGATTTGTAACATTCAGGGCCACCTAATGACGATGGACCACACAAATTGCGTCCCGATTCAATACATCGTCCTCCAGCAGACTTGTCTCCATGGGTCTATTGCTGCATCGGGCACCTTATGGCAGGACTGCTGTGACTCAAAGATTTTCGAATCGGACGAAAAACTGATAGTGAATTGTAACGTTCAGGGCCTCCTAATGACGATGGAACACTCAAATTGCGTCCCGATTCAATACATCGTCCTCCAGCAGACTTGTCTCCATGGGTCGATTGCTGCCTCGGGCACCTTATGGCCGTTCTGCTGTGAGTCTAGATTATAGAATGGGATGAAAAACTGATAGTGAATTGTAACTTTCAGGGCCACCTAATGACGATGGATCACTCAAATTGCGTCCCGATTCAATACATCGTCCTCCAGCAGACTTGTCTCCATGGGTCGATTGCTGCCTCGGGCACCTTATGGCCGTTCTGCTGTGAGTCAAAGATTTTCGAATCGGACGAAAAACTGATGGTGATGTGTAACATTCAGGGACACCTAATGACGATGGACCACACAAATTGCGTCCCGATTCAGTACATCGTCCACTAGCCGACTTGACTCCATGGGACTATTGCTGCCTCGGGCACCTTATGACCGTTCTGCTGTGAGTCTAGATTATAGAATGGGATGAAAAACTGATAGTGAATTGTAACGTTCAGGGCCTCCTAATGACGATGGAACACTCAAATTGCGTCCCGATTCAATACATCGTCCTCCAGCAGACTTGTCTCCATGCGTCAATTGCTGCCTCGGGCACCTTATGGCCGTTGTGCTGTGAGTCAAAGATTTTCGAATCGGACGAAAAACTGATAGTGAATTGTAACTCTCAGGGCCACCTAATGACGATGGATCACTCAAATTGCGTCCCGATTCAATACATCGTCCTCCAGCAGACTTGTCTCCATGGGTCGATTGCTGCCTCGGGCACCTTATGGCCGTTCTGCTGTGAGTCAAAGATTTTCGAATCGGACGAAAAACTGATAGTGATTTGTAACATTCAGGGCCACCTAATGACGATGGACCACACAAATTGCGTCCCGATTCAATACATCGTCCTCCAGCAGACTTGTCTCCATGGGTCGATTGCTGCCTCGGGCACCTTATGGCCGTTCTGCTGTGAGTCAAAGATTTTCGAATCGGACGAAAAACTTATAGTGATTTGTAACATTCAGGGCCACCTAATGACGATGGACCACACAAATTGCGTCCCGATTCAGTACATCGTCCACTAGCCGACTTGACTCCATGGGACTATTGCTGACTCGGGCACCTTATGGCCGTTCTGCTGTGAGTCTAGATTATAGAATGGGATGAAATTTGATAGTGAATTGTAACGTTCATGGCCGCCTAATGACGATGGATCACTCAAATTGCGTCCCGATTCAATACATCGTCCTCCAGCAGACTTGTCTCCATGGGTCTATTGCTGCATCGGGCACCTTATGGCAGGCCTGCTGTGACTCAAAGATTTTCGAATCGGACGAAAAACTGATAGTGAATTGTAACGTTCAGGGCCTCCTAATGACGATGGAACACTCAAATTGCGTCCCGATTCAATACATCGTCCTCCAGCAGACTTGTCTCCATGGGTCGATTGCTGCCTCGGGCACCTTATGGCCGTTCTGCTGTGAGTCTAGATTATAGAATGGGATGAAAAACTGATAGTGAATTGTAACTTTCAGGGCCACCTAATGACGATGGATCACTCACATTGCGTCCCGATTCAATACATCGTCCTCCAGCAGACTTGTCTCCACGGGTCGATTGCTGCCTCGGGCACCTTATGGCCGTTCTGCTGTGAGTCTAGATTATAGAATGGGATGAAAAACTGATAGTGAATTGTAACGTTCAGGGCCGCCTAATGAGGATGGATCACTCAAATTGCGTCCCGATTCAATACATCGTCCTCCAGCAGACTTGTCTCCATGGGTCTATTGCTGCATCGGGCACCTTATGGCAGGCCTGCTGTGACTCAAAGATTTTCGAATCGGACGAAAAACTGATAGTGAATTGTAACTTTCAGGGCCTCCTAATGACGATGGAACACTCAAATTGCGTCCCGATTCAATACATCGTCCTCCAGCAGACTTGTCTCCATGGGTCGATTGCTGCCTCGGGCACCTTATGGCCGTTCTGCTGTGAGTCTAGATTATAGAATGGGATGAAAAACTGATAGTGAAGTGTAACTCTCAGGGCCACCTAATGACGATGGATCACTCAAATTGCGTCCCGATTCAATACATCGTCCTCCAGCAGACTTGTCTCCATGGGTCGATTGCTGCCTCGGGCACCTTATGGCCGTTCTGCTGTGAGTCAAAGATTTTCGAATCGGACGAAAAACTGATAGTGATGTGTAACATTCAGGGCCACCTAATGACGATGGACCACACAAATTGCGTCCCGATTCAGTACATCGTCCACTAGCCGACTTGACTCCATGGGACTATTGCTGCCTCGGGCACCTTATGACCGTTCTGCTGTGAGTCTAGATTATAGAATGGGATGAAAAACTGATAGTGAATTGTAACGTTCAGGGCCTCCTAATGACGATGGAACACTCAAATTGCGTCCCCATTCAATACATCGTCCTCCAGCAGACTTGTCTCCATGCGTCTATTGCTGCCTCGGGCACCTTATGGCCGTTCTGCTGTGAGTCAAAGATTTTCGAATCGGACGAAAAACTGATAGTGAATTGTAACTCTCACGGCCACCTAATGACGATGGATCACTCAAATTGCGTCCCGATTCAATACATCGTCCTCCAGCAGACTTGTCTCCATGGGTCGATTGCTGCCTCGGGCACCTTATGGCCGTTCTGCTGTGAGTCAAAGATTTTCGAATCGGACGAAAAACTGATAGTGATTTGTAACATTCAGGGCCACCTAATGACGATGGACCACACAAATTGCGTCCCGATTCAATACATCGTCCTCCAGCAGACTTGTCTCCATGGGTCTATTGCGTCATCGGGCACCTTATGGCAGGACTGCTGTGACTCAAAGATTTTCGAATCGGACGAAAAACTGATAGTGAATTGTAACGTTCAGGGCCTCCTAATGACGATGGAACACTCAAATTGCGTCCCGATTCAATACATCGTCCTCCAGCAGACTTGTCTCCATGGGTCGATTGCTGCCTCGGGCACCTTATGGCCGTTCTGCTGTGAGTCAAAGATTTTCGAATCGGACGAAAAACTTATAGTGATTTGTAACATTCAGGGCCACCTAATGACGATGGACCACACAAATTGCGTCCCGATTCAGTACATCGTCCACTAGCCGACTTGACTCCATGGGACTATTGCTGACTCGGGCACCTTATGGCCGTTCTGCTGTGAGTCTAGATTATAGAATGGGATGAAATTTGATAGTGAATTGTAACGTTCATGGCCGCCTAATGACGATGGATCACTCAAATTGCGTCCCGATTCAATACATCGTCCTCCAGCAGACTTGTCTCCATGGGTCTATTGCTGCATCGGGCACCTTATGGCAGGCCTGCTGTGACTCAAAGATTTTCGAATCGGACGAAAAACTGATAGTGAATTGTAACGTTCAGGGCCTCCTAATGACGATGGAACACTCAAATTGCGTCCCGATTCAATACATCGTCCTCCAGCAGACTTGTCTCCATGGGTCGATTGCTGCCTCGGGCACCTTATGGCCGTTCTGCTGTGAGTCTAGATTATAGAATGGGATGAAAAACTGATAGTGAATTGTAACTTTCAGGGCCACCTAATGACGATGGATCACTCACATTGCGTCCCGATTCAATACATCGTCCTCCAGCAGACTTGTCTCCACGGGTCGATTGCTGCCTCGGGCACCTTATGGCCGTTCTGCTGTGAGTCTAGATTATAGAATGGGATGAAAAACTGATAGTGAATTGTAACGTTCAGGGCCGCCTAATGAGGATGGATCACTCAAATTGCGTCCCGATTCAATACATCGTCCTCCAGCAGACTTGTCTCCATGGGTCTATTGCTGCATCGGGCACCTTATGGCAGGCCTGCTGTGACTCAAAGATTTTCGAATCGGACGAAAAACTGATAGTGAATTGTAACTTTCAGGGCCTCCTAATGACGATGGAACACTCAAATTGCGTCCCGATTCAATACATCGTCCTCCAGCAGACTTGTCTCCATGGGTCGATTGCTGCCTCGGGCACCTTATGGCCGTTCTGCTGTGAGTCTAGATTATAGAATGGGATGAAAAACTGATAGTGAAGTGTAACTCTCAGGGCCACCTAATGACGATGGATCACTCAAATTGCGTCCCGATTCAATACATCGTCCTCCAGCAGACTTGTCTCCATGGGTCGATTGCTGCCTCGGGCACCTTATGGCCGTTCTGCTGTGAGTCAAAGATTTTCGAATCGGACGAAAAACTGATAGTGATGTGTAACATTCAGGGCCACCTAATGACGATGGACCACACAAATTGCGTCCCGATTCAGTACATCGTCCACTAGCCGACTTGACTCCATGGGACTATTGCTGCCTCGGGCACCTTATGACCGTTCTGCTGTGAGTCTAGATTATAGAATGGGATGAAAAACTGATAGTGAATTGTAACGTTCAGGGCCTCCTAATGACGATGGAACACTCAAATTGCGTCCCCATTCAATACATCGTCCTCCAGCAGACTTGTCTCCATGCGTCTATTGCTGCCTCGGGCACCTTATGGCCGTTCTGCTGTGAGTCAAAGATTTTCGAATCGGACGAAAAACTGATAGTGAATTGTAACTCTCACGGCCACCTAATGACGATGGATCACTCAAATTGCGTCCCGATTCAATACATCGTCCTCCAGCAGACTTGTCTCCATGGGTCGATTGCTGCCTCGGGCACCTTATGGCCGTTCTGCTGTGAGTCAAAGATTTTCGAATCGGACGAAAAACTGATAGTGATTTGTAACATTCAGGGCCACCTAATGACGATGGACCACACAAATTGCGTCCCGATTCAATACATCGTCCTCCAGCAGACTTGTCTCCATGGGTCTATTGCGTCATCGGGCACCTTATGGCAGGACTGCTGTGACTCAAAGATTTTCGAATCGGACGAAAAACTGATAGTGAATTGTAACGTTCAGGGCCTCCTAATGACGATGGAACACTCAAATTGCGTCCCGATTCAATACATCGTCCTCCAGCAGACTTGTCTCCATGGGTCGATTGCTGCCTCGGGCACCTTATGGCCGTTCTGCTGTGAGTCAAAGATTTTCGAATCGGACGAAAAACTTATAGTGATTTGTAACATTCAGGGCCACCTAATGACGATGGACCACACAAATTGCGTCCCGATTCAGTACATCGTCCACTAGCCGACTTGACTCCATGGGACTATTGCTGCCTCGGGCACCTTATGGCGGTTCTGCTGTGAGTCTAGATTATAGAATGGGATGAAAAACTGATAGTGAATTGTAACGTTCAGGGCCGCCTAATGACGATGGATCACTCAAATTGCGTCCCGATTCAATACATCGTCCTCCAGCAGACTTGTCTCCATGGGTCTATTGCTGCATCGGGCACCTTATGGCAGGCCTGCTGTGACTCAAAGATTTTCGAATCGGACGAAAAACTGATAGTGAATTGTAACGTTCAGGTCCTCCTAATGACGATGGAACACTCAAATTGCGTCCCGATTCAGTACATCGTCCTCCAGCAGACTTGTCTCCATGGGTCGATTGCTGCCTCGGGCACCTTATGGCCGTTCTGCTGTGAGTCTAGATTATAGAATGGGATGAAAAACTGATAGTGAATTGTAACTCTCAGGGCCACCTAATGACGATGGATCACTCAAATTGCGTCCCGATTCAATACATCGTCCTCCAGCAGACTTGTCTCCATGGGTCGATTGCTGCCTCGGGCACCTTATGGCCGTTCTGCTGTGAGTCAAAGATTTTCGAATCGGACGAAAAACTGATAGTGATGTGTAACATTCAGGGCCACCTAATGACGATGGACCACACAAATTGCGTCCCGATTCAGTACATCGTCCACTAGCCGACTTGACTCCATGGGACTATTGCTGCCTCGGGCACCTTATGACCGTTCTGCTGTGGGTCTAGATTATAGAATGGGATGAAAAACTGATAGTGAATTGTAACGTTCAGGGCCTCCTAATGACGATGGAACACTCAAATAACGTCCCGATTCAATACATCGTCCTCCAGCAGACTTGTCTCCATGCGTCTATTGCTGCACCGGGCACCTTATGGCAGGACTGCTGTGACTCAAAGATTTTCGAATCGGACGAAAAACTGATAGTGAATTGTAACGTTCAGGGCCTCCTAATGACGATGGAACACTCAAATTGCGTCCCGATTCAATACATCGTCCTCCAGCAGACTTGTCTCCATGGGTCGATTGCTGCCTCGGGCACCTTATGGCCGTTCTGCTGTGAGTCTAGATTATAGAATGGGATGAAAAACTGATAGTGAATTGTAACTTTCAGGGCCACCTAATAACGATGGATCACTCAAATTGCGTCCCGATTCAATACATCGTCCTCCAGCAGACTTGTCTCCATGGGTCGATTGCTGCCTCGGGCACCTTATGGCCGTTCTGCTGTGAGTCAAAGATTTTCGAATCGGACGAAAAACTGATGGTGATGTGTAACATTCAGGGACACCTAATGACGATGGACCACACAAATTGCGTCCCGATTCAGTACATCGTCCACTAGCCGACTTGACTCCATGGGACTATTGCTGCCTCGGGCACCTTATGACCGTTCTGCTGTGAGTCTAGATTATAGAATGGGATGAAAAACTGATAGTGAATTGTAACGTTCAGGGCCTCCTAATGACGATGGAACACTCAAATTGCGTCCCGATTCAATACATCGTCCTCCAGCAGACTTGTCTCCATGCGTCTATTGCTGCCTCGGGCACCTTATGGCCGTTCTGCTGTGAGTCAAAGATTTTCGAATCGGACGAAAAACTGATAGTGAATTGTAACTCTCAAGTCCACCTAATGACGATGGATCACTCAAATTGCGTCCCGATTCAATACATCGTCCTCCAGCAGACTTGTCTCCATGGGTCGATTGCTGCCTCGGGCACCTTATGGCCGTTCTGCTGTGAGTCAAAGATTTTCGAATCGGACGAAAAACTGATGGTGATGTGTAACATTCAGGGACACCTAATGACGATGGACCACACAAATTGCGTCCCGATTCAGTACATCGTCCACTAGCCGACTTGACTCCATGGGACTATTGCTGCCTCGGGCACCTTATGACCGTTCTGCTGTGAGTCTAGATTATAGAATGGGATGAAAAACTGATAGTGAATTGTAACGTTCAGGGCCTCCTAATGACAATGGAACACTCAAATTGCGTCCCGATTCAATACATCGTCCTCCAGCAGACTTGTCTCCATGCGTCTATTGCTGCCTCGGGCACCTTATGGCCGTTCTGCTGTGAGTCAAAGATTTTCGAATCGGACGAAAAACTGATAGCGATTTGTAACATTCAGGGCCACCTAATGACGATGGACCACACAAATTGCGTCCCGATTCAATACATCGTCCTCCAGCAGACTTGTCTCCATCGGTCGATTGCTGCCTCGAACACCTTATGGCCGTTCTGCTGTGAGTCAAAGATTTTCGAATCGGACGAAAAACTTATAGTGATTTGTAACATTCAGGGCCACCTAATGACGATGGACCACACAAATTGCGTCCCGATTCAGTACATCGTCCACTAGCCGACTTGACTCCATGGGACTATTGCTGCCTCGGGCACCTTATGGCCGTTCTGCTGTGAGTCTAGATTATAGAATGGGATGAAGAACTGATAGTGAATTGTAACGTTCATGGCCGCCTAATGACGATGGATCACTCAAATTGCGTCCCGATTCAATACATCGTCCTCCAGCAGACTTGTCTCCATGGGTCTATTGCTGCATCGGGCACCTTATGGCAGGCCTGCTGTGACTCAAAGATTTTCTTATCGGACGAAAAACTGATAGTGAATTGTAACGTTCAGGGCCTCCTAATGACGATGGAACACTCAAATTGCGTCCCGATTCAATACATCGTCCTCCAGCAGACTTGTCTCCATGGGTCGATTGCTGCCTCGGGCACCTTATGGCCGTTCTGCTGTGAGTCTAGATTATAGAATGGGATGAAAAACTGATAGTGAATTGTAACTTTCAGGGCCACCTAATGACGATGGATCACTCAAATTGCGTCCCGATTCAATACATCGTCCTCCAGCAGACTTGTCTCCATGGGTCGATTGATGCCTCGGGCACCTTATGGCCGTTCTGCTGTGAGTCTAGATTATAGAATGGGATGAAAAACTGATAGTGAATTGTAGCGTTCAGGGCCGCCTAATGACGATGGATCACTCAAATTGCGTCCCGATTCAATACATCGTCCTCCAGCAGACTTGTCTCCATGGGTCTATTGCTGCATCGGGCACCTTATGGCAGGCCTGATAGTGAATTGTAACGTTCAGGGCCATCTAATGACGATGGAACACTCAAATTGCGTCCCGATTCAATACATGGTCCTACAGCAGACTTGTCTCCATGCGTCTATTGCTGCCTCGGGCACCTTATGGCCGTTCTGCTGAGTCAAAGATTTTCGAATCGGACGAAAAACTGATAGTGAATTGTAACGTTCAGGGCCACCTAATGACGATGGATCACTCAAATTACGTCCCGATTCAATACATCGTCCTCCAGCCGACTTGACTCCATGGGTCTATTGCTGCCTCGGGCACCTTATGGCCGTTCTGCTGTGAGTCTAGATTATCGAATGGGACAAAAAACTGATAGTGAATTGTAACGTTCAGGTCCTCCTAATGACGATGGATCACTCAAATTGCGTCCCGATTCAATACATCGTCCTCCAGCAGACTTGTCTCCATGGTTCTATTGCAGCCTTGGGCACCTTATGGCCGTTCTGCTGTGAGTCTAGATTATCGAATGGGACGAAAAACTGGTAGTGAATTGTAACGTTCAGGGCCACCTAATGACGATGGATCACTCAAATTGCGTCCCGATTCAATACATCGTCCTCCAGCCGACTTGACACCATGGGTCTATTGCTGCCTCGGGCACCTTATGGCCGTTCTGCTGTGAGTCTAGATTATCGAATGGGACGAAAAACTGATAGTGAATGGTAACGTTCAGGGCCTCCTAATGACGATGGATCACTCAAATTGCGTCCCGATTGAATACATCGTCCTCCAACCGACTTGACTCCATGGGTCTATTGCTGCCTCGGGCACCTTATGGCCGTTCTGCTGTGAGTCTAGATTATTGAATGGGACGAAAAACTGATAGTGAATTGTAACGTTCAGGGCCTCCTAATGACGATGGATCACTCAAATTGCGTCCCGATTCAATACATCGTCCTCCAGCAGACTTGTCTCCATGGGTCGATTGCTGCCTCGGGCACCTTATGGCCGTTCTGCTGTGTGTCAAAGATTTTCGAGTCGGACGAAAAACTGATAGTGATTTGTAACATTCAGGGCCACCTAATGACGATGGACCACACAAATTGCGTCCCGATTCAGTACATCGTCCACTAGCCGACTTGACTCCATGGGACTATTGTTGCCTCGGGCACCTTATGGCCGTTCTGCTGTGAGTCTAGATTATAGAATGGGATGAAAAACTGATAGTGAATTGTAACGTTCAGGGCCACCTAATGACGATGGATCACTCAAATTGCGTCCTGATTCAATACATCGTCCTCCAGCACACTTGTCTCCATGGGTCTATTGCTGCCTCGGGCACCTTATGGCAGGCCTGCTGTGACTCAAAGATTTTCGAATCGGACGAAAAACTGATAGTGAATTGTAACGTTCAGGGCCTCCTAATGACGATGGAACACTCAAATTGCGTCCCGATTCAATACATGGTCCTACAGCAGACTTGTCTCCATGCGTCTATTGCTGCCTCGGGAAGCTTATGGCCGTTCTGCTGTGAGTCAAAGATTTTCGAATCGGACGAAAAACTGATAGTGAATTGTAACGTTCAGGGCCACCTAATGACGATGGATCACTCAAATTACGTCCCGATTCAATACATCGTCCTCCAGCCGACTTGACTCCATGGGTCTATTGCTGCCTCGGGCACCTTATGGCCGTTCTGCTGTGAGTCTAGATTATCGAATGGGACAAAAAACTGATAGTGAATTGTAACGTTCAGGTCCTCCTAATGACGATGGATCACTCAAATTGCGTCCCGATTCAATACATCGTCCTCCAGCAGACTTGTCTCCATGGGTCTATTGCTGCCTTGGGCACCTTAAGGCCGTTCTGCTGTGAGTCTAGATTATCGAATGGGACGAAAAACTGATAGTGAATTGTAACGTTCAGGGCCACCTAATGACGATGGATCACTCAAATTGCGTCCCGATTCAATACATCGTCCTCCAGCCGATTTGACACCATGGGTCTATTGCTGCCTCTGGCATCTTATGGCCGTTCTGCTGTGAGTCTAGATTATCGAATGGGACGAAAAACTGATAGTGAATTGCAACGTTCAGGGCCTCCTAATGACGATGGATCACTCAAATTGCGTCCCGATTCAATACATCGTCCTCCAACCGACTTGACTCCATGGGTCTATTGCTGCCTCGGGCACCTTATGGCCGTTCTGCTGTGAGTCTAGATTATCGAATGGGACGAAAAACTGATAGTGAATTGTAACGTTCAGGGCCTCCTAATGACGATGGATCACTCAAATTGCGTCCCGATTCAATACATCGTCCTCCAGCAGACTTGTCTCCATGGGTCGATTGCTGCCTCGGGCACCTAATGGCCGTTCTGCTGTGAGTCAAAGATTTTCGAATCGGACGAAAAACTGATAGTGAATTGTAACATTCAGGGCCACCTAATGACGATGGACCACGCAAATTGCGTCCCGATTCAATACATTGTCCTCCAGCCGAGTTGACTCCTTGGGTCTATTGCTGCCTCGGGCACCTTATGGCCGTTCTGCTGTGAATCTAGATTATCGAATGGGACGAAAAACTGATAGTGAATTGTAACGTTAAGGGCCACCTAATGACGATGGATCACTCAAATTGCGTCCCGATTCAATACATCGTCCCCAGCCGACTTGTCTCCATGGGTCTATTGCTGTTTCGGGCAACTTATGGCAGGCCTGCTGTGACTCAAAGATTTTCGAATCGGACGAAAAACTGATAGTGAATTGTAACGTTCAGGGCCTCCTAATGACGATGGAACACTCAAATTGCGTCCCGATTCAATACATCGTCCTCCAGCAGACTTGTCTCCATGCGTCTATTGCTGCCTCGGGCACCTTATGGCCGTTCTGCTGTGAGTCAAAGATTTTCGAATCGGACGAAAAACTGATAGTGAATTGTAACTTTCAGGGCCACCTAATGACGATGGATCACTCAAATTGCGTCCCGATTCAATACATCGTCCTCCAGCAGACTTGTCTCCATGGGTCGATTGCTGCCTCGGGCACCTAATGGCCGTTCTGCTGTGAGTCAAAGATTTTCGAATCGGACGAAAAACTGATAGTGAATTGTAACATTCAGGGCCACCTAATGACGATGGACCACGCAAATTGCGTCCCGATTCAATACATTGTCCTCCAGCCGAGTTGACTCCATGGGTCTATTGCTGCCTCGGGCACCTTATGGCCGTTCTGCTGTGAATCTAGATTATCGAATGGGACGAAAAACTGATAGTGATTTGTAACATTCAGGGCCACCTAATGACGATGGACCACACAAATTGCGTCCCGATTCAGTACATCGTCCACTAGCCGACTTGACTCCATGGGACTATTGCTGCCTCGGGCACCTTATGGCCGTTCTGCAGTGAGTCTAGATTATAGAATGGGATAAAAAACTGATAGTGAATTGTAACGTTCAGGGCCACCTAATGACGATGGATCACTGAAATTGCGTCCCGATTCAATACATCGTCCTCCAGCAGACATGTCTCCATGGGTCTATTGCTGCCTCGGGCACCTAATGTCAGGCCTGCTGTGACTCAAAGATTTTCGAATCGGACGAATAACTGATAGTGAATTGTAACGTTCAGGGCCTCCTAATGACGATGGAACACTCAAATTGCGTCCCGATTCAATACATCGTCCTCCAGCAGACTTGTCTCCATGGGTCTATTGCTGCCTCGGGCACCTTATGGCCGTTCAGCTGTGAGTCTAAAATTTTCGAATCGGACGAAAAACTGATAGTGAATTATACAATCAGGGCCACCTAATGACAATGGACCACGCAAATTGCGTCCCGATTAAATACATCGTCCTCCAGCCGAGTTGACTCCATGGGTCTATTGCTGCCTCGGGCACCTTATGGCCGTTCTGCTGTGAATCTAGATTATCGAATGGGACGAAAAACTGATAGTGAATTGTAACGTTAAGGACCACCTAATGACGATGGATCACTCAAATATCGTCCCGATTCAATACATCGTCCCCAGCCGACTTGTCTCCATGGGTCTATTGCTGCCTCGGGCACCTTATGGCCGTTCTGCTGTGAGTCTAGATTATCGAATGGGACGAAAAACTGATAGCGAATTGTAACGTTCAGGGCCACCTAATGACGATGGATCACTCAAATTGCGTCCTGATTCAATACATCGTCCTCCAGCAGACTTGACTTCATGGGTCTATTGCTGCCTCGGGCACCTTATTGCCGTTCTGCTCTGAGTCAAAGATTTTCGAATCGGACGAAAAACTGATAGTGAATTGCAACTTTCTGGGCCACCTAATGACGATGGATCACTCAAATTGCGTCCCGATTCAATACATCGTCCTCCAGCAGACTTGTCTCCATGGGTCGATTGCTGCCTCGGGCACCTTATGGCCGTTCTGCTGTGAGTCTAGATTATAGAATGGGATGAAAAACTGATAGTGAATTGTAACTTTCAGGGCCACCTAATGACGATGGATCACTCAAATTGCGTCCCGATTCAATACATCGTCCTCCAGCAGACTTGTCTCCATGCGTCTATTGCTGCCTCGGGCACCTTATGGCCGTTCTGCTGTGAGTCAAAGATTTTCGAATCGGACGAAAAACTGATAGTGAATTGTAACTTTCAGGGCCACCTAATGACGATGGATCACTCAAATTGCGTCCCGATTCAATACATCGTCCTCCAGCCGACTTGACTCCATGGGTCTATTGCTGCCTCGGGCACCTTATGGCCGTTCTGCTGTGAGTCTAGATTATCGAATGGGACAAAAAACTGATAGTGAATTGTAACGTTCAGGTCCTCCTAATGACGATGGATCACTCAAATTGCGTCCCGATTCAATACATCGTCCTCCAGCAGACTTGTCTCCATGGGTCTATTGCTGCCTTGGGCACCTTAAGGCCGTTCTGCTGTGAGTCTAGATTATCGAATGGGACGAAAAACTGATAGTGAATTGTAACGTTCAGGGCCACCTAATGACGATGGATCACTCAAATTGCGTCCCGATTCAATCCATCGTCCTCCAGCCGATTTGACACCATGGGTCTATTGCTGCCTCTGGCACCTTATGGCCGTTCTGCTGTGAGTCTAGATTATCGAATGGGACGAAAAACTGAAAGTGAATTGCAACGTTCAGGGCCTCCTAATGACGATGGATCACTCAAATTGCGTCCCGATTCAATACATCGTCCTCCAACCGACTTGACTCCATGGGTCTATTGCTGCCTCGGGCACCTTATGGCCGTTCTGCTGTGAGTCTAGATTATCGAATGGGACGAAAAACTGATAGTGAATTGTAACGTTCAGGGCCTCCTAATGACGATGGATCACTCAAATTGCGTCCCGATTCAATACATCGTCCTCCAGCAGACTTGTCTCCATGGGTCGATTGCTGCCTCGGGCACCTAATGGCCGTTCTGCTGTGAGTCAAAGATTTTCGAATCGGACGAAAAACTGATAGTGAATTGTAACATTCAGGGCCACCTAATGACGATGGACCACGCAAATTGCGTCCCGATTCAATACATTTTCCTCCAGCCGAGTTGACTCCATGGGTCTATTGCTGCCTCGGGCACCTTATGGCCGTTCTGCTGTGAATCTAGATTATCGAATGGGACGAAAAACTGATAGTGAATTGTAACGTTAAGGGCCACCTAATGACGATGGATCACTCAAATTGCGTCCCGATTCAATACATCGTCCCCAGCCGACTTGTCTCCATGGGTCTATTGCTGTTTCGGGCAACTTATGGCAGGCCTGCTGTGACTCAAAGATTTTCGAATCGGACGAAAAACTGATAGTGAATTGTAACGTTCAGGGCCTCCTAATGACGATGGAACACTCAAATTGCGTCCCGATTCAATACATCGTCCTCCAGCAGACTTGTCTCCATGCGTCTATTGCTGCCTCGGGCACCTTATGGCCGTTCTGCTGTGAGTCAAAGATTTTCGAATCGGACGAAAAACTGATAGTGAATTGTAACTTTCAGGGCCACCTAATGACGATGGATCACTCAAATTGCGTCCCGATTCAATACATCGTCCTCCAGCAGACTTGTCTCCATGGGTCGATTGCTGCCTCGGGCACCTAATGGCCGTTCTGCTGTGAGTCAAAGATTTTCGAATCGGACGAAAAACTGATAGTGAATTGTAACATTCAGGGCCACCTAATGACGATGGACCACGCAAATTGCGTCCCGATTCAATACATTGTCCTCCAGCCGAGTTGACTCCATGGGTCTATTGCTGCCTCGGGCACCTTATGGCCGTTCTGCTGTGAATCTAGATTATCGAATGGGACGAAAAACTGATAGTGATTTGTAACATTCAGGGCCACCTAATGACGATGGACCACACAAATTGCGTCCCGATTCAGTACATCGTCCACTAGCCGACTTGACTCCATGGGACTATTGCTGCCTCGGGCACCTTATGGCCGTTCTGCAGTGAGTCTAGATTATAGAATGGGATAAAAAACTGATAGTGAATTGTAACGTTCAGGGCCACCTAATGACGATGGATCACTGAAATTGCGTCCCGATTCAATACATCGTCCTCCAGCAGACATGTCTCCATGGGTCTATTGCTGCCTCGGGCACCTAATGTCAGGCCTGCTGTGACTCAAAGATTTTCGAATCGGACGAATAACTGATAGTGAATTGTAACGTTCAGGGCCTCCTAATGACGATGGAACACTCAAATTGCGTCCCGATTCAATACATCGTCCTCCAGCAGACTTGTCTCCATGGGTCTATTGCTGCCTCGGGCACCTTATGGCCGTTCAGCTGTGAGTCTAAAATTTTCGAATCGGACGAAAAACTGATAGTGAATTATACAATCAGGGCCACCTAATGACAATGGACCACGCAAATTGCGTCCCGATTAAATACATCGTCCTCCAGCCGAGTTGACTCCATGGGTCTATTGCTGCCTCGGGCACCTTATGGCCGTTCTGCTGTGAGTCTAGATTATCGAATGGGACGAAAAACTGATAGTGAATTGTAACGTTCAGGGCCACCTAATGACGATGGATCACTCAAATATCGTCCCGATTCAATACATCGTCCCCAGCCGACTTGTCTCCATGGGTCTATTGCTGCCTCGGGCACCTTATGGCCGTTCTGCTGTGAGTCTAGATTATCGAATGGGACGAAAAACTGATAGCGAATTGTAACGTTCAGGGCCACCTAATGACGATGGATCACTCAAATTGCGTCCTGATTCAATACATCGTCCTCCAGCAGACTTGACTTCATGGGTCTATTGCTGCCTCGGGCACCTTATTGCCGTTCTGCTCTGAGTCAAAGATTTTCGAATCGGACGAAAAACTGATAGTGAATTGCAACTTTCTGGGCCACCTAATGACGATGGATCACTCAAATTGCGTCCCGATTCAATACATCGTCCTCCAGCAGACTTGTCTCCATGGGTCGATTGCTGCCTCGGGCACCTTATGGCCGTTCTGCTGTGAGTCTAGATTATAGAATGGGATGAAAAACTGATAGTGAATTGTAACTTTCAGGGCCACCTAATGACGATGGATCACTCAAATTGCGTCCCGATTCAATACATCGTCCTCCAGCAGACTTGTCTCCATGCGTCTATTGCTGCCTCGGGCACCTTATGGCCGTTCTGCTGTGAGTCAAAGATTTTCGAATCGGACGAAAAACTGATAGTGAATTGTAACTTTCAGGGCCACCTAATGACGATGGATCACTCAAATTGCGTCCCGATTCAATACATCGTCCTCCAGCAGACTTGTCTCCATGGGTCGATTGCTGCCTCGGGCACCTTATGGCCGTTCTGCTGTGAGTCAAAGATTTTCAAATCGGACGAAAAACTGATAGTGAATTGTAACTTTCAGGGCCACCTAATGACGATGGATCACTCAAATTGCGTCCCGATTCAATACATCGTCCTCCAGCAGACTTGTCTCCATGGGTCGATTGCTGCCTCGGGCACCTTATGGCCGTTCTGCTGTGAGTCAAAGATTTTCGAATCGGACGAAAAACTGATAGTGATTTGTAACATTCAGGGCCACCTAATGACGATGGACCACACAAATTGCGTCCCGATTCAGTACATCGTCCACTAGCCGACTTGACTCCATGGGACTATTGCTGCCTCGGGCACCTATGGCCGTTCTGCTGTGAGTCTAGATTATCGAATGGGACGAAAAACTGATAGTGAATTGCAACGTTCAGGGCCTCCTAATGACGATGGATCACTCAAATTGCGTCCCGATTCAATACATCGTCCTCCAACCGACTTGACTCCATGGGTCTATTGCTGCCTGGGGCACCTTATGGCCGTTCTGCTGTGAGTCTAGATTATCGAATGGGACGAAAAACTGATAGCGAATTGTAACGTTCAGGGCCACCTAATGACGATGGATCACTCAAATTGCGTCCTGATTCAATACATCGTCCTCCAGCAGACTTGACTTCATGGGTCTATTGCTGCCTCGGGCACCTTATTGCCGTTCTGCTCTGAGTCAAAGATTTTCGAATCGGACGAAAAACTGATAGTGAATTGCAACTTTCTGGGCCACCTAATGACGATGGATCACTCAAATTGCGTCCCGATTCAATACATCGTCCTCCAGCAGACTTGTCTCCATGGGTCGATTGCTGCCTCGGGCACCTTATGGCCGTTCTGCTGTGAGTCTAGATTATAGAATGGGATGAAAAACTGATAGTGAATTGTAACTTTCAGGGCCACCTAATGACGATGGATCACTCAAATTGCGTCCCGATTCAATACATCGTCCTCCAGCAGACTTGTCTCCATGCGTCTATTGCTGCCTCGGGCACCTTATGGCCGTTCTGCTGTGAGTCAAAGATTTTCGAATCGGACGAAAAACTGATAGTGAATTGTAACTTTCAGGGCCACCTAATGACGATGGATCACTCAAATTGCGTCCCGATTCAATACATCGTCCTCCAGCAGACTTGTCTCCATGGGTCGATTGCTGCCTCGGGCACCTTATGGCCGTTCTGCTGTGAGTCAAAGATTTTCAAATCGGACGAAAAACTGATAGTGAATTGTAACTTTCAGGGCCACCTAATGACGATGGATCACTCAAATTGCGTCCCGATTCAATACATCGTCCTCCAGCAGACTTGTCTCCATGGGTCGATTGCTGCCTCGGGCACCTTATGGCCGTTCTGCTGTGAGTCAAAGATTTTCGAATCGGACGAAAAACTGATAGTGATTTGTAACATTCAGGGCCACCTAATGACGATGGACCACACAAATTGCGTCCCGATTCAGTACATCGTCCACTAGCCGACTTGACTCCATGGGACTATTGCTGCCTCGGGCACCTATGGCCGTTCTGCTGTGAGTCTAGATTATCGAATGGGACGAAAAACTGATAGTGAATTGCAACGTTCAGGGCCTCCTAATGACGATGGATCACTCAAATTGCGTCCCGATTCAATACATCGTCCTCCAACCGACTTGACTCCATGGGTCTATTGCTGCCTCGGGCACCTTATGGCCGTTCTGCTGTGAGTCTAGATTATCGAATGGGACGAAAAACTGATAGTGAATTGTAACGTTCAGGGCCTCCTAATGACGATGGATCACTCAAATTGCGTCCCGATTCAATACATCGTCCTCCAGCAGACTTGTCTCCATGGGTCGATTGCTGCCTCGGGCACCTAATGGCCGTTCTGCTGTGAGTCAAAGATTTTCGAATCGGACGAAAAACTGATAGTGAATTGTAACATTCAGGGCCACCTAATGACGATGGACCACGCAAATTGCGTCCCGATTCAATACATTGTCCTCCAGCCGAGTTGACTCCATGGGTCTATTGCTGCCTCGGGCACCTTATGGCCGTTCTGCTGTGAATCTAGATTATAGAATGGGATAAAAAACTGATAGTGAATTGTAACGTTCAGGGCCACCTAATGACGATGGATCACTGAAATTGCGTCCGGATTCAATACATCGTCCTCCAGCAGACATGTCTCCATGGGTCTATTGCTGCCTCGGGCACCTTATGTCATGCCTGCTGTGACTCAAAGATTTTCGAATCGGACGAAAAACTGAAAGTGAATTGTAACGTTCAGGGCCTTCTAATGACGATGGAACACTCAAATTGCGTCCCAATTCAATACATCGTCCTCCAGCAGACTTGTCTCCATGGGTCTATTGCTGCCTCGGGCACCTTATGGCCGTTCAGCTGTGAGTCTAAAATTTTCGAATCGGACGAAAAACTGATAGTGAATTGTAACATTCAGGGCCACCTAATGACAATGGACCACGCAAATTGCGTCCCGATTAAATACATCGTCCTCCAGCCGAGTTGACTCCATGGGTCTATTGCTGCCTCGGGCACCTTATGGTCGTTCTGCTGTGAGTCTAGATTATCGAATGGGACGAAAAACTGATAGTGAATTGTAACGTTCAGGGCCACCTAATGACGATGGATCACTCAAATTGCGTCCCGATTCAATACATCGACCCCAGCCGACTTGTCTCCATGGGTCTATTGCTGCCTCGGGCACCTTATGGCCGTTCCGCTGTGAGTCTAGATTATCGAATGGGACGAAAAACTGATAGTGAATTGTAACGTTCAGGGCCACCTAATGACGATGGATCACTCAAATTGCGTCCTGATTCAATACATCGTCTTCCAGCAGACTTGACTTCATGGGTCTATTGCTGCCTCGGGCACCTTATGGCCGTTCTGCTGTGAGTCAAAGATTTTCGAATCGGACGAAAAACTGATTGTGAATTGCAACTTTCTGGGCCACCTAATGACGATGGATCACTCAAATTGCGTCCCGATTCAATACATCGTCCTCCAGCAGACTTGTCTCCATGGGTCGATTGCTGCCTCGGGCACCTTATGGCCGTTCTGCTGTGAGTCTAGATTATAGAATGGGATGAAAAACTGATAGTGAATTGTAACGTTCAGGGCCACCTAATGACGATGGATCACTCAAATTGCGTCCCGATTCAATACATCGTCCTCCAGCAGACTTGTCTCCATGGGTCTATTGCTGCCTCGGGCACCTTATGGCATGCCTGCTGTGACTCAAAGATTTTCGAATCGGACGAAAAACGGATAGTGAATTGTAACGTTCAGGGCCTCCTAATGACGATGGAACACTCAAATTGCGTCCCGATTCAATACATCGTCCTCCAGCAGACTTGTCTCCATGCGTCTATTGCTGCCTCGGGCACCTTATGGCCGTTCTGCTGTGAGTCAAAGATTTTCGAATCGGACGAAAAACTGATAGTGAATTGTAACTTTCAGGGCCACCTAATGACGATGGATCACTCAAATTGCGTCCCGATTCAATACATCGTCCTCCAGCAGACTTGTCTCCATGGGTCGATTGCTGCCTCGGGCACCTTATGGTCGTTCTGCTGTGAGTCAAAGATTTTCAAATCGGACGAAAAACTGATAGTGAATTGTAACTATCAGGGCCACCTAATGACGATGGATCACTCAAATTGCGTCCCGATTCAATACATCGTCCTCCAGCAGACTTGTCTCCATGGGTCGATTGCTGCCTCGGGCACCTTATGGCCGTTCTGTTGTGAGTCAAAGATTTTCGAATCGGACGAAAAACTGATAGTGATTTGTAACATTCAGGGCCACCTAATGACGATGGACCACACAAATTGCGTCCCGATTCAGTACATCGTCCACTAGCCGACTTGACTCCATGGGACTATTGCTGCCTCGGGCACCTTATGGCCGTTCTGCTGTGAGTCTAGATTATAGAATGGGATGAAAAACTGATAGTGAATTGTAACGTTCAGGGCCACCTAATGACGATGGATCACTCATATTGCGTCCCGATTCAATACATCGTCCTCCAGCAGACTTGTCTCCATGGGTCTATTGCTGCCTCGGGAACCTTATGGCAGGCCTCTTGTGACTCAAAGATTTTCGAATCGGACGAAAAACTGATAGTGAATTGTAACGTTCAGGGCCTCCTAATGACGATGGAACACTCAAATTGCGTCCCGATTCAATACATCGTCCTCCAGCAGACTTGTCTCCATGCGTCTATTGCTGCCTCGGGCACCTTATGGCCGTTCTGCTGTGAGTCAAAGATTTTCGAATCGGACGAAAAACTGATAGTGATTTGTAACATTCAGGGCCACCTAATGACGATGGACCACACAAATTGCGTCCCGATTCAGTACATCGTCCACTAGCCGACTTGACTCCATGGGACTATTGCTGCCTCGGGCACCTTATGGCCGTTCTGCTGTGAGTCTAGATTATAGAATGGGATGAAAAACTGATAGTGAATTGTAACGTTCAGGGCCACCTAATGACGATGGATCACTCAAATTGCGTCCCGATTCAATACATCGTCCTCCAGCAGACTTGTCTCCATGGGTCTATTGCTGCCTTGAGCACCTTATGGCCGTTCTGCTGTGAGTCTAGATTATCGAATGGGACGAAAAACTGATAGTGAATTGTAATGTTCAGGGCCACCTAATGACGATGGATCACTCAAATTGCGTCCCGATTCAATACATCGTCCTCCAGCCGACTTGACACCATGGGTCTATTGCTGCCTCGGGCACCTTATGGCCGTTCTGCTGTGAGTCTAGATTATCGAATGGGACGAAAAACTGATAGTGAATTGTAACGTTCAGGGCCTCCTAATGACGATGGATCACTCAAATTGCGTCCCGATTCAATACATCGTCCTCCAACCGACTTGACTCCATGGGTCTATTGCTGCCTCGGGCACCTTATGGCCGTTCTGCTGTGAGTCTAGATTATCGAATGGGACGAAAAACTGATAGTGAATTGTAACGTTCAGGGCCTCCTAATGACGTTGGATCACTCAAATTGCGTCCCGATTCAATACATCGTCCTCCAGCAGACTTGTCTCCATGGGTCGATTGCTGCCTCGGGCACCTAATGGCCGTTCTGCTGTGAGTCAAAGATTTTCGAATCGGACGAAAAACTGATAGTGATTTGTAACATTCAGGGCCACCTAATGACGATGGGCCACACAAATTGCGTCCCGATTCAGTACATCGTCCACTAGCCGACTTGACTCCATGGGACTATTGCTGCCTCGGGCACCTATGGCCGTTCTGCTGTGAGTCTAGATTATAGAATGGGATAAAAAACTGATAGTGAATTGTAACGTTCAGGGCCACCTAATGACGATGGATCACTCAAATTGCGTCCTGATTCAATACATCGTCTTCCAGCAGACTTGACATCATGGGTCTATTGCTGCCTCGGGCACCTTATGGCCGTTCTGCTGTGTGTCAAAGATTTTCGAATCGGACGAAAAACTGATAGTGAATTATAACTTTCAGGGCCACCTAATGACGATGGATCACTCAAATTGCGTCCCGATTCAATACATCGTCCTCCAGCAGACTTGTCTCCATGGGTCGATTGCTGCCTCGGGCACCTTATGGCCGTTCTGCTGTGAGTCAAAGATTTTCGAATCGGACGAAAAACTGATAGTGATTTGTAACATTCAGGGCCACCTAATGACGATGGACCACACAAATTGCGTCCCGATTCAGTACATCGTCCACTAGCCGACTTGACTCCATGGGACTATTGCTGCCTCGGGCACCTTATGGCCGTTCTGCTGTGAGTCTAGATTATAGAATGGGATGAAAAACTGATAGTGAATTGTAACGTTCAGGGCCACGTAATGACGATGGATCACTCAAATTGCGTCCCGATTCAATACATCGTCCTCCAGCAGACTTGTCTCCATGGGTCTATTGCTGCCTTGGGCACCTTATGGCCGTTCTGCTGTTAGTCTAGATTATCGAATGGGACGAAAAACTGATAGTGAATTGCAACGTTCAGGGCCACCTAATGACGATGGATCACTCAAATTGCGTCCCGATTCAATACATCGTCCTCCAGCCGACTTGACACCATGGGTCTATTGCTGCCTCGGGCACCTTGTGGCCGTTCTGCTGTGAGTCTTGGTTATCGAATGGGACGAAAAACTGATAGTGAATTGTAACGTTCAGGGCCTCCTAATGACGATGGATCACTCAAATTGCGTCCCGATTCAATACATCGTCCTCCAGCAGACTTGTCTCCATGGGTCGATTGCTGCCTCGGGCACCTAATGGCCGTTCTGCTGTGAGTCAAAGATTTTCGAATCGGACGAAAAACTGATAGTGAATTGTAACATTCAGGGCCACCTAATGACGATGGACCACGCAAATTGCGTCCCGATTCAATACATTGTCCTCCAGCCGAGTTGACTCCATGGGTCTATTGCTGCCTCGGGCACCTTATGGCCGTTCTGCTGTGAATCTAGATTATCGAATGGGACGAAAAACTGATAGTGAATTGTAACGTTAAGGGCCACCTAATGACGATGGATCACTCAAATTGCGTCCCGATTCAATACATCGACTCCAGCCGACTTGTCTCCATGGGTCTATTGCTGCCTCGGGCACCTTATGGCCGTTCTGCTGTGAGTCTAGATTATCGAATGGGACGAAAAACTGATAGTGAATTGTAACGTTCAGGGCCTCCTAATGACGATGGATCACTCAAATTGCGTCCTGATTCAATACATCGTCCTCCAGCAGACTTGACTTCATGGGTCTATTGCTGCCTCGGGCTCCTTATTGCCGTTCTGCTGTGAGTCAAAGATTTTCGAATCGGACGAAAAACTGATAGTGAATTGCAACTTTCAGGGCCACCTAATGACGATGGATCACTCAAATTGCGTCCCGATTCAATACATCGTCCTCCAGCAGACTTGTCTCCATGGGTCGATTGCTGCCTCGGGCACCTTATGGCCGTTCTGCTGTGAGTCTAGATTATAGAATGTGATGAAAAACTGATAGTGAATTGTAACGTTCAGGGCCACCTAATGACGATGGATCACTCAAATTGCGTCCCGATTCAATACATCGTCCTCCAGCAGACTTGTCTCCATGGGTCTATTGCTGCCTCGGGCACCTTATGGCAGGCCTGCTGTGACTCAAAGATTTTCGAATCGGACGAAAAACTGATAGTGAATTGTAACGTTCAGGGCCTCCTAATGACGATGGAACCCTCAAATTGCGTCCCGATTCAATACATCGTCCTCCAGCAGACTTGTCTCCATGCGTCTATTGCTGCCTCGGGCACCTTATGGCCGTTCTGCTGTGAGTCAAAGATTTTCGAATCGGACGAAAAACTGATAGTGAATTGTAACTTTCAGGGCCACCTAATGACGATGGATCACTCAAATTGCGTCCCGATTCAATACATCGTCCTCCAGCAGACTTGTCTCCATGGGTCGATTGCTGCCTCGGGCACCTTATGGCCGTTCTGCTGTGAGTCAAAGATTTTCGAATCGGACGAAAAACTGATAGTGAATTGTAACTTTCAGGGCCACCTAATGACGATGGATCACTCAAATTGCGTCCCGATTCAATACATCGTCCTGCAGCAGACTTGTCTCCATGGGTCGATTGCTGCCTCGGGCACCTTATGGCCGTTGTGCTGTGAGTCAAAGATTTTCGAATCGGACGAAAAACTGATAGTGATTTGTAACATTCAGGGCCACCTAATGACGATGGACCACACAAATTGCGTCCCGATTCAATACATTGTCCTCCAGCCGAGTTGACTCCATGGGTCTATTGCTGCCTCGGGCACCTTATGGCCGTTCTGCTGTGAATCTAGATTATCGAATGGGACGAAAAACTGATAGTGAATTGTAACGTTAAGGGCCACCTAATGACGATGGATCACTCAAATTGCGTCCCGATTCAATACATCGACTCCAGCCGACTTGTCTCCATGGGTCTATTGCTGCCTCGGGCACCTTATGGCCGTTCTGCTGTGAGTCTAGATTATCGAATGGGACGAAAAACTGATAGTGAATTGTAACGTTTCTGGGCCTCCTAATGACGATGGATCACTCAAATTGCGTCCTGATTCAATACATCGTCTTCCAGCAGACTTGACTTCATGGGTCTATTGCTGCCTCGGGCACCTTATTGCCGTTCTGCTGTGAGTCAAAGATTTTCGAATCGGACGAAAAACTGATAGTGAATTGCAACTTTCAGGGCCACCTAATGACGATGGATCACTCAAATTGCGTCCCGATTCAATACATCGTCCTCCAGCAGACTTGTCTCCATGGGTCGATTGCTGCCTCGGGCACCTTATGGCCGTTCTGCTGTGAGTCTAGATTATAGAATGTGATGAAAAACTGATAGTGAATTGTAACGTTCAGGGCCACCTAATGACGATGGATCACTCAAATTGCGTCCCGATTCAATACATCGTCCTCCAGCAGACTTGTCTCCATGGGTCTATTGCTGCCTCGGGCACCTTATGGCAGGCCTGCTGTGACTCAAAGATTTTCGAATCGGACGAAAAACTGATAGTGAATTGTAACGTTCAGGGCCTCCTAATGACGATGGAACACTCAAATTGCGTCCCGATTCAATACATCGTCCTCCAGCAGACTTGTCTCCATGCGTCTATTGCTGCCTCGGGCACCTTATGGCCGTTCTGCTGTGAGTCAAAGATTTTCGAATCGGACGAAAAACTGATAGTGAATTGTAACTTTCAGGGCCACCTAATGACGATGGATCACTCAAATTGCGTCCCGATTCAATACATCGTCCTCCAGCAGACTTGTCTCCATGGGTCGATTGCTGCCTCGGGCACCTTATGGCCGTTCTGCTGTGAGTCAAAGATTTTCGAATCGGACGAAAAACTGATAGTGAATTGTAACTTTCAGGGCCACCTAATGACGATGGATCACTCAAATTGCGTCCCGATTCAATACATCGTCCTGCAGCAGACTTGTCTCCATGGGTCGATTGCTGCCTCGGGCACCTATGGCCGTTCTGCTGTGAGTCTAGATTATAGAATGGGATAAAAAACTGATAGTGAATTGTAACGTTCAGGGCCACCTAATGACGATGGATCACTGAAATTGCGTCCCGATTCAATACATCGTCCTCCAGCAGACTTGTCTCCATGGGTCTATTGCTGCCTCGGGCACCTTATGTCAGGCCTGCTGTGACTCAAAGATTTTCGAATCGGACGAAAAACTGATAGTGAATTGTAACGTTCAGGGCCTCCTAATGACGATGGAACACTCAAATTGCGTCCCGATTCAATACATTGTCCTCCAGCAGACTTGTCTCCATGGGTCTATTGCTGCCTCCGGCACCTTATGGCCGTTCAGCTGTGAGTCTAAGATTTTCGAATCGGACGAAAAACTGATAGTGAATTGTAACATTCAGGGCCACCTAATGACAATGGACCACGCAAATTGCGTCCCGATTAAATACATCGTCCTCCAGCCGAGTTGCTGCCTCGGGCACCTTATGGCCGTTCTGCTGTGAGTCTAGATTATCGAATGGGACGAAAAACTGATAGTGAATTGTAACGTTCAGGGCCACCTAATGACGATGGATCACTCAAATTGCGTCCCGATTCAATACATCGTCCCCAGCCGACTTGTCTCCATGGGTCTATTGCAGCCTCGGGCACCTTATGGCCGTTCTGCTGTGAGTCTAGATTATAGAATGGGATGAAAAACTGATAGTGAATTGTAACGTTCAGGGCCACCTAATGACGATGGATCACTCAAATTGCGTCCCGATTCAATACATCGTCCTCCAGCACACTTGTCTCCATGGGTCTATTGCTGCCTCGGGCACCTTATGGCAGGCCTGCTGTGACCCAAAGATTTTCGAATCGGACGAAAAACTGATAGTGAATTGTAACGTTCAGGGCCTCCTAATGACGATGGAACACTCTAATTGCGTCCCGATTCAATACATCGTCCTCCAGCAGACTTGTTTCCATGCGTCTATTGCTGCCTCGGGCACCTTATGGCCGTTCTGCTGTGAGTCAAAGATTTTCGAATCGGACGAAAAACTGATAGTGAATTGTAACGATCAGGGCCACCTAATGACGATGGATCACTCAAATTACGTCCCGATTCAATACATCGTCCTCCAGTCGACTTGACTCCATGGGTCTATTGCAGCCTCGGGCACCTTATGGCCATTCTGCTGTGAGTCTAGATTATCGAATGGGACAAAAAACTGATAGTGAATTGTAACGTTCAGGGCCTCCTAATGACGATGGATCACTCAAATTGCGTCCCGATTCATTACATCGTCCTCCAGCCGACTTGACTCCATGGGTCTATTGCTGCCTCGGGCACCTTTTGGCCGTTCTGTTGTGAGTCTAGATTATCGAATGGGACGAAAAACTGATAGTTAATTGTAACGTTCAGGGCCTCCTAATGACGATGGATCACTCAAATTGCGTCCCGATTCAATACATCGTCCTCCAGCAGACTTGTCTCCATGGGTCGATTGCTGCCTCGGGCACCTTATGGCCGTTCTGCTGTGAGTCAAAGATTTTCGAATCGGACGAAAAACTGATAGTGATTTGTAACATTCAGGGCCACCTAATGACGATGGACCACACAAATTGCGTCCCGATTCAGTACATCGTCCACTAGCCGACTTGACTCCATGGGATTATTGCTGCCTCGGGCACCTTATGGCCGTTCTGCTGTGAGTCTAGATTATAGAATGGGATGAAAAACTGATAGTGAATTGTAACGTTCAGGGCCACCTAATGACGATGGATCACTGAAATTGCGTCCCGATTCAATACATCGTCCTCCAGCAGACTTGTCTCCATGGGTCTATTGCTGCCTCGGGCACCTTATGTCAGGCCTGCTGTGACTCAAAGATTTTCGAATCGGACGAAAAACTGATAGTGAATTGTAACATTCAGGGCCACCTAATGACAATGGACCACGCAAATTGCGTCCCGATTCAATACATCGTCCTCCAGCCGAGTTGACTCCATGGGTCTATTGCTGCCTCGGGCACCTTATGGCCGTTCTGCTGTGAGTCTTGATTATCGAATGGGACGAAAAACTTATAGTGAATTGTAACGTTCAGGGCCACCTAATGACGATGGATCACTCAAATTGCGTCCCGATTCAATACATCGTCCTCCAGCAGACTTGTCTCCATGGGTAGATTGCTGCCTCGGGCACCTTATGGCCGTTCTGCTGTGAGTCAAAGATTTTCGAATCGGACGAAAAACTGATAGTGATTTGTAACATTCAGGGCCACCTAATGACGATGGACCACACAAATTGCGTCCCGATTCAGTACATCGTCCACTAGCCGACTTGACTCCATGGGACTATTGCTGCCTCGGGCACCTTATGGCCGTTCTGCTGTGAGTCTAGATTATAGAATGGGATGAAAAACTGATAGTGAATTGTAACGTTCAGGGCCACCTAATGACGATGGATCACTCAAATTGCGTCCCGATTCAATACATCGTCCTCCAGCACACTTGTCTCCATGGGTCTATTGCTGCCTCGGGCACCTTATGGCAGGCCTGCTGTGACTCAAAGATTTTCGAATCGGACGAAAAACTGATAGTGAATTGTAACGTTCAGGGCCTCCTAATGACGATGGAACACTCAAATTGCGTCCCGATTCAATACATGGTCCTACAGCAGACTTGTCTTTATGCGTCTATTGCTGCCTCGGGCACCTTATGGCCGTTCTGCTGTGAGTCAAAGATTTTCGAATCGGACGAAAAACTGATAGTGAATTGTAACGTTCAGGGCCACCTAATGACGATAGATCACTCAAATTACGTCCCGATTCAATACATCGTCCTCCTGCCGACTTGACTCCATGGGTCTATTGCTGCCTCGGGCACCTTATGGCCGTTCTGCTGTGAGTCTAGATTATCGAATGGGACAAAAAACTGATAGTGAATTGTAACGTTCAGGTCCTCCTAATGACGATGGATCACTCAAATTGCGTCCCGATTCAATACATCGTCCTCCAGCAGACTTGTCTCCATGGGTCGATTGCTGCCTCGGGCACCTTATGGCCGTTCTGCTGTGAGTCAAAGATTTTCGAATCGGACGAAAAACTGATAGTGAATTGTAACTTTCAGGGCCACCTAATGACGATGGATCACTCAAATTGCGTCCCGATTCAATACATCGTCCTGCAGCAGACTTGTCTCCATGGGTCGATTGCTGCCTCGGGCACCTATGGCCGTTCTGCTGTGAGTCTAGATTATAGAATGGGATAAAAAACTGATAGTGAATTGTAACGTTCAGGGCCACCTAATGACGATGGATCACTGAAATTGCGTCCCGATTCAATACATCGTCCTCCAGCAGACTTGTCTCCATGGGTCTATTGCTGCCTCGGGCACCTTATGTCAGGCCTGCTGTGACTCAAAGATTTTCGAATCGGACGAAAAACTGATAGTGAATTGTAACGTTCAGGGCCTCCTAATGACGATGGAACACTCAAATTGCGTCCCGATTCAATACATTGTCCTCCAGCAGACTTGTCTCCATGGGTCTATTGCTGCCTCCGGCACCTTATGGCCGTTCAGCTGTGAGTCTAAGATTTTCGAATCGGACGAAAAACTGATAGTGAATTGTAACATTCAGGGCCACCTAATGACAATGGACCACGCAAATTGCGTCCCGATTAAATACATCGTCCTCCAGCCGAGTTGCTGCCTCGGGCACCTTATGGCCGTTCTGCTGTGAGTCTAGATTATCGAATGGGACGAAAAACTGATAGTGAATTGTAACGTTCAGGGCCACCTAATGACGATGGATCACTCAAATTGCGTCCCGATTCAATACATCGTCCCCAGCCGACTTGTCTCCATGGGTCTATTGCAGCCTCGGGCACCTTATGGCCGTTCTGCTGTGAGTCTAGATTATAGAATGGGATGAAAAACTGATAGTGAATTGTAACGTTCAGGGCCACCTAATGACGATGGATCACTCAAATTGCGTCCCGATTCAATACATCGTCCTCCAGCACACTTGTCTCCATGGGTCTATTGCTGCCTCGGGCACCTTATGGCAGGCCTGCTGTGACCCAAAGATTTTCGAATCGGACGAAAAACTGATAGTGAATTGTAACGTTCAGGGCCTCCTAATGACGATGGAACACTCTAATTGCGTCCCGATTCAATACATCGTCCTCCAGCAGACTTGTTTCCATGCGTCTATTGCTGCCTCGGGCACCTTATGGCCGTTCTGCTGTGAGTCAAAGATTTTCGAATCGGACGAAAAACTGATAGTGAATTGTAACGATCAGGGCCACCTAATGACGATGGATCACTCAAATTACGTCCCGATTCAATACATCGTCCTCCAGTCGACTTGACTCCATGGGTCTATTGCAGCCTCGGGCACCTTATGGCCATTCTGCTGTGAGTCTAGATTATCGAATGGGACAAAAAACTGATAGTGAATTGTAACGTTCAGGGCCTCCTAATGACGATGGATCACTCAAATTGCGTCCCGATTCATTACATCGTCCTCCAGCCGACTTGACTCCATGGGTCTATTGCTGCCTCGGGCACCTTTTGGCCGTTCTGTTGTGAGTCTAGATTATCGAATGGGACGAAAAACTGATAGTTAATTGTAACGTTCAGGGCCTCCTAATGACGATGGATCACTCAAATTGCGTCCCGATTCAATACATCGTCCTCCAGCAGACTTGTCTCCATGGGTCGATTGCTGCCTCGGGCACCTTATGGCCGTTCTGCTGTGAGTCAAAGATTTTCGAATCGGACGAAAAACTGATAGTGATTTGTAACATTCAGGGCCACCTAATGACGATGGACCACACAAATTGCGTCCCGATTCAGTACATCGTCCACTAGCCGACTTGACTCCATGGGATTATTGCTGCCTCGGGCACCTTATGGCCGTTCTGCTGTGAGTCTAGATTATAGAATGGGATGAAAAACTGATAGTGAATTGTAACGTTCAGGGCCACCTAATGACGATGGATCACTGAAATTGCGTCCCGATTCAATACATCGTCCTCCAGCAGACTTGTCTCCATGGGTCTATTGCTGCCTCGGGCACCTTATGTCAGGCCTGCTGTGACTCAAAGATTTTCGAATCGGACGAAAAACTGATAGTGAATTGTAACATTCAGGGCCACCTAATGACAATGGACCACGCAAATTGCGTCCCGATTCAATACATCGTCCTCCAGCCGAGTTGACTCCATGGGTCTATTGCTGCCTCGGGCACCTTATGGCCGTTCTGCTGTGAGTCTTGATTATCGAATGGGACGAAAAACTTATAGTGAATTGTAACGTTCAGGGCCACCTAATGACGATGGATCACTCAAATTGCGTCCCGATTCAATACATCGTCCTCCAGCAGACTTGTCTCCATGGGTAGATTGCTGCCTCGGGCACCTTATGGCCGTTCTGCTGTGAGTCAAAGATTTTCGAATCGGACGAAAAACTGATAGTGATTTGTAACATTCAGGGCCACCTAATGACGATGGACCACACAAATTGCGTCCCGATTCAGTACATCGTCCACTAGCCGACTTGACTCCATGGGACTATTGCTGCCTCGGGCACCTTATGGCCGTTCTGCTGTGAGTCTAGATTATAGAATGGGATGAAAAACTGATAGTGAATTGTAACGTTCAGGGCCACCTAATGACGATGGATCACTCAAATTGCGTCCCGATTCAATACATCGTCCTCCAGCACACTTGTCTCCATGGGTCTATTGCTGCCTCGGGCACCTTATGGCAGGCCTGCTGTGACTCAAAGATTTTCGAATCGGACGAAAAACTGATAGTGAATTGTAACGTTCAGGGCCTCCTAATGACGATGGAACACTCAAATTGCGTCCCGATTCAATACATGGTCCTACAGCAGACTTGTCTTTATGCGTCTATTGCTGCCTCGGGCACCTTATGGCCGTTCTGCTGTGAGTCAAAGATTTTCGAATCGGACGAAAAACTGATAGTGAATTGTAACGTTCAGGGCCACCTAATGACGATAGATCACTCAAATTACGTCCCGATTCAATACATCGTCCTCCTGCCGACTTGACTCCATGGGTCTATTGCTGCCTCGGGCACCTTATGGCCGTTCTGCTGTGAGTCTAGATTATCGAATGGGACAAAAAACTGATAGTGAATTGTAACGTTCAGGTCCTCCTAATGACGATGGATCACTCAAATTGCGTCCCGATTCAATACATCGTCCTCCAGCAGACTTGTCTCCATGGGTCTATTGCTGCCTTGGGCACCTTATGGCCGTTCTGCTGTGAGTCTAGATTATCGAATGGGACGAAAAACTGATAGTGAATTGTAACGTTCAGGGCCACCTAATGACGATGGATCACTCAAATTGCGTCCCGATTCAATACATCGTCCTCCAGCCGACTTGACACCATGGGTCTATTGCTGCCTCGGGCACCTTATGGCCGTTCTGCTGTGAGTCTAAATTTTCGAATGGGACGAAAAACTGATAGTGAATTGTAACGTTCAGGGCCTCCTAATGACGATGGATCACTGAAATTGCGTCCCGATTCAATACATCGTCCTCCAGCCGACTTGACTCAATGGGTCTATTGCTGCCTCGGGCACCTTATGGCCGTTCTGCTGTGAGTCTAGATTATCGAATGGGACGAAAAACTGATAGTGAATTGTAACGTTCAGGGCCTCCTAATGACGATGGATCACTCAAATTGCGTCCCGATTCAATATATCGTCCTCCAGCAGACTTGTCTCCATGGGTCGATTGCTGCCTCGGGCACCTAATGGCCGTTCTGCTGTGAGTCAAAGATTTTCGAATCGGACGAAAAACTGATAGTGAATTGTAACATTCAGGGCCACCTAATGACGATGGACCACGCAAATTGCGTCCCGATTCAATACATTGTCCTCCAGCCGAGTTGACTCCATGGGTCTATTGCTGCCTCGGGCACCTTATGGCCGTTCTGCTGTGAATCTAGATTATCGAATGGGGCGAAAAACTGATAGTGAATTGTAACGTTCAGGGCCTCCTAATGACGATGGAACACTCAAATTGCGTCCCGATTCAATACATAGTCCTCCAGCAGACTTGTCTCCATGGGTCTATTGCTGCCTCGGGCACCTGATGGCCGTTCAGCTGTGAGTCTAAGATTTTCGAATCGGACGAAAAACTGATAGTGAATTGTAACATTCAGGGCCACCTAATGACAATGGACCACGCAAATTGCGTCCCGATTAAATCCATCGTCCTCCAGCCGAGTTGACTCAATGGGTCTATTGCTGCCTCGGGCACCTTATGGCCGTTCTGCTGTGAGTCTAGATTATCGAATGGGACGAAAAACTGATAGTGAATTGTAACGTTCAGGGCCACCTAATGACGATGGATCACTCAAATTGCGTCCTGATTCAATACATCGTCTTCCAGCAGACTTGACTTCATGGGTCTATTGCTGCCTCGGGCACCTTATGGCCGTTCTGCTGTGAGTCAAAGATTTTCGAATCGGACGAAAAACTGATAGTGAATTGTAACTTTCAGAGCCACCTAATGACGATGGATCACTCAAATTGCGTCCCGATTCAATACATCGTCCTCCAGCAGACTTGTCTCCATGGGTCGATTGCTGCCTCGGGCACCTTATGGCCGTTCTGCTGTGAGTCAAAGATTTTCGAATCGGACGAAAAACTGATAGTGATTTGTAACATTCAGGGCCACCTAATGACGATGGACCACACAAATTGCGTCCCGATTCAGTACATCGTCCACTAGCCGACTTGACTCCATGGGACTATTGCTGCCTCGGGCACCTTATGGCCGTTCTGCTGTGAGTCTAGATTATAGAATGGGATGAAAAACTGATAGTGAATTGTAACGTTCAGGGCCACCTAATGACGATGGATCACTCAAATTGCGTCCCGATTCAATACATCGTCCTCCAGCACACCCTGTCTCCATGGGTCTATTGCTGCCTCGGGCACCTTATGGCAGGCCTGCTGTGACTCAAAGATTTTCGAATGGGACGAAAAACTGATAGTGAATTGTAACGTTCAGGGCCTCCTAATGACGATGGAACACTCAAATTGCGTCCCGATTCAATACATCGTCCTCCAGCAGACTTGTCTCCATGGGTCTATTGCTGCCTCGGGCACCTTATGGCCGATCTGCTGTGAGTCAAAGATTTTCGAATCGGACGAAAAGCTGATAGTGAATTGTAACGATCAGGGCCACCTAATGACGATGGATCACTCAAATTATGTCCCGATTCAATACATCGTCCTCCAGTCGACTTGACTCCATGGGTCTATTGCTGCCTCGGGCACCTTATGGCCGTTCTGCTGTGAGTCTAGATTATCGAATGGGACTAAAAAACTGATAGTGAATTGTAACGTTCAGGGCCTCCTAATGATGAAGGATCACTCATATTGCGTCCCGATTGAATACATCGTCCTCCAGCCGACTTGACTCCATGGGTCTATTGCTGCCTCGGGCACCTTATGGCCGTTCTGCTGTGAGTCTAGATTATCGAATGGGACGAAAAACTGATAGTTAATTGTAACGTTCAGGGCCTCCTAATGACGATGGATCACTCAAATTGCGTCCCGATTCAATACATCGTCCTCCAGCAGACTTGTCTCCATGGGTCGATTGCTGCCTCGCGCACCTATGGCCGTTCTGCTGTGTCAAAGATTTTCGAATCGGACGAAGAACTGATAGTGATTTGTAACATTCAGGGCCACCTAATGACGATGGACCACACAAATTGCGTCCCGATTCAGTACATCGTCCACTAGCCGACTTGACTCCATGGGACTATTGCTGCCTCGGGCAGCTGTGAGTCTAGATTATAGAATGGGATGAAAAACTGATAGTGAATTGTAACGTTCATGGCCACCTAATGACGATGGATCACTCAAATTGCGTCCCGATTCAATACATCGTCCTCCAGCAGACTTGTCTCCATGGGTCTATTGCTGCCTCGGTCACCTTGTGGCAGGGCTGCTGTGACTCAAAGATTTTCGAATCGGACGAAGAACTGATAGTGATTTGTAACATTCAGGGCCACCTAATGACGATGGACCACACAAATTGCGTCCCGATTCAGTACATCGTCCACTAGCCGACTTGTCTCCATGGGACTATTGCTGCCTCGGGCAGCTGTGAGTCTAGATTATAGAATCGGACGAAAAACTGATAGTGAATTGTAACATTCAGGGCCACCTAATGTCGATGGACCACGCAAATTGCGTCCCGATTCAATACATCGTCCTCCAGCGGAGTTGACTCCATGGGTCTATTGCTGCCTCGGGCATCCTTATGGCCGTTCTGCTGTGAATCTAGATTATCGAATGGGACGAAAAACTGATAGTGATTTGTAACGTTCAGGGCCACCTAATGACGATGGATCACTCAAATTGCGTCCCGATTCAATACATCGTCCCCAGCCGACTTGTCTCCATGGGTCTATTGCTGCCTCCGGCACCTTATGGCCGTTCTGCTGTGAGTCTAGATTATCGAATGGGACGAAAAACTGATAGTGAATTGTAACGTTCAGGGCCACCTAATGACGATGGAACACTCAAATTGCGTCCTGATTCAATACATCGTCCTCCAGCTGAATTGACTTCATGGGTCTATTGCTGCCTCGGGCACCTTATGGCCGTTCTGCTGTGAGTCAAAGATTTTCGAATCGGACGAAAAACTGATAGTGAATTGTAACTTTCAGGGCCACCTAATGACGATGGATCACTCAAATTGCGTCCCGATTCAGTACATCGTCCTCCAGCAGACTTGTCTCCATGGGTCGATTGCTGCCTCGGGCACTTATGGCCGTTCTGCTGTGTCAAAGATTTTCGAATCGGACGAAAAACTGATAGTGAATTGTAACTTTCAGGGCCAACTAATGACGATGGACCACACAAATTGCGTCCCGATTCAGTACATCGTCCACTAGCCGACTTGACTCCATGGGACTATTGCTGCCTCGGGCAGCTGTGAGTCTAGATTATAGAATGGGATGAAAAACTGATAGTGAATTGTAACGTTCAGGGCCACCTAATGACGATGGATCACTCAAATTGCGTCCCGATTCAATACATCGTCCTCCAGCAGACTTGTCTCCATGGGTCTATTGCTGCCTCGGTCACCTTATGGCAGGCCTGCTGTGACTCAAAGATTTTCGAATCGGACGAAAAACTGATAGTGAATTGTAACGTTCATGGCCACCTAATGACGATGGATCACTCAAATTGCGTCCTGATTCAATACATCGTCCTCCAGCAGACTTGACTTCATGGGTCTATTGCTGCCTCGGGCACCTTATTGCCGTTCTGCTGTGAGTCAAAGATTTTCGAATCGGACGAAAAACTGATAGTGAATTGCAACTTTCAGGGCCACCTAATGACGATGGAGCACTCAAATTGCGTCCCGATTCAATACATCGTCCTCCAGCAGACTTGTCTCTATGGGTCGATTGCTGCCTCGGGCACCTTATGGCCGTTCTGCTGTGAGTCTAGATTATAGAATGGGATGAAAAACTGAAAGTGAATTGTAACGTTCAGGGCCATCTAATGACGATGGATCACTCAAATTGCGTCCCGATTCAATACATCGTCCTCCAGCAGACTTGTCTCCATGGGTCTATTGCTGCCTCTTGCACCTTATGGCAGGCCTGCTGTGACTCAAAGATTTTCGAATCGGACGAAAAACTGATAGTGAATTGTAACGTTCAGGGCCTCCTAATGACGATGGAACACTCAAATTGCGTCCCGATTCAATACATCGTCCTCCAGCAGACTTGTCTCCATGCGTCTATTGCTGCCTCGGGCACCTTATGGCCGTTCTGCTGTGAGTCAAAGATTTTCGAATCGGACGAAAAACTGATAGTGAATTGTAACTTTCAGGGCCACCTAATGACGATGGATCACTCAAATTGCGTCCCGATTCAATACATCGTCCTCCAGCAGACTTGTCTCCATGGGTCGATTGCTGCTTCGGGCACCTTATGGCCGTTCTGCTGTGAGTCAAAGATTTTCGAATCGGACGAAAAACTGATAGTGAATTGTAACTTTCAGGGCCACGTAATGACGATGGATCACTCAAATTGCGTCCCGATTCAATACATCGTCCTCCAGCAGACTTGTCTCCATGGGTCGATTGCTCCCTCGGGCACCTTATGGCCGTTCTGCTGTGAGTCAAAGAGTTTCGAATCGGACGAAAAACTGATAGTGATTTGTAACATTCAGGGCCACCTAATGACGATGGACCACACAAATTGCGTCCCGATTCAGTACATCGTCCACTAGCTGACTTGACTCCATGGGACTATTGCTGCCTCGGGCACCTTATGGCCGTTCTGCTGTGAGTCTAGATTATAGAATGGGATAAAAAACTGTTAGTGAATTGTAACGTTCAGGGCCACCTAATGACGATGGATCACTGAAATTGCGTCCCGATTCAATACATCGTCCTCCAGCAGACTTGTCTCCATGGGTCTATTGCTGCCTCGGGCACCTTATGTCAGGCCTGCTGTGACTCAAAGATTTTCGAATCGGACGAAAAACTGATAGTGAATTGTAACGTTCAGGGCCTCCTAATGACGATGGAACACTCAAATTGCGTCCCGATTCAATACATCGTCCTCCAGCAGACTTGTCTCTATGGGTCTATTGCTGCCTCGGGCACCTTATGGCCGTTCAGCTGTGAGTCAAAGATTATCGAATCGGACGAAAAACTGATAGTGAATTGTAACATTCAGGGCCACCTGATGACAATGGACCACGCAAATTGCGTCCCGATTAAATACATCGTCCTCCAGCCGAGTTGACTCCATGGGTCTATTGCTGCCTCGGGCACCTTATGGCCGTTCTGCTGTGAGTCTAGATTATCGAATGGGATAAAAAACTGATAGTGAATTGTAACGTTCAGGGCCACCTAATGACGATGGATCACGCAAATTGCGTCCCGATTCAGTACATCGTCCACTAGCTGACTTGACTCCATGGGACTATTGCTGCCTCGGGCACCTTATGGCCGTTCTGCTGTGAGTCTAGATTATAGAATGGGATAAAAAACTGATAGTGAATTGTAACGTTCAGGGCCACCTAATGACGATGGATCACTGAAATTGCGTCCCGATTCAATACATCGTCCTCCAGCAGACTTGTCTCCATGGGTCTATTGCTGCCTCGGGCACCTTATGTCAGGCCTGCTGTGACTCAAATATTTTGGATCGGACGAAAAACTGATAGTGAATTGTAACATTCAGGGCCACCTGATGACAATGGACCACGCAAATTGCGTCCCGATTGAATACATCGTCCTCCAGACGAGTTGACTCCATGGGTCTATTGCTGCCTCGGGCACCTTATGGCCGTTCTGCTGTGAGTCTAGATTATCGAATGGGACGAAAAACTGATAGTGAATTGTAACGTTCAGGGCCACCTAATGACGATGGATCACTCAAATTGCGTCCCGATTCAATACATCGTCCTCCAGCACACTTGTCTCCATGGGTCTATTGCTGCCTCGGGCACCTTATGTCAGGTCTGCTGTGACTCAAAGATTTTCGAATCGGACGAAAAACTGATAGTGAATTGTAACGTTTAGGGCCTCCTAATGACGATGGAACACTCAAATTGCGTCCCGATTCAATACATCGTCCTCCAGCAGACTTGTCTCCATGGGTCTATTGCTGCCTCGGGCACCTTATGGCCGTTCAGCTGTGAGTCAAAGATTTTCGAATCGGACGAAAAACTGATAGTGAATTGTAACATTCAGGGCCACCTGATGACAATGGACCACGCAAATTGCGTCCCGATTAAATACATCGTCCTCCAGACGAGTTGACTCCATGGGTCTATTGCTGCCTAGGGCACCTTATGGCCGTTCTGCTGTGAGTCTAGATTATCGAATGGGACGAAAAACTGATAGTGAATTGTAACGTTCAGGGCCACCTAATGACGATGGATCACTCAAATTGCGTCCCGATTCAATACATCGTCCCCATCCGACTTGTCTCCATGGGTCTATTGCTGCCTAGGGCACCTTATGGCCGTTCTGCTGTGAGTCTAGATTATCGAATGGGACGAAAAACTGATAGTGAATTGTAACGTTCAGGGCCACCTAATGACGATGGATCACTCAAATTGCGTCCTGATTCAATACATCGTCTTCCAGCAGACTTGACTTCATGGGTCTATTGCTGCCTCGGGCACCTTATGGCCGTTCAGCTGTGAGTCAAAGATTTTCGAATCGGACGAAAAACTGATAGTGAATTGTAACTTTCAGGGCCAACTAATGACGATGGACCACACAAATTGCGTCCCGATTCAGTACATCGTCCACTAGCCGACTTGACTCCATGGGACTATTGCTGCCTCGGGCAGCTGTGAGTCTAGATTATAGAATGGGATGAAAAACTGATAGTGAATTGTAACGTTCAGGGCCACCTAATGACGATGGATCACTCAAATTGCGTCCCGATTCAATACATCGTCCTCCAGCAGACTTGTCTCCATGGGTCTATTGCTGCCTCGGTCACCTTATGGCAGGCCTGCTGTGACTCAAAGATTTTCGAATCGGACGAAAAACTGATAGTGAATTGTAACGTTCATGGCCACCTAATGACGATGGATCACTAAAATTGCGTCCTGATTCAATACATCGTCCTCCAGCAGACTTGACTTCATGGGTCTATTGCTGCCTCGGGCACCTTATTGCCGTTCTGCTGTGAGTCAAAGATTTTCGAATCGGACGAAAAACTGATAGTGAATTGCAACTTTCAGGGCCACCTAATGACGATGGAGCACTCAAATTGCGTCCCGATTCAATACATCGTCCTCCAGCAGACTTGTCTCTATGGGTCGATTGCTGCCTCGGGCACCTTATGGCCGTTCTGCTGTGAGTCTAGATTATAGAATGGGATGAAAAACTGAAAGTGAATTGTAACGTTCAGGGCCATCTAATGACGATGGATCACTCAAATTGCGTCCCGATTCAATACATCGTCCTCCAGCAGACTTGTCTCCATGGGTCTATTGCTGCCTCTTGCACCTTATGGCAGGCCTGCTGTGACTCAAAGATTTTCGAATCGGACGAAAAACTGATAGTGAATTGTAACGTTCAGGGCCTCCTAATGACGATGGAACACTCAAATTGCGTCCCGATTCAATACATCGTCCTCCAGCAGACTTGTCTCCATGCGTCTATTGCTGCCTCGGGCACCTTATGGCCGTTCTGCTGTGAGTCAAAGATTTTCGAATCGGACGAAAAACTGATAGTGAATTGTAACTTTCAGGGCCACCTAATGACGATGGATCACTCAAATTGCGTCCCGATTCAATACATCGTCCTCCAGCAGACTTGTCTCCATGGGTCGATTGCTGCTTCGGGCACCTTATGGCCGTTCTGCTGTGAGTCAAAGATTTTCGAATCGGACGAAAAACTGATAGTGAATTGTAACTTTCAGGGCCACGTAATGACGATGGATCACTCAAATTGCGTCCCGATTCAATACATCGTCCTCCAGCAGACTTGTCTCCATGGGTCGATTGCTCCCTCGGGCACCTTATGGCCGTTCTGCTGTGAGTCAAAGAGTTTCGAATCGGACGAAAAACTGATAGTGATTTGTAACATTCAGGGCCACCTAATGACGATGGACCACACAAATTGCGTCCCGATTCAGTACATCGTCCACTAGCTGACTTGACTCCATGGGACTATTGCTGCCTCGGGCACCTTATGGCCGTTCTGCTGTGAGTCTAGATTATAGAATGGGATAAAAAACTGTTAGTGAATTGTAACGTTCAGGGCCACCTAATGACGATGGATCACTGAAATTGCGTCCCGATTCAATACATCGTCCTCCAGCAGACTTGTCTCCATGGGTCTATTGCTGCCTCGGGCACCTTATGTCAGGCCTGCTGTGACTCAAAGATTTTCGAATCGGACGAAAAACTGATAGTGAATTGTAACGTTCAGGGCCTCCTAATGACGATGGAACACTCAAATTGCGTCCCGATTCAATACATCGTCCTCCAGCAGACTTGTCTCTATGGGTCTATTGCTGCCTCGGGCACCTTATGGCCGTTCAGCTGTGAGTCAAAGATTATCGAATCGGACGAAAAACTGATAGTGAATTGTAACATTCAGGGCCACCTGATGACAATGGACCACGCAAATTGCGTCCCGATTAAATACATCGTCCTCCAGCCGAGTTGACTCCATGGGTCTATTGCTGCCTCGGGCACCTTATGGCCGTTCTGCTGTGAGTCTAGATTATGAATGGGATAAAAAACTGATAGTGAATTGTAACGTTCAGGGCCACCTAATGACGATGGATCACGCAAATTGCGTCCCGATTCAGTACATCGTCCACTAGCTGACTTGACTCCATGGGACTATTGCTGCCTCGGGCACCTTATGGCCGTTCTGCTGTGAGTCTAGATTATAGAATGGGATAAAAAACTGATAGTGAATTGTAACGTTCAGGGCCACCTAATGACGATGGATCACTGAAATTGCGTCCCGATTCAATACATCGTCCTCCAGCAGACTTGTCTCCATGGGTCTATTGCTGCCTCGGGCACCTTATGTCAGGCCTGCTGTGACTCAAATATTTTGGATCGGACGGAAAAACTGATAGTGAATTGTAACATTCAGGGCCACCTGATGACAATGGACCACGCAAATTGCGTCCCGATTGAATACATCGTCCTCCAGACGAGTTGATTCCATGGGTCTATTGCTGCCTCGGGCACCTTATGGCCGTTCTGCTGTGAGTCTAGATTATCGAATGGGACGAAAAACTGATAGTGAATTGTAACGTTCAGGGCCACCTAATGACGATGGATCACTCAAATTGCGTCCCGATTCAATACATCGTCCTCCAGCACACTTGTCTCCATGGGTCTATTGCTGCCTCGGGCACCTTATGTCAGGTCTGCTGTGACTCAAAGATTTTCGAATCGGACGAAAAAACTGATAGTGAATTGTAACGTTTAGGGCCTCCTAATGACGATGGAACACTCAAATTGCGTCCCGATTCAATACATCGTCCTCCAGCAGACTTGTCTCCATGGGTCTATTGCTGCCTCGGGCACCTTATGGCCGTTCAGCTGTGAGTCAAAGATTTTCGAATCGGACGAAAAACTGATAGTGAATTGTAACAATCAGGGCCACCTGATGACAATGGACCACGCAAATTGCGTCCCGATTAAATACATCGTCCTCCAGACGAGTTGACTCCATGGGTCTATTGCTGCCTAGGGCACCTTATGGCCGTTCTGCTGTGAGTCTAGATTATCGAATGGGACGAAAAACTGATAGTGAATTGTAACGTTCAGGGCCACCTAATGACGATGGATCACTCAAATTGCGTCCCGATTCAATACATCGTCCCCATCCGACTTGTCTCCATGGGTCTATTGCTGCCTCGGGCACCTTATGGCCGTTCTGCTGTGAGTCTAGATTATCGAATGGGACGAAAAACTGATAGTGAATTGTAACGTTCAGGGCCACCTAATGACGATGGATCACTCAAATTGCGTCCTGATTCAATACATCGTCTTCCAGCAGACTTGACTTCATGGGTCTATTGCTGCCTCGGGCACCTTATGGCCGTTCAGCTGTGAGTCAAAGATTTTCGAATCGGACGAAAAACTGATAGTGAATTGTAACTTTCAGGGCCACCTAATGACGATGGATCACTCAAATTGCGTCCCGATTCAATACATCGTCCTCCAGCAGACTTGTCTCCATGGGTCGATTGCTGCCTCGGGCACCTTATGGCCGTTCTGCTGTGAGTCAAAGAATTTCGAATCGGACGAAAAACTGATAGTGATTTGTAACATTCAGGGCCACCTAATGACGATGGACCACACAAATTGCGTCCCGATTCAGTACATCGTCCACTAGCCGACTTGACTCCATGGGACTATTGCTGCCTCGGTCACCTTATGGCCGTTCTGCTGCGAGTCTAGATTATAGAATGGGATGAAAAACTGATAGTGAATTGTAACGTTCAGGGCCACCTAATGACGATGGATCACTCAAATTGCGTCCCGATTCAATACATCGTCCTCCAGCAGACTTGTCTCCATGGGTCTATTGCTGCCTCGGGCACCTTATGGCTGGCCTGCTGTGACTCAAAGATTTTCGAATCGGACGAAAAACTGATAGTGAATTGTAACGTTCAGGGCCACCTAATGACGATGGATCACTCAAATTGCGTCCCGATTCAATACATCGTCCTAAAGCAGACTTGTCTCCATGGGTCTATTGCTGCCTCGGTCACCTTATGGCAGGCCTGCTGTGACTCAAAGATTTTCGAATCGGACGAAAAACTGATAGTGAATTGTAACGTTCAGGGCCTCCTAATGACGATGGAACACTCAAATTGCGTCCCGATTCAATACATCGTCCTCCAGCAGACTTGTCTCCATGCGTCTATTGCTGCCTCGGGCACCTTATGGCCGTTCTGCTGTGAGTCAAAGATTTTCGAATCGGACGAAAAACTGATAGTGATTTGTAACATTCAGGGCCACCTAATGACGATGGACCACACAAATTGCGTCCCGATTCAGTACATCGTCCACTAGCCTACTTGTCTCCATGGGACTATTGCTGCCTCGGGCAGCTGTGAGTCTTGATTATAGAATGGGATGAAAAACTGATAGTGAATTGTAACGTTCAGGGCCACCTAATGACGAAGGATCACTCAAATTGCGTCCCGATTCAATACATCGTCCTCCAGCAGACTTGTCTCCATGGGTCTATTGCTGCCTCGGTCACCTTATGGCAGGCCTGCTGTGACTCAAAGATTTTCGAATCGGACGAAAAACTGATAGTGAATTGTAACGTTCAGGGCCTCCTAATGACGATGGAACACTCAAATTGCGTCCCGATTCAATACATCGTCCTCCAGCAGACTTGACTTCATGGGTCTATTGCTGCCTCGGGCACCTTATGGCCGTTCTGCTGTGAGTCAAAGATTTTCGAATCGGACGAAAAACTGATAGTGAATTGTAACTTTCAGGGCCACCTAATGACGATGGACCACGCAAATTGCGTCCCGATTCAATACATCGTCCTCCAGCCGAGTTGACTCCATGGGTCTATTGCTGCCTCGGGCACCTTATGGCCGTTCTGCTGTGATTCTAGATTATCGAATGGGACGAAAAACTGATAGTGAATTGTAACGTTCAGGGCCACCTAATGACGATGGATCACTCAAATTGCGTCCCGATTCAATACATCGTCCCCAGCCGACTTGTCTCCATGGGTCTATTGCTGCCTCGGGCACCTTATGGCCGTTCTGCTGTGAGTCTAGATTATCGAATGGGACGAAAAACTGATAGTGAATTGTAACGTTCAGGGCCACCTAATGACGATGGATCACTCAAATTGCGTCCCGATTCAATACATCGTCCTAAAGCAGACTTGTCTCCATGGGTCTATTGCTGCCTCGGTCACCTTATGGCAGGCCTGCTGTGACTCAAAGATTTTCGAATCGGACGAAAAACTGATAGTGAATTGTAACGTTCAGGGTCTCCTAATGACGATGAAACACTCAAATTGCGTCCCGATTCAATACATCGTCCTCCAGCAGACTTGTCTCCATGCGTCTATTGCTGCCTCGGGCACCTTATGGCCGTTCTGCTGTGAGTCAAAGATTTTCGAATCGGACGAAAAACTGATAGTGAATTGTAACTTTCAGGGCCACCTAATGACGATGGACCACGCAAATTGCGTCCCGATTCAATACATCGTCCTCCAGGCGAGTAGACTCCATGGGTCTATTGCTGCCTCGGGCACCTTATGGCCGTTCTGCTGTGAATCTAGATTATCGAATGGGACGAAAAACTGATAGTGAATTGTAACGTTCAGGGCCTCCTAATGACGATGGAACACTCAAATTGCGTCCCGATTCAATACATCGTCCTCCAGCAGACTTGTCTCCATGCGTCTATTGCTGCCTCGGGCACCTTATGGCCGTTCTGCTGTGAGTCAAAGATTTTCGAATCGGACGAAAAACTGATAGTGAATTGTAACGTTCAGGGCCACCTAATGACGATGGATCACTCAAATTGCGTCCCGATTCAATACATCGTCCACTAGCCGACTTGACTCCATGGGACTATTGCTGCCTCGTTCAGCTGTGAGTCTAGATTATAGAATGGGATGAAAAACTGATAGTGAATTGTAACGTTCAGGGCCTCCTAATGACGATGGATCACTTAAATTGCGTCCCGATTCAATACATCGTCCCCAGCCGACTTGTCTCCATGGGTCTATTGCTGCCTCGGGCACCTTATGGCCGTTCTGCTGTGAGTCTAGATTATCGAATGGGACGAAAAACATAGTGAATTGTAACGTACAGGGCCACCTAATGACGATGGATCACTCAAATCGCGTCCCGATTCAATACATCGTCCTCCAGCAGACTTGTCTCCATGCGTCTATTGCTGCCTCGGGCACCTTATGGCCGTTCTGCTGTGAGTCTAGATTATCGAATGGGACGAAAAACTGATAGTGAATTGTAACGTTCAGGGCCACCTAATGACGATGGAACACTCAAATTGCGTCCTGATTCAATACATCGTCCTCCAGCAGACTTGACTTCATGGGTCTATTGCTGCCTCGGGCACCTTATGGCCGTTCTGCTGTGAGTCAAAGATTTTCGAATCGGACGAAAAACTGATAGCGAATTGTAACTTTCAGGGCCACCTAATGACGATGGATCACTCAAATTGCGTCCGGATTCAATACATCGTCCTCCAGCAGACTTGTCTCCATGGGTCGATTGCTGCCTCGGGCACTTATGGCCGTTCTGCTGTGTCAAAGATTTTCGAATCGGACGAAAAACTGAAAGTGATTTGTAACATTCAGGACCACCTAATGACGATGGACCACACAATTTGCGTCCCGATTCAGCACATCGTCCACTAGCCGACTTGACTGCATGGGACTATTGCTGTCTCGGGCACCTTATGGCCGTTCTGCTGTGAGTCTAGATATAGAATGGGATGAAAAACTGATAGTGAATTGTAACGTTCAGGGCCACCTAATGACGATGAATCACTCAAATTGCGTCCCGATTCAATACATCGTCCTCCAGCAGACTTGTCTCCATGGGTCTATTGCTGCCTCGGGCACCTTATGGCAGGCCTGCTGTGACTCAAAGATTTTCGAATCGGACGAAAAAGTGATAGTGAATTGTAACGTTCAGGGCCTCCTAATGACGATGGAACACTCAAATTGCGTCCCGATTCAATACATCGTCCTCCAGCAGACTTGTCTCCATGCGTCTATTGCTGCCTCGGGCACCTTATGGCCGTTCTGCTGTGAGTCAAAGATTTTCTAATCGAACGAAAAACTGATAGTGAATTGTAACGTTCAGGGCCTCCTAATGACGATGGAACACTCAAATTGCGTCCCGATTCAATACATCGTCCTCCAGCAGACTTGTCTCCATGCGTCTATTGCTGCCTCGGGCACCTTATGGCCGTTCTGCTGTGAGTCAAAGATTTTCGAATCGGACGAAAAACTGATAGTGAATTGTAACATTCAGGGCCACCTAATGACGATGGACCACGCAAATTGCGTCCCGATTCAATACATCGTCCTCCAGCCGAGTTGACTCCATGGGTCTATTGCTGCCTCGGGCACCTTATGGCCGTTCTGCTGTGAATCTAGATTAACGAATGGGACGAAAAACTGATAGTGAATTGTAACGTTCAGGGCCACCTAATGACGATGGATCACTCAAATTGCGTCCCGATTCAATAAATCGTCCCCAGCCGACTTGTCTCCATGGGTCTATTGCTGCCTCGGGCACCTTATGGCCGTTCTGCTGTGAGTCTAGATTATCGAATGGGACGAAAAACTGATAGTGAATTGTAACGTTCAGGGCCACCTAATGACGATGGAACACTCAAATTGCGTCCTGATTCAATACATCGTCCTCCAGCAGACTTGACTTCATGGGTCTATTGCTGCCTCGGGCACCTTATGGCCGTTCTGCTGTGAGTCAAAGATTTTCGAATCGGACGAAAAACTGATAGTGAATTGTAACTTTCATGGCCACCTAATGACGATGGATCCCTCAAATTGCGTCCCGATTCAATACATCGTCCTCCAGGAGACTTGTCTCCATGGGTCTATTGCTGCCTCGGGCACCTTATTGCAGGCCTGCTGTGACTCAAAGATTTTCGAATCGGACGAAAAACTGATAGTGATTTGTAACGTTCAGGGCCTCCTAATGACGATGGAACACTCAAATTGCGTCCCGATTCAGTACATCGTCCACTAGCCGACTTGACTCCATGGGACTATTGCTGCCTCGGGCAGCTGTGAGTCTAGATTATAGAATGGGATGAAAAACTGATAGTGAATTGTAACGTTCAGGGCCACCTAATGACGATGGATCACTCAAATTGCGTCCCGATTCAATACATCGTCCTCCAGCAGACTTGTCTCCATGGGTCTATTGCTGCCTCGGTCACCTTATGGCAGGCCTGCTGTGACTCAAAGATTTTCGAATCGGACGAAAAACTGATAGTGAATTGTAACGTTCATGGCCACCTAATGACGATGGATCACTCAAATTGCGTCCTGATTCAATACATCGTCCTCCAGCAGACTTGACTTCATGGGTCTATTGCTGCCTCGGGCACCTTATTGCCGTTCTGCTGTGAGTCAAAGATTTTCGAATCGGACGAAAAACTGATAGTGAATTGCAACTTTCAGGGCCACCTAATGACGATGGAGCACTCAAATTGCGTCCCGATTCAATACATCGTCCTCCAGCAGACTTGTCTCTATGGGTCGATTGCTGCCTCGGGCACCTTATGGCCGTTCTGCTGTGAGTCTAGATTATAGAATGGGATGAAAAACTGAAAGTGAATTGTAACGTTCAGGGCCATCTAATGACGATGGATCACTCAAATTGCGTCCCGATTCAATACATCGTCCTCCAGCAGACTTGTCTCCATGGGTCTATTGCTGCCTCTTGCACCTTATGGCAGGCCTGCTGTGACTCAAAGATTTTCGAATCGGACGAAAAACTGATAGTGAATTGTAACGTTCAGGGCCTCCTAATGACGATGGAACACTCAAATTGCGTCCCGATTCAATACATCGTCCTCCAGCAGACTTGTCTCCATGCGTCTATTGCTGCCTCGGGCACCTTATGGCCGTTCTGCTGTGAGTCAAAGATTTTCGAATCGGACGAAAAACTGATAGTGAATTGTAACTTTCAGGGCCACCTAATGACGATGGATCACTCAAATTGCGTCCCGATTCAATACATCGTCCTCCAGCAGACTTGTCTCCATGGGTCGATTGCTGCTTCGGGCACCTTATGGCCGTTCTGCTGTGAGTCAAAGATTTTCGAATCGGACGAAAAACTGATAGTGAATTGTAACTTTCAGGGCCACGTAATGACGATGGATCACTCAAATTGCGTCCCGATTCAATACATCGTCCTCCAGCAGACTTGTCTCCATGGGTCGATTGCTCCCTCGGGCACCTTATGGCCGTTCTGCTGTGAGTCAAAGAGTTTCGAATCGGACGAAAAACTGATAGTGATTTGTAACATTCAGGGCCACCTAATGACGATGGACCACACAAATTGCGTCCCGATTCAGTACATCGTCCACTAGCTGACTTGACTCCATGGGACTATTGCTGCCTCGGGCACCTTATGGCCGTTCTGCTGTGAGTCTAGATTATAGAATGGGATAAAAAACTGTTAGTGAATTGTAACGTTCAGGGCCACCTAATGACGATGGATCACTGAAATTGCGTCCCGATTCAATACATCGTCCTCCAGCAGACTTGTCTCCATGGGTCTATTGCTGCCTCGGGCACCTTATGTCAGGCCTGCTGTGACTCAAAGATTTTCGAATCGGACGAAAAACTGATAGTGAATTGTAACGTTCAGGGCCTCCTAATGACGATGGAACACTCAAATTGCGTCCCGATTCAATACATCGTCCTCCAGCAGACTTGTCTCTATGGGTCTATTGCTGCCTCGGGCACCTTATGGCCGTTCAGCTGTGAGTCAAAGATTATCGAATCGGACGAAAAACTGATAGTGAATTGTAACATTCAGGGCCACCTGATGACAATGGACCACGCAAATTGCGTCCCGATTAAATACATCGTCCTCCAGCCGAGTTGACTCCATGGGTCTATTGCTGCCTCGGGCACCTTATGGCCGTTCTGCTGTGAGTCTAGATTATCGAATGGGATAAAAAACTGATAGTGAATTGTAACGTTCAGGGCCACCTAATGACGATGGATCACGCAAATTGCGTCCCGATTCAGTACATCGTCCACTAGCTGACTTGACTCCATGGGACTATTGCTGCCTCGGGCACCTTATGGCCGTTCTGCTGTGAGTCTAGATTATAGAATGGGATAAAAAACTGATAGTGAATTGTAACGTTCAGGGCCACCTAATGACGATGGATCACTGAAATTGCGTCCCGATTCAATACATCGTCCTCCAGCAGACTTGTCTCCATGGGTCTATTGCTGCCTCGGGCACCTTATGTCAGGCCTGCTGTGACTCAAATATTTTGGATCGGACGAAAAACTGATAGTGAATTGTAACATTCAGGGCCACCTGATGACAATGGACCACGCAAATTGCGTCCCGATTGAATACATCGTCCTCCAGACGAGTTGACTCCATGGGTCTATTGCTGCCTCGGGCACCTTATGGCCGTTCTGCTGTGAGTCTAGATTATCGAATGGGACGAAAAACTGATAGTGAATTGTAACGTTCAGGGCCACCTAATGACGATGGATCACTCAAATTGCGTCCCGATTCAATACATCGTCCTCCAGCACACTTGTCTCCATGGGTCTATTGCTGCCTCGGGCACCTTATGTCAGGTCTGCTGTGACTCAAAGATTTTCGAATCGGACGAAAAACTGATAGTGAATTGTAACGTTTAGGGCCTCCTAATGACGATGGAACACTCAAATTGCGTCCCGATTCAATACATCGTCCTCCAGCAGACTTGTCTCCATGGGTCTATTGCTGCCTCGGGCACCTTATGGCCGTTCAGCTGTGAGTCAAAGATTTTCGAATCGGACGAAAAACTGATAGTGAATTGTAACATTCAGGGCCACCTGATGACAATGGACCACGCAAATTGCGTCCCGATTAAATACATCGTCCTCCAGACGAGTTGACTCCATGGGTCTATTGCTGCCTAGGGCACCTTATGGCCGTTCTGCTGTGAGTCTAGATTATCGAATGGGACGAAAAACTGATAGTGAATTGTAACGTTCAGGGCCACCTAATGACGATGGATCACTCAAATTGCGTCCCGATTCAATACATCGTCCCCATCCGACTTGTCTCCATGGGTCTATTGCTGCCTCGGGCACCTTATGGCCGTTCTGCTGTGAGTCTAGATTATCGAATGGGACGAAAAACTGATAGTGAATTGTAACGTTCAGGGCCACCTAATGACGATGGATCACTCAAATTGCGTCCTGATTCAATACATCGTCTTCCAGCAGACTTGACTTCATGGGTCTATTGCTGCCTCGGGCACCTTATGGCCGTTCAGCTGTGAGTCAAAGATTTTCGAATCGGACGAAAAACTGATAGTGAATTGTAACTTTCAGGGCCACCTAATGACGATGGATCACTCAAATTGCGTCCCGATTCAATACATCGTCCTCCAGCAGACTTGTCTCCATGGGTCGATTGCTGCCTCGGGCACCTTATGGCCGTTCTGCTGTGAGTCAAAGAATTTCGAATCGGACGAAAAACTGATAGTGATTTGTAACATTCAGGGCCACCTAATGACGATGGACCACACAAATTGCGTCCCGATTCAGTACATCGTCCACTAGCCGACTTGACTCCATGGGACTATTGCTGCCTCGGTCACCTTATGGCCGTTCTGCTGCGAGTCTAGATTATAGAATGGGATGAAAAACTGATAGTGAATTGTAACGTTCAGGGCCACCTAATGACGATGGATCACTCAAATTGCGTCCCGATTCAATACATCGTCCTCCAGCAGACTTGTCTCCATGGGTCTATTGCTGCCTCGGGCACCTTATGGCTGGCCTGCTGTGACTCAAAGATTTTCGAATCGGACGAAAAACTGATAGTGAATTGTAACGTTCAGGGCCACCTAATGACGATGGATCACTCAAATTGCGTCCCGATTCAATACATCGTCCTAAAGCAGACTTGTCTCCATGGGTCTATTGCTGCCTCGGTCACCTTATGGCAGGCCTGCTGTGACTCAAAGATTTTCGAATCGGACGAAAAACTGATAGTGAATTGTAACGTTCAGGGCCTCCTAATGACGATGGAACACTCAAATTGCGTCCCGATTCAATACATCGTCCTCCAGCAGACTTGTCTCCATGCGTCTATTGCTGCCTCGGGCACCTTATGGCCGTTCTGCTGTGAGTCAAAGATTTTCGAATCGGACGAAAAACTGATAGTGATTTGTAACATTCAGGGCCACCTAATGACGATGGACCACACAAATTGCGTCCCGATTCAGTACATCGTCCACTAGCCTACTTGTCTCCATGGGACTATTGCTGCCTCGGGCAGCTGTGAGTCTTGATTATAGAATGGGATGAAAAACTGATAGTGAATTGTAACGTTCAGGGCCACCTAATGACGAAGGATCACTCAAATTGCGTCCCGATTCAATACATCGTCCTCCAGCAGACTTGTCTCCATGGGTCTATTGCTGCCTCGGTCACCTTATGGCAGGCCTGCTGTGACTCAAAGATTTTCGAATCGGACGAAAAACTGATAGTGAATTGTAACGTTCAGGGCCTCCTAATGACGATGGAACACTCAAATTGCGTCCCGATTCAATACATCGTCCTCCAGCAGACTTGACTTCATGGGTCTATTGCTGCCTCGGGCACCTTATGGCCGTTCTGCTGTGAGTCAAAGATTTTCGAATCGGACGAAAAACTGATAGTGAATTGTAACTTTCAGGGCCACCTAATGACGATGGACCACGCAAATTGCGTCCCGATTCAATACATCGTCCTCCAGCCGAGTTGACTCCATGGGTCTATTGCTGCCTCGGGCACCTTATGGCCGTTCTGCTGTGATTCTAGATTATCGAATGGGACGAAAAACTGATAGTGAATTGTAACGTTCAGGGCCACCTAATGACGATGGATCACTCAAATTGCGTCCCGATTCAATACATCGTCCCCAGCCGACTTGTCTCCATGGGTCTATTGCTGCCTCGGGCACCTTATGGCCGTTCTGCTGTGAGTCTAGATTATCGAATGGGACGAAAAACTGATAGTGAATTGTAACGTTCAGGGCCACCTAATGACGATGGATCACTCAAATTGCGTCCCGATTCAATACATCGTCCTAAAGCAGACTTGTCTCCATGGGTCTATTGCTGCCTCGGTCACCTTATGGCAGGCCTGCTGTGACTCAAAGATTTTCGAATCGGACGAAAAACTGATAGTGAATTGTAACGTTCAGGGTCTCCTAATGACGATGAAACACTCAAATTGCGTCCCGATTCAATACATCGTCCTCCAGCAGACTTGTCTCCATGCGTCTATTGCTGCCTCGGGCACCTTATGGCCGTTCTGCTGTGAGTCAAAGATTTTCGAATCGGACGAAAAACTGATAGTGAATTGTAACTTTCAGGGCCACCTAATGACGATGGACCACGCAAATTGCGTCCCGATTCAATACATCGTCCTCCAGGCGAGTAGACTCCATGGGTCTATTGCTGCCTCGGGCACCTTATGGCCGTTCTGCTGTGAATCTAGATTATCGAATGGGACGAAAAACTGATAGTGAATTGTAACGTTCAGGGCCTCCTAATGACGATGGAACACTCAAATTGCGTCCCGATTCAATACATCGTCCTCCAGCAGACTTGTCTCCATGCGTCTATTGCTGCCTCGGGCACCTTATGGCCGTTCTGCTGTGAGTCAAAGATTTTCGAATCGGACGAAAAACTGATAGTGAATTGTAACGTTCAGGGCCACCTAATGACGATGGATCACTCAAATTGCGTCCCGATTCAATACATCGTCCACTAGCCGACTTGACTCCATGGGACTATTGCTGCCTCGTTCAGCTGTGAGTCTAGATTATAGAATGGGATGAAAAACTGATAGTGAATTGTAACGTTCAGGGCCTCCTAATGACGATGGATCACTTAAATTGCGTCCCGATTCAATACATCGTCCCCAGCCGACTTGTCTCCATGGGTCTATTGCTGCCTCGGGCACCTTATGGCCGTTCTGCTGTGAGTCTAGATTATCGAATGGGACGAAAAACATAGTGAATTGTAACGTACAGGGCCACCTAATGACGATGGATCACTCAAATCGCGTCCCGATTCAATACATCGTCCTCCAGCAGACTTGTCTCCATGCGTCTATTGCTGCCTCGGGCACCTTATGGCCGTTCTGCTGTGAGTCTAGATTATCGAATGGGACGAAAAACTGATAGTGAATTGTAACGTTCAGGGCCACCTAATGACGATGGAACACTCAAATTGCGTCCTGATTCAATACATCGTCCTCCAGCAGACTTGACTTCATGGGTCTATTGCTGCCTCGGGCACCTTATGGCCGTTCTGCTGTGAGTCAAAGATTTTCGAATCGGACGAAAAACTGATAGCGAATTGTAACTTTCAGGGCCACCTAATGACGATGGATCACTCAAATTGCGTCCGGATTCAATACATCGTCCTCCAGCAGACTTGTCTCCATGGGTCGATTGCTGCCTCGGGCACTTATGGCCGTTCTGCTGTGTCAAAGATTTTCGAATCGGACGAAAAACTGAAAGTGATTTGTAACATTCAGGACCACCTAATGACGATGGACCACACAATTTGCGTCCCGATTCAGCACATCGTCCACTAGCCGACTTGACTGCATGGGACTATTGCTGTCTCGGGCACCTTATGGCCGTTCTGCTGTGAGTCTAGATATAGAATGGGATGAAAAACTGATAGTGAATTGTAACGTTCAGGGCCACCTAATGACGATGAATCACTCAAATTGCGTCCCGATTCAATACATCGTCCTCCAGCAGACTTGTCTCCATGGGTCTATTGCTGCCTCGGGCACCTTATGGCAGGCCTGCTGTGACTCAAAGATTTTCGAATCGGACGAAAAAGTGATAGTGAATTGTAACGTTCAGGGCCTCCTAATGACGATGGAACACTCAAATTGCGTCCCGATTCAATACATCGTCCTCCAGCAGACTTGTCTCCATGCGTCTATTGCTGCCTCGGGCACCTTATGGCCGTTCTGCTGTGAGTCAAAGATTTTCTAATCGAACGAAAAACTGATAGTGAATTGTAACGTTCAGGGCCTCCTAATGACGATGGAACACTCAAATTGCGTCCCGATTCAATACATCGTCCTCCAGCAGACTTGTCTCCATGCGTCTATTGCTGCCTCGGGCACCTTATGGCCGTTCTGCTGTGAGTCAAAGATTTTCGAATCGGACGAAAAACTGATAGTGAATTGTAACATTCAGGGCCACCTAATGACGATGGACCACGCAAATTGCGTCCCGATTCAATACATCGTCCTCCAGCCGAGTTGACTCCATGGGTCTATTGCTGCCTCGGGCACCTTATGGCCGTTCTGCTGTGAATCTAGATTAACGAATGGGACGAAAAACTGATAGTGAATTGTAACGTTCAGGGCCACCTAATGACGATGGATCACTCAAATTGCGTCCCGATTCAATAAATCGTCCCCAGCCGACTTGTCTCCATGGGTCTATTGCTGCCTCGGGCACCTTATGGCCGTTCTGCTGTGAGTCTAGATTATCGAATGGGACGAAAAACTGATAGTGAATTGTAACGTTCAGGGCCACCTAATGACGATGGAACACTCAAATTGCGTCCTGATTCAATACATCGTCCTCCAGCAGACTTGACTTCATGGGTCTATTGCTGCCTCGGGCACCTTATGGCCGTTCTGCTGTGAGTCAAAGATTTTCGAATCGGACGAAAAACTGATAGTGAATTGTAACTTTCATGGCCACCTAATGACGATGGATCACTCAAATTGCGTCCCGATTCAATACATCGTCCTCCAGGAGACTTGTCTCCATGGGTCTATTGCTGCCTCGGGCACCTTATTGCAGGCCTGCTGTGACTCAAAGATTTTCGAATCGGACGAAAAACTGATAGTGATTTGTAACGTTCAGGGCCTCCTAATGACGATGGAACACTCAAATTGCGTCCCGATTCAATACATCGTCCTCCAGCAGACTTGTCTCCATGCGGCTATTGCTGCCTCGGGCACATAATGGCCGTTCTGCTGTGAGTCAAAGATTTTCGAATGGGACGAAAAACTGATAGTGAATTGTAACGTTCAGGGCCACCTAATGACGATGGATCACTCAAATTGCGTCCCGATTCAATACATCGCCCACTAACCGACTTGACTCCATGGGACTATTGCTGCCCCGGGCAGCTGTGAGTCTAGATTATAGAATGGGATGAAAAACTGATAGTGAATTGTAACGCACAGGGCCTCCTAATGACGATGGATCACTCAAATTGCGTCCCGATTCAATACATCGTCCTCCAGCATACTTGTCTCCATGGGTCGATTGCTGTCTCGGGCACCTAATGGCCGTTCTGCTGTGAGTCAAAGATTTTCGAATCGGACGAAAAACTGATAGTGAATTGTAACATTCATGGCCACCTAATGACGATGGACCACGCAAATTGCGTCCCGATTCAATACATTGTCCTCCAGCCGAGTTGACTCCATGGGTCTATTGCTGCCTCGGGCACCTTATGGCCGTTCTGCTGTGAATCTAGATTATCGAATGGGACGAAAAACTGATAGTGAATTGTAACGTTCAGGGCCACCTAATGACGATGGATCATTCAAATTGCGTCCTGATTCAATACATCGTCCTCCAGCAGACTTGACTTCATGGGTCTATTGCTGCCTCGGGCACCTTATGGCCGTTCTGCTGTGAGTCAAAGATTTTCGAATCGGACGAAAAACTGATAGTGAATTGTAACTTTCAGGGCCACCTAATGACGATGGATCACTCAAATTGCGTCCCGATTCAATACATCGTCCTCCAGCAGACTTGTCTCCATGGGTCTATTGCTGCCTCGGGCACCTTATGGCAGGCCTGCTGTGACTCAAAGATTTTCGAATCGGACGAAAAAGTGATAGTGAATTGTAACGTTCAGGGCCTCCTAATGACGATGGAACACTCAAATTGCGTCCCGATTCAATACATCGTCCTCCAGCAGACTTGTCTCCATGCGTCTATTGCTGCCTCGGGCACCTTATGGCCGTTCTGCTGTGAGTCAAAGATTTTCTAATCGAACGAAAAACTGATAGTGAATTGTAACGTTCAGGGCCTCCTAATGACGATGGAACACTCAAATTGCGTCCCGATTCAATACATCGTCCTCCAGCAGACTTGTCTCCATGCGTCTATTGCTGCCTCGGGCACCTTATGGCCGTTCTGCTGTGAGTCAAAGATTTTCGAATCGGACGAAAAACTGATAGTGAATTGTAACATTCAGGGCCACCTAATGACGATGGACCACGCAAATTGCGTCCCGATTCAATACATCGTCCTCCAGCCGAGTTGACTCCATGGGTCTATTGCTGCCTCGGGCACCTTATGGCCGTTCTGCTGTGAATCTAGATTAACGAATGGGACGAAAAACTGATAGTGAATTGTAACGTTCAGGGCCACCTAATGACGATGGATCACTCAAATTGCGTCCCGATTCAATACATCGTCCCCAGCCGACTTGTCTCCATGGGTCTATTGCTGCCTCGGGCACCTTATGGCCGTTCTGCTGTGAATCTAGATTAACGAATGGGACGAAAAACTGATAGTGAATTGTAACGTTCAGGGCCACCTAATGACGATGGAACACTCAAATTGCGTCCTGATTCAATACATCGTCCTCCAGCAGACTTGACTTCATGGGTCTATTGCTGCCTCGGGCACCTTATGGCCGTTCTGCTGTGAGTCAAAGATTTTCGAATCGGACGAAAAACTGATAGTGAATTGTAACTTTCATGGCCACCTAATGACGATGGATCACTCAAATTGCGTCCCGATTCAATACATCGTCCTCCAGGAGACTTGTCTCCATGGGTCTATTGCTGCCTCGGGCACCTTATTGCAGGCCTGCTGTGACTCAAAGATTTTCGAATCGGACGAAAAACTGATAGTGATTTGTAACGTTCAGGGCCTCCTAATGACGATGGAACACTCAAATTGCGTCCCGATTCAATACATCGTCCTCCAGCAGACTTGTCTCCATGCGGCTATTGCTGCCTCGGGCACATAATGGCCGTTCTGCTGTGAGTCAAAGATTTTCGAATGGGACGAAAAACTGATAGTGAATTGTAACGTTCAGGGCCACCTAATGACGATGGATCACTCAAATTGCGTCCCGATTCAATACATCGCCCACTAACCGACTTGACTCCATGGGACTATTGCTGCCCCGGGCAGCTGTGAGTCTAGATTATAGAATGGGATGAAAAACTGATAGTGAATTGTAACGCACAGGGCCTCCTAATGACGATGGATCACTCAAATTGCGTCCCGATTCAATACATCGTCCTCCAGCATACTTGTCTCCATGGGTCGATTGCTGTCTCGGGCACCTAATGGCCGTTCTGCTGTGAGTCAAAGATTTTCGAATCGGACGAAAAACTGATAGTGAATTGTAACATTCATGGCCACCTAATGACGATGGACCACGCAAATTGCGTCCCGATTCAATACATTGTCCTCCAGCCGAGTTGACTCCATGGGTCTATTGCTGCCTCGGGCACCTTATGGCCGTTCTGCTGTGAATCTAGATTATCGAATGGGACGAAAAACTGATAGTGAATTGTAACGTTCAGGGCCACCTAATGACGATGGATCATTCAAATTGCGTCCTGATTCAATACATCGTCCTCCAGCAGACTTGACTTCATGGGTCTATTGCTGCCTCGGGCACCTTATGGCCGTTCTGCTGTGAGTCAAAGATTTTCGAATCGGACGAAAAACTGATAGTGAATTGTAACTTTCAGGGCCACCTAATGACGATGGATCACTCAAATTGCGTCCCGATTCAATACATCGTCCTCCAGCAGACTTGTCTCCATGGGTCGATTGCTGCCTCGGGCACCTTATGGCCGTTCTGCTGTGTCAAAGATTTTCGAATCGGACGAAAAACTGATAAAGATTTGTAACATTCAGGGCCACCTAACGACGATGGACCACACAAATTGCGACCCGATTCAGTACATCGTCCACTAGCCGCCTTGACTCCATGGGATTATTGCTGCCTCGGGCAGCTGTGAGTCTAGATTATAGAATGGGATGAAAAACTGATAGTGAATTGTAACGTTCAGGGCCACCTAATGACGATGGATCACTCAAATTGCGTCCCGATTCAATACATCGTCCTCCAGCAGACTTGTCTCCATGGGTCTATTGCTGCCTCGGTCACCTTATGGCAGGCCTGCTGTGACTCAAAGATTTTCGAATCGGACGAAAAACTGATAGTGAACTGTAACGTTCAGGGCCTCCTAATGACGATGGAACACTCAAATTGCGTCCCGATTCAATACATCGTCCTCCAGCAGACTTGTCTCCATGCGTCTATTGCTGCCTCGGGCACCTTATGGCCGTTCTGCTGTGAGTCAAAGATTTTCGAATCGAACGAAAAACTGATAGTGAATTGTAACGTTCAGGGCCACCTAATGACGATGGATCACTCAAATTGCGTCCCGATTCAATACATCGTCCACCAGCCGACTTGACTCCATGGGACTATTGCTGCCTCGGGCAGCTGTGAGTCTAGATTATAGAATGGGATGAAAAACTGATAGTGAATTGTAACGTTCAGGGCCTCCTAATGACGATGGATCACTTAAATTGCGTCCCGATTCAATACATCGTCCCCAGCCGACTTGTCTCCATGGGTCTATTGCTGCCTCGGGCACCTTATGGCCGTTCTGCTGTGAGTCTAGATTATCGAATGGGACGAAAAACTGATAGTGAATTGTAACGTTCAGGGCCACCTAATGACGATGGATCACTCAAATTGCGTCCTGATTCAATACATCGTCCTCCAGCAGACTTGTCTCCATGGGTCGATTGCTGCCTCGGGCACCTTATGGCCGTTCTGCTGTGTCAAAGATTTTCGAATCGGACGAAAAACTGATAGCGATTTGTAACATTCATGGCCACCTAATGACGATGGACCACACAAATTGCGTCCCGATTCAGTGTATCGTCCACTAGCCGACTTGACTCCATGGGACTATTGCTGCCTCGGGCAGCTGTGAGTCTAGATTATAGAATGGGATGAAAAACTGATAGTGAATTGTAACGTTCAGGGCCACCTAATGACGATGGATCACTCAAATTGCGTCCCGATTCAATACATCGTCCTCCAGCAGACTTGTCTCCATGGGTCTATTGCTGCCTCGGGCATCTTATGGCAGGCCTGCTGTGACACAAAGATTTTCGAATCGGACGAAAAACTGATAGTGAATTGTAACGTTCAGGGCCTCCTAATGACGATGGAACACTCATATTGCGTCCCGATTCAATACATCGTCCTCCAGCAGACTTGTCTCCATGCGTCTATTGCTGCCTCGGGCACCTTATGGCCGTTCTGATGTGAGTCAAAGATTTTCGAATCTGACGAAAAACTGATAGTGAATTGTAACGTTCAGGGCCACCTAATGACGATGGATCACTCAAATTGCGTCCCGATTCAATACATCGTCCACTAACCGACTTGACTCCATGGGACTATTGCTGCCTCGGGCAGCTGTGAGTCTAGATTATAGAATGGGATGAAAAACTGATAGTGAATTGTAACGTACAGGGCCTCCTAATGACGATGGATCACTCAAATTGCGTCCCGATTCAATACATCGTCCTCCAGCAGACTTGTCTCCATGGGTCGATTGCTGCCTCGGGCACCTAATGGCCGTTCTGCTGTGAGTCAAAGATTTTCGAATCGGACGAAAAACTGATAGTGAATTGTAACATTCAGGGCCACCTAATGACGATGGACCACGCAAATTGCGTCCCGATTCAATACATTGTCCTCCAGCCGAGTTGACTCCATGGGTCTATTGCTGCCTCGGGCACCTTATGGCCGTTCTGCTGTGAATCTAGATTATCGAATGGGACGAAAAACTGATAGTGAATTGTAACGTTCAGGGCCTCCTAATGACGATGGATCACTCAAATTGCGTCCCGATTCAATACACCGTCCCCAGCCGACTTGTCTCCATGGGTCTATTGCTGCCTCGGGCACCTTATGGCCGTTCTGCTGTGAGTCTAGATTATCGAATGGGACGAAAAACTGATAGTGAATTGTAACGTTCAGGGCCACCTAATGACGATGGATCATTCAAATTGCGTCCTGATTCAATACATCGTCCTCCAGCAGACTTGTCTCCATGGGTCTATTGCTGCCACGGGCACCTTATGGCAGGCCTGCTGTGACTCAAAGATTTTCGAATCGGACGAAAAACTGATAGTGAATTGTAACGTTCAGGGCCTCCTAATGACGATGGAACACTCAAATTGCGTCCCGATTCAATACATCGTCCTCCAGCAGACTTGTCTCCATGCGTCTATTGCTGCCTCGGGCACCTTATGGCCGTTCTGCTGTGAGTCAAAGATTTTCGAATCGAACGAAAAACTGATAGTGAATTGTAACGTTCAGGGCCACCTAATGACGATGGATCACTCAAATTGCGTCCCGATTCAATACATCGTCCTCCAGCAGACTTGTCTCCATGGGTCTATTGCTGCCTCGGGCATCTTATGGCAGGCCTGCTGTGACACAAAGATTTTCGAATCGGACGAAAAACTGATAGTGAATTGTAACGTTCAGGGCCTCCTAATGACGATGGAACACTCATATTGCGTCCCGATTCAATACATCGTCCTCCAGCAGACTTGTCTCCATGGGTCTATTGCTGCCTCGGGCACCTTATGGCCGTTCTGCTGTGAGTCAAAGATTTTCGAATCGGACGAAAAACTGATAGTGAATTGTAACGTTCAGGGCCACCTAATGACGATGGATCACTCAAATTGCGTCCCGATTCAATACATCGTCCACTAACCGACTTGACTCCATGGGACTATTGCTGCCACGGGCAGCTGTGAGTCTAGATTATAGAATGGGATGAAAAACTGATAGTGAATTGTAACGTACAGGGCCTCCTAATGACGATGGATCATTCAAATTGCGTCCCGATTCAATACATCGTCCTCCAGCAGACTTGTCTCCATGGGTCGATTGCTGTCTCGGGCACCTAATGGCCGTTCTGCTGTGAGTCAAAGATTTTCGAATCGGACGAAAAACTGATAGTGAATTGTAACATTCAGGGCCACCTAATGACGATGGACCACGCAAATTGCGTCCCGATTCAATACATTGTCCTCCAGCCGAGTTGACTCCATGGGTCTATTGCTGCCTCGGGCACCTTATGGCCGTTCTGCTGTGAATCTAGATTATCGAATGGGACGAAAAACTGATAGTGAATTGTAACGTTCAGGGCCACCTAATGACGATGGATCATTCAAATTGCGTCCTGATTCAATACATCGTCCTCCAGCAGACTTGACTTCATGGGTCTATTGCTGCCTCGGGCACCTTATGGCCGTTCTGCTGTGAGTCAAAGATTTTCGAATCGGACGAAAAACTGATAGTGAATTGTAACTTTCAGGGCCACCTAATGACGATGGATCACTCAAATTGCGTCCCGATTCAATACATCGTCCTCCAGCAGACTTGTCTCCATGGGTCGATTGCTGCCTCGGGCACCTTATGGCCGTTCTGCTGTGTCAAAGATTTTCGAATCGGACGAAAAACTGATAAAGATTTGTAACATTCAGGGCCACCTAATGACGATGGACCACACAAATTGCGACCCGATTCAGTACATCGTCCACTAGCCGACTTGACTCCATGGGACTATTGCTGCCTCGGGCAGCTGTGAGTCTAGATTATAGAATGGGATGAAAAACTGATAGTGAATTGTAACGTTCAGGGCCACCTAATGACGATGGATCACTCAAATTGCGTCCCGATTCAATACATCGTCCTCCAGGAGACTTGTCTCCATGGGTCTATTGCTGCCTCGGGCACCTTATTGCAGGCCTGCTGTGACTCAAAGATTTTCGAATCGGACGAAAAACTGATAGTGATTTGTAACGTTCAGGGCCTCCTAATGACGATGGAACACTCAAATTGCGTCCCGATTCAATACATCGTCCTCCAGCAGACTTGTCTCCATGCGGCTATTGCTGCCTCGGGCACCTTATGGCCGTTCTGCTGTGAGTCAAAGATTTTCGAATGGGACGAAAAACTGATAGTGAATTGTAACGTTCAGGGCCACCTAATGACGATGGATCACTCAAATTGCGTCCCGATTCAATACATCGCCCACTAACCGACTTGACTCCATGGGACTATTGCTGCCCCGGGCAGCTGTGAGTCTAGATTATAGAATGGGATGAAAAACTGATAGTGAATTGTAACGTACAGGGCCTCCTAATGACGATGGATCACTCAAATTGCGTCCCGATTCAATACATCGTCCTCCAGCATACTTGTCTCCATGGGTCGATTGCTGTCTCGGGCACCTAATGGCCGTTCTGCTGTGAGTCAAAGATTTTCGAATCGGACGAAAAACTGATAGTGAATTGTAACATTCAGGGCCACCTAATGACGATGGACCACGCAAATTGCGTCCCGATTCAATACATTGTCCTCCAGCCGAGTTGACTCCATGGGTCTATTGCTGCCTCGGGCACCTTATGGCCGTTCTGCTGTGAATCTAGAATATCGAATGGGACGAAAAACTGATAGTGAATTGTAACGTTCAGGGCCACCTAATGACGATGGATCATTCAAATTGCGTCCTGATTCAATACATCGTCCTCCAGCAGACTTGACTTCATGGGTCTATTGCTGCCTCGGGCACCTTATGGCCGTTCTGCTGTGAGTCAAAGATTTTCGAATCGGACGAAAAACTGATAGTGAATTGTAACTTTCAGGGCCACCTAATGACGATGGATCACTCAAATTGCGTCCCGATTCAATACATCGTCCTCCAGCAGACTTGTCTCCATGGGTCGATTGCTGCCTCGGGCACCTTATGGCCGTTCTGCTGTGTCAAAGATTTTCGAATCGGACGAAAAACTGATAAAGATTTGTAACATTCAGGGCCACCTAATGACGATGGACCACACAATTTCGACCCGATTCAGTACATCGTCCACTAGCCGCCTTGACTCCATGGGATTATTGCTGCCTCGGGCAGCTGTGAGTCTAGATTATAGAATGGGATGAAAAACTGATAGTGAATTGTAACGTTCAGGGCCACCTAATGTCGATGGATCACTCAAATTGCGTCCCGATTCAATACATCGTCCTCCAGCAGACTTGTCTCCATGGGTCTATTGCTGCCTCGGTCACCTTATGGCAGGCCTGCTGTGACTCAAAGATTTTCGAATCGGACGAAAAACTGATAGTGAATTGTAACGTTCAGGGCCTCCTAATGACGATGGAACACTCAAATTGCGTCCCGATTCAATACATCGTCCTCCAGCAGACTTGTCTCCATGCGTCTATTGCTGCCTCGGGCACCTTATGGCCGTTCTGCTGTGAGTCAAAGATTTTCGAATCGAACGAAAAACTGATAGTGAATTGTAACGTTCAGGGCCACCTAATGACGATGGATCACTCAAATTGTGTCCCGATTCAATACATCGTCGACCAGCCGACTTGACTCCATGGGACTATTGCTGCCTCGGGCAGCTGTGAGTCTAGATTATAGAATGGGATGAAAAACTGATAGTGAATTGTAACGTTCAGGGCCTCCTAATGACGATGGATCACTTAAATTGCGTCCCGATTCAATACATCGTCCCCAGCCGACTTGTCTCCATGGGTCTATTGCTGCCTCGGGCACCTTATGGCCGTTCTGCTGTGAGTCTAGATTATCGAATGGGACGAAAAACTGATAGTGAATTGTAACGTTCAGGGCCACCTAATGACGATGGATCACTCAAATTGCGTCCTGATTCATTACATCGTCCTCCAGCAGACTTGTCTCCATGGGTCGATTGCTGCCTCGGGCACCTTATGGCCGTTCTGCCGTGTCAAAGATTTTCGAATCGGACGAAAAACTGATAGCGATTTGTAACATTCATGGCCACCTAATGACGATGGACCACACAAATTGCGTCCCGATTCAGTGTATCGTCCACTAGCCGACTTGACTCCATGGGACTATTGCTGCCTCGGGCAGCTGTGAGTCTAGATTATAGAATGGGATGAAAAACTGATAGTGAATTGTAACGTTCAGGGCCACCTAATGACGATGGATCACTCAAATTGCGTCCCGATTCAATACATCGTCCTCCAGCAGACTTGTCTCCATGGGTCTATTGCTGCCTCGGGCATCTTATGGCAGGCCTGCTGTGACACAAAGATTACCGAATCGGACGAAAAACTGATAGTGAATTGTAACGTTCAGGGCCTCCTAATGACGATGGAACACTCATATTGCGTCCCGATTCAATACATCGTCCTCCAGCAGACTTGTCTCCATGCGTCTATTGCTGCCTCGGGCACCTTATGGCCGTTCTGATGTGAGTCAAAGATTTTCGAATCTGACGAAAAACTGATAGTGAATTGTAACGTTCAGGGCCACCTAATGACGATGGATCACTCAAATTGCGTCCCGATTCAATACATCGTCCACTAACCGACTTGACTCCATGGGACTATTGCTGCCTCGGGCAGCTGTGAGTCTAGATTATAGAATGGGATGAAAAACTGATAGTGAATTGTAACGTACAGGGCCTCCTAATGACGATGGATCACTCAAATTGCGTCCCGATTCAATACATCGTCCTCCAGCAGACTTGTCTCCATGGGTCGATTGCTGCCTCGGGCACCTAATGGCCGTTCTGCTGTGAGTCAAAGATTTTCGAATCGGACGAAAAACTGATAGTGAATTGTAACATTCAGGGCCACCTAATGACGATGGACCACGCAAATTGCGTCCCGATTCAATACATTGTCCTCCAGCCGAGTTGACTCCATGGGTCTATTGCTGCCTCGGGCACCTTATGGCCGTTCTGCTGTGAATCTAGATTATCGAATGGGACGAAAAACTGATAGTGAATTGTAACGTTCAGGGCCTCCTAATGACGATGGATCACTCAAATTGCGTCCCGATTCAATACACCGTCCCCAGCCGACTTGTCTCCATGGGTCTATTGCTGCCTCGGGCACCTTATGGCCGTTCTGCTGTGAGTCTAGATTATCGAATGGGACGAAAAACTGATAGTGAATTGTAACGTTCAGGGCCACCTAATGACGATGGATCATTCAAATTGCGTCCTGATTCAATACATCGTCCTCCAGCAGACTTGTCTCCATGGGTCGATTGCTGCCTCGGGCACCTTATGGCCGTTCTGCTGTGTCAAAGATTTTCGAATCGGACGAAAAACTGATAAAGATTTGTAACATTCAGCGCCACCTAATGACGATGGACCACACAAATTGCGACCCGATTCAGTACATCGTCCACTAGCCGACTTGACTCCATGGGACTATTGCTGCCTCGGGCAGCTGTGAGTCTAGATTATAGAATGGGATGAAAAACTGATAGTGAATTGTAACGTACAGGGCCTCCTAATGACGATGGATCACTCAGATTGCGTCCCGATTCAATACATCGTCCTCCAGCATACTTGTCTCCATGGGTCGATTGCTGTCTCGGGCACCTAATGGCCGTTCTGCTGTGAGTCAAAGATTTTCGAATCGGACGAAAAACTGATAGTGAATTGTAACATTCAGGGCCACCTAATGACGATGGACCACGCAAATTGCGTCCCGATTCAATACATTGTCCTCCAGCCGAGTTGACTCCATGGGTCTATTGCTGCCTCGGGCACCTTATGGCCGTTCTGCTGTGAATCTAGATTATCGAATGGGACGAAAAACTGATAGTGAATTGTAACGTTCAGGGCCACCTAATGACGATGGATCATTCAAATTGCGTCCTGATTCAATACATACAGCAGACTTGACTTCATGGGTCTATTGCTGCCTCGAGCACCTTATGGCCGTTCTGCTGTGAGTCAAAGATTTTCGAATCGGACGAAAAACTGATAGTGAATTGTAACTTTCAGGGCCACCTAATGACGATGGATCACTCAAATTGCGTCCCGATTCAATACATCGTCCTCCAGCAGACTTGTCTCCATGGGTCGATTGCTGCCTCGGGCACCTTATGGCCGTTCTGCTGTGTCAAAGATTTTCGAATCGGACGAAAAACTGATCAAGATTTGTAACATTCAGGGCCACCTAATGACGATGGACCACACAAATTGCGACCCGATTCAGTACATCGTCCACTAGCCGACTTGACTCCATGGGACTATTGCTGCCTCGGGCAGCTGTGAGTCTAGATTATAGAATGGGATGAAAAACTGATAGTGAATTGTAACGTTCAGGGCCACCTAATGACGATGGATCACTCAAATTGCGTCCCGATTCAATACATCGTCCTCCAGGAGACTTGTCTCCATGGGTCTATTGCTGCCTCGGGCACCTTATTGCAGGCCTGCTGTGACTCAAAGATTTTCGAATCGGACGAAAAACTGATAGTGATTTGTAACGTTCAGGGCCTCCTAATGACGATGGAACACTCAAATTGCGTCCCGATTCAATACATCGTCCTCCAGCAGACTTGTCTCCATGCGGCTATTGCTGCCTCGGGCACCTTATGGCCGTTCTGCTGTGAGTCAAAGATTTTCGAATGGGACGACAAACTGATAGTGAATTGTAACGTTCAGGGCCACCTAATGACGATGGATCACTCAAATTGCGTCCCGATTCAATACATCGTCCACAAGCCGACTTGACTCCATGGGACTATTGCTGCCTCGGGCAGCTGTGAGTCTAGATTATAGAATGGGATGAAAAACTGATAGTGAATTGTAACGTTCAGGGCCTCCTAATGACGATGGATCACTTAAATTGCGTCCCGATTCAATACATCGTCCTCCAGCAGACTTGTCTCCATGCGTCTATTGCTGCCTCGGGCACCTTATGGCAGTTCTGCTGTGAGTCAAAGATTTTCGAATCGGACGAAAAACTGATAGTGAATTGTAACATTCAGGGCCACCTAATGACGATGGACCACGCAAATTGCGTCCCGATTCAATACATCGTCCTCCAGCCGAGTTGACTCCATGGGTGTATTGCTGCCTCGGGCACCTTATGGCCGTTCTGCTGTGAATCTAGATTATCGAATGGGACGAAAAACTGATAGTGAATTGTAACGTTCAGGGCCACCTAATGACGATGGATCACTCAAATTGCATCCCGATTCAATACATCGTCCCCAGCCGACTTGTCTCCATGTGTCTATTGCTGCCTCGGGCACCTTATGGCCGTTCTGCTGTGAGTCTAGATTTTCGAATGGGACGAAAAACTGATAGTGAATTGTAACGTTCAGGGCCACCTAATGACGATGGAACACTCAAATTGCGTCCTGATTCAATACATCGTCCTCCAGCAGACTTGACTTCATGGGTCTATTGCTGCCTCGGGCACCTTATGGCCGTTCTGATGTGAGTCAAAGATTTTCGAATCGGACGAAAAACTGATAGCGAATTGTAACTTTCAGGGCCACCTAATGACGATGGATCACTCAAATTGCGTCCCGATTCAGTACATCGTCCACTAGCCGACTTGACTCCATGGGATTATTGCTGCCTCGGGCAGCTGTGAGTCTAGATTATAGAATGGGATGAAAAACTGATAGTGAATTGTAACGTTCAGGGCCACCTAATGACGATGGATCACTCAAATTGCGTCCCGATTCAATACATCGTCCTCCAGCAGACTTGTCTCCATGGGTCTATTGGTGCCTCGGTCACCTTATGGCAGGCCTGCTGTGACTCAAAGATTTTCGAATCGGACGAAAAACTGATAGTGAATTGTAACATTCATGGCCACCTAATGACGATGGACCACACAAATTGCGTCCCGATTCAGTGTATCGTCCACTAGCCGACTTGACTCCATGGGACTATTGCTGCCTCGGGCAGCTGTGAGTCTAGATTATAGAATGGGATGAAAAACTGATAGTGAATTGTAACGTTCAGGGCCACCTAATGACGATGGATCACTCAAATTGCGTCCCGATTCAATACATCGTCCTCCAGCAGACTTGTCTCCATGGGTCTATTGCTGCCTCGGGCATCTTATGGCAGGCCTGCTGTGACACAAAGATTTTCGAATCGGACGAAAAACTGATAGTGAATTGTAACGTTCAGGGCCTCCTAATGACGATGGAACACTCATATTGCGTCCCGATTCAATACATCGTCCTCCAGCAGACTTGTCTCCATGCGTCTATTGCTGCCTCGGGCACCTTATGGCCGTTCTGATGTGAGTCAAAGATTTTCGAATCTGACGAAAAACTGATAGAGAATTGTAACGTTCAGGGCCACCTAATGACGATGGATCACTCAAATTGCGTCCCGATTCAATACATCGTCCACTAACCGACTTGACTCCATGGGACTATTGCTGCCTCGGGCAGCTGTGAGTATAGATTATAGAATGGGATGAAAAACTGATAGTGAATTGTAACGTACAGGGCCTCCTAATGACGATGGATCACTCAAATTGCGTCCCGATTCAATACATCGTCCTCCAGCAGACTTGTCTCCATGGGTCGATTGCTGCCTCGGGCACCTAATGGCCGTTCTGCTGTGAGTCAAAGATTTTCGAATCGGACGAAAAACTGATAGTGAATTGTAACATTCAGGGCCACCTAATGACGATGGACCACGCAAATTGCGTCCCGATTCAATACATTGTCCTCCAGCCGAGTTGACTCCATGGGTCTATTGCTGCCTCGGGCACCTTATGGCCGTTCTGCTGTGAATCTAGATTATCGAATGGGACGAAAAACTGATAGTGAATTGTAACGTTCAGGGCCTCCTAATGACGATGGATCATTCAAATTGCGTCCCGATTCAATACACCGTCCCCAGCCGACTTGTCTCCATGGGTCTATTGCTGCCTCGGGCACCTTATGGCCGTTCTGCTGTGAGTCTAGATTATCGAATGGGACAAAAAACTGATAGTGAATTGTAACGTTCAGGGCCACCTAATGACGATGGATCATTCAAATTGCGTCCTGATTCAATTCATCGTCCTCCAGCAGACTTGTCTCCATGGGTCGATTGCTGCCTCGGGCACATAATGGCCGTTCTGCTGTGTCAAAGATTTTCGAATCGGACGAAAAACTGATAAAGATTTGTAACATTCAGCGCCACCTAATGACGATGGACCACACAAATTGCGACCCGATTCAGTACATCGTCCACTAGCCGACTTGATTCCATGGGACTATTGCTGCCTCGGGCAGCTGTGAGTCTAGATTATAGAATGGGATGAAAAACTGATAGTGAATTGTAACGTACAGGGCCTCCTAATGACGATGGATCACTCAAATTGCGTCCCGATTCAATACATCGTCCTCCAGCATACTTGTCTCCATGGGTCGATTGCTGTCTCGGGCACCTAATGGCCGTTCTGCTGTGAGTCAAAGATTTTCGAATCGGACGAAAAACTGATAGTGAATTGTAACATTCAGGGCCACCTAATGACGATGGACCACGCAAATTGCGTCCCGATTCAATACATTGTCCTCCAGCCGAGTTGACTCCATGGGTCTATTGCTGCCTCGGGCACCTTATGGCCGTTCTGCTGTGAATCTAGATTATCGAATGGGACGAAAAACTGATAGTGAATTGTAACGTTCAGGGCCACCTAATGACGATGGATCATTCAAATTGCGTCCTGATTCAATACATCGTCCTCCAGCAGACTTGACTTCATGGGTCTATTGCTGCCTCGGGCACCTTATGGCCGTTCTGCTGTGAGTCAAAGATTTTCGAATCGGACGAAAAACTGATAGTGAATTGTAACTTTCAGGGCCACCTAATGACGATGGATCACTCAAATTGCGTCCCGATTCAATACATCGTCCTCCAGCAGACTTGTCTCCATGGGTCGATTGCTGCCTCGGGCACATAATGGCCGTTCTGCTGTGTCAAAGATTTTCGAATCGGACGAAAAACTGATAAAGATTTGTAACATTCAGGGCCACCTAATGACGATGGACCACACAAATTGCGACCCGATTCAATACATCGTCCACAAGCCGACTTGACTCCATGGGACTATTGCTGCCTCGGGCAGCTGTGAGTCTAGATTATAGAATGGGATGAAAAACTGATAGTGAATTGTAACGTTCAGGGCCACCTAATGACGATGGATCACTCAAATTGCGTCCCGATTCAATACATCGTCCTCCAGGAGACTTGTCTCCATGGGTCTATTGCTGCCTCGGGCACCTTATTGCAGGCCTGCTGTGACTCAAAGATTTTCGAATCGGACGAAAAACTGATAGTGATTTGTAACGTTCAGGGCCTCCTAATGACGATGGAACACTCAAATTGCGTCCGGATTCAATACATCGTCCTCCAGCAGACTTGTCTCCATGGGTCGATTGCTGCCTCGGGCACTTATGGCCGTTCTGCTGTGTCAAAGATTTTCGAATCGGACGAAAAACTGATAGTGATTTGTAACATTCAGGGCCACCTAATGACGATGGACCACACAAATTGCGTCCCGATTCAGTACATCGTCCACTAGCCGACTTGACTCCATGGGATTATTGCTGCCTCGGGCAGCTGTGAGTCTAGATTATAGAATGGGATGAAAAACTGATAGTGAATTGTAACGTTCAGGGCCACCTAATGACGATGGATCACTCAAATTGCGTCCCGATTCAATACATCGTCCTCCAGCAGACTTGTCTCCACGGGTCTATTGGTGCCTCGGTCACCTTATGGCAGGCCTGCTGTGACTCAAAGATTTTCGAATCGGACGAAAAACTGATAGTGAATTGTAACGTTCAGGGCACCTAATGACGATGGAACACTCAAATTGCGTCCCGATTCAATACATCGTCCTCCAGCAGACTTGTCTCCATGCGTCTATTGCTGCCTCGGGCACCTTATTGCCGTTCTGCTGTGAGTCAAAGATTTTCGAATCGGACGAAAAACTGATAGTGAATTGTAACATTCAGGGCCACCTAATGACGATGGACCACGCAAATTGCGTCCCGATTCAATACATCGTCCTCCAGCCGAGTTGACTCCATGGGTCTATTGCTGCCTCGGGCACCTTATGGCCGTTCTGCTGTGAATCTAGATTATCGAATGGGACGAAAAACTGATAGTGAATTGTAACGTTCAGGGCCACCTAATGACGATGGATCACTCAAATTGCGTCCCGATTCAATACATCGTCCCCAGCCGACTTGTCTCCATGGGTCTATTGCTGCCTCGGGCACCTTATGGCCGTTCTGCTGTGAGTCTAGATTATCGAATGGGACGAAAAACTGATAGTGAATTGTAACTTTCAGGGCCACCTAATGACGATGGATCACTCAAATTGCGTCCCGATTCAATACATCGTCCTCCAGCAGACTTGTCTCCATGGGTCGATTGCTGCCTCGGGCACATAATGGCCGTTCTGCTGTGAGTCAAAGATTTTCGAATCGGACGAAAAACTGATAGTGATTTGTAACATTCAGGGCCACCTAATGACGATGGACCACACAAATTGCGTCCCGATTCAGTACATCGTCCACTAGCCGACTTGACTGCATGGGACTATTGCTGTCTCGGGCACCTTATGGCCGTTCTGCTGTGAGTCTAGATATAGAATGGGATGAAAAACTGATAGTGAATTGTAACGTTCAGGGCCACCTAATGACGATGGATCACTCAAATTGCGTCCCGATTCAATACATCGTCCTCCAGCAGACTTGTCTCCATGGGTCTATTGCTGCCTCGGGCACCTTATGGCAGGCCTGCTGTGACTCAAAGATTTTCGAATCGGACGAAAAACTGATAGTGAATTGTAACGTTCAGGGCCTCCTAATGACGATGGAACACTCAAATTGCGTCCCGATTCAATACATCGTCCTCCAGCAGACTTGTCTCCATGCATCTATTGCTGAATCGGGCACCTTATGGCCGTTCTGCTGTGAGTCAAAGATTTTCGAATCCGACGAAAAACTGATAGTGAATTGTAACGTTCATGGCCACCTAATGACGATGGATCACTCAAATTGCGTCCCGATTCAATACATCGTCCACTAGCCGACTTGACTCCATGGGACTATTGCTGCCTCGGGCAGCTGTGAGTCTAGATTATAGAATGGGATGAAAAACTGATAGTGAATTGTAACGTTCAGGGCCTCCTAATGACGATGGATCACTTAAATTGCGTCCCGATTCAATACATCGTCCCCAGCCGACTTGTCTCCATGGGTCTATTGCTGCCTCGGGCACCTTATGGCCGTTCTGCTGTGAGTCTAGATTATCGAATGGGACGAAAAACTGAAAGTGAATTGTAACGTTCAGGGCCACCTAATGACGATGGATCACTCAAATTGCGTCCTGATTCAATACATCGTCCTCCAGCAGACTTGTCTCCATGGGTCGATTGCTGCCTCGGGCACCTTATGGCCGTTCTGCTGTGTCAAAGATTTTCGAATCGGACGAAAAACTGATAGCGATTTGTAACATTCAGGGCCACCTAATGACGATGGACCACACAAATTGCGTCCCGATTCAGTACATCGTCCACTAGCCGACTTGACTCCATGGGACTATTGCTGCCTCGGGCAGCTGTGAGTCTAGATTATAGAATGGGATGAAAAACTGATAGTGAATTGTAACGTTCAGGGCCACCTAATGACGATGGATCACTCAAATTGCGTCCCGATTCAATACATCGTCCTCCAGCAGACTTGTCTCCATGGGTCTATTGCTGCCTCGGGCATCTTATGGCGGCCTGCTGTGACACAAAGATTTTCGAATCGGACGAAAAACTGATAGTGAATTGTAACGTTCAGGGCCTCCTAATAACGATGGAACACTCATATTGCGTCCCGATTCAATACATCGTCCTCCAGCAGACTTGTCTCCATGCGTCTATTGCTGCCTCGGGCACCTTATGGCCGTTCTGCTGTGAGTCAAAGATTTTCGAATCGGACGAAAAACTGATAGTGAATTGTAACGTTCAGGGCCACCTAATGACGATGGATCACTCAAATTGCGTCCCGATTCAATACATCGTCCACTAACCGACTTGTCTCCATGGGTCGATTGCTGCCTCGGGCACCTAATGGCCGTTCTGCTGTGAGTCAATGATTTTCGAATCGGACGAAAAACTGATAGTGAATTGTAACATTCAGGGCCACCTAATGACGATGGACCACGCAAATTGCGTCCCGATTCAATAGATTGTCCTCCAGCTGAGTTGACTCCATGGGTCTATTGCTGCCTCGGGCACCTTATGGCCGTTCTGCTGTGAATCTAGATTATCGAATGGGTCGAAAAGCTGATAGTGAATTGTAACGTTAAGGGCCACCTAATGACGATGGATCACTCAAATTGCGTCCCGATTCAATACATCGTCCCCAGCCGACTTGTCTCCATGGGTCTATTGCTGCCTCGGGCACCTTATGACCGTTCTGCTGTGAGTCTAGATTATCGAATGGGACGAAAAACTGATAGTGAATTGTAACGTTCAGGGCCACCTAATGACGATGGATCACTCAAATTGCGTCCTGATTCAATACATCGTACTCCAGCAGACTTCACTTCATGGGTCTATTGCTGCCTCGGGCACCTTATGGCCGTTCTGCTGTGAGTCAAAGATTTTCGTATCGGACGAAAAACTGATAGTGAATTGTAACTTTCAGGGCCACCTAATGACGATGGATCACTCAAATTGCGTCCCGATTCAATACATCGTCCTCCAGCAGACTTGTCTCCATGGGTCGATTGCTGCCTCGGGCACCTTATGGCCGTTCTGCTGTGTCAAAGATTTTCGAATCGGACGAAAAACTGATAAAGATTTGTAACATTCAGGGCCACCTAATGACGATGGACCACACAAACTGCGACCCGATTCAGTACATCGTCCACTAGCCGACTTGACTCCATGGGACTATTGCTGCCTCGGGCAGCTGTGAGTCTAGATTATAGAATGGGATGAAAAACTGATAGTGAATTGTAACGTTCAGGGCCACCTAATGACGATGGATCACTCAAATAACGTCCCGATTCAATACATCGTCCTCCAGGAGGCTTGTCTCCATGGGTCTATTGCTGCCTCGGGCACCTTATGGCAGGCCTGCTGTGACTCAAAGATTTTCGAATCGGACGAAAAACTGATAGTGATTTGTAACGTTCAGGGCCTCCTAATGACGATGGAACACTCAAATTGCGTCCCGATTCAATACATCGTCCACCAGCAGACTTGTCTCCATGCGGCTATTGCTGCCTCGGGCACCTTATGGCCGTTCTGCTGTGAGTCAAAGATTTTCGAATCGGACGAAAAACTGATAGTGAATTGTAACGTTCAGGGCCACCTAATGGCGATGGATCACTCAAATTGCGTCCCGATTCAATACATCGTCCACTAGCCGACTTGACTCCATGGGACTATTGCTGCCTCGGGCAGCTGTGAGTCTAGATTATAGAATGGGATGAAAAACTGATAGTGAATTGCAACGTTCAGGGCCTCCTAATGACGATGGATCACTCAAATTGCGTCCCGATTCAATACATCGTCCTCCAGCAGACTTGTCTCCATGGGTCGATTGCTGCCTGGGGCACCTAATGGCCGTTCTGCTGTGAGTCAAAGATTTTCGATTCGGACGAAAAACTGATAGTGAATTGTAACATTCCGGGCCGCCTAATGACGATGGACCACGCAAATTGCGTCCCGATTCAATACACCGTCCCCAGCCGACTTGTCTCCATGGGTCTATTGCTGCCTCGGGCACCTAATGGCCGTTCTGCTGTGAGTCAAAGATTTTCGAATCGGACGAAAAACTGATAGTGATTTGTAACATTCAGGGCCACCTATTGACGATGGACCACACAAATTGCGTCCCGATTCAGTACATCGTCCACTAGCCGACTTGACTGCATGGGACTATTGCTGTCTCGGGCACCTTATGGCCGTTCTGCTGTGAGTCTAGATATAGAATGGGATGAAAAACTGATAGTGAATTGTAACGTTCAGGGCCACGTAATGACGATGGATCACTCAAATTGCGTCCCGATTCAATACATCGTCCTCCAGCAGACTTGTCCCCATGGGTCTATTGCTGCCTCGGGCACCTTATGGCAGGCCTGCTGTGACACAAAGATTTTCGAATCTGACGAAAAACTGATAGTGAATTGTAACATTCAGGGCCACCTAATGACGATGGACCACGCAAATTGCGTCCCGATTCAATACATTGTCCTCCAGCCGAGTTGACTCCATGGGTCTATTGCTGCCTCGGGCACCTTATGGCCGTTCTGCTGTGAATCTAGATTATCGAATGGGACGAAAAACTGATAGTGAATTGTAACGTTCATGGCCTCCTAATGACGATGGATCACTCAAATTGCGTCCCGATTCAATACACCGTCCCCAGCCGACTTGTCTCCATGGGTCTATTGCTGCCTCGGGCACCTTATGGCCGTTCTGCTGTGAGTCTAGATTATCGAATGGGACGAAGAACTGATAGTGAATTGTAACGTTCAGGGCCACCTAATGACGATGGATCATTCAAATTGCGTCCTGATTCAATACATCGTCCTCCAGCAGACTTGACTTCATGGGTCTATTGCTGCCTCGGGCACCTTATGGCCGTTCTGCTGTGAGTCAAAGATTTTCGAATCGGACGAAAAACTGATAGTGAATTGCAACTTTCAGGGCCACCTAATGACGATGGATCACTCAAATTGCGTCCCGATTCAATACATCGTCCTCCAGCAGACTTGTCTCCATGGGTCGATTGCTGCCTCGGGCACCTTATGGCCGTTCTGCTGTGTCAAAGATTTTCGAATCGGACGAAAAACTGATAAAGATTTGTAACATTCAGGGCCACCTAATGACGATGGACCACACAAATTGCGACCCGATTCAGTACATCGTCCACTAGGCGACTTGACTCCATGGGACTATTGCTGCCTCGGGCAGCTGTGAGTCTAGATTATAGAATGGGATGAAAAACTGATAGTGAATTGTAACGTTCAGGGCCACCTAATGACGATGGATCACTCAAATTGCGTCCCGATTCAATACATCGTCCTCCAGCAGACTTGTCTCCATGGGTCTATTGCTGCCTCGGGCATCTTATGGCGGCCTGCTGTGACACAAAGATTTTCGAATCGGACGAAAAACTGATAGTGAATTGTAACGTTCAGGGCCTCCTAATAACGATGGAACACTCATATTGCGTCCCGATTCAATACATCGTCCTCCAGCAGACTTGTCTCCATGCGTCTATTGCTGCCTCGGGCACCTTATGGCCGTTCTGCTGTGAGTCAAAGATTTTCGAATCGGACGAAAAACTGATAGTGAATTGTAACGTTCAGGGCCACCTAATGACGATGGATCACTCAAATTGCGTCCCGATTCAATACATCGTCCACTAACCGACTTGTCTCCATGGGTCGATTGCTGCCTCGGGCACCTAATGGCCGTTCTGCTGTGAGTCAATGATTTTCGAATCGGACGAAAAACTGATAGTGAATTGTAACATTCAGGGCCACCTAATGACGATGGACCACGCAAATTGCGTCCCGATTCAATAGATTGTCCTCCAGCTGAGTTGACTCCATGGGTCTATTGCTGCCTCGGGCACCTTATGGCCGTTCTGCTGTGAATCTAGATTATCGAATGGGTCGAAAAGCTGATAGTGAATTGTAACGTTAAGGGCCACCTAATGACGATGGATCACTCAAATTGCGTCCCGATTCAATACATCGTCCCCAGCCGACTTGTCTCCATGGGTCTATTGCTGCCTCGGGCACCTTATGACCGTTCTGCTGTGAGTCTAGATTATCGAATGGGACGAAAAACTGATAGTGAATTGTAACGTTCAGGGCCACCTAATGACGATGGATCACTCAAATTGCGTCCTGATTCAATACATCGTACTCCAGCAGACTTCACTTCATGGGTCTATTGCTGCCTCGGGCACCTTATGGCCGTTCTGCTGTGAGTCAAAGATTTTCGTATCGGACGAAAAACTGATAGTGAATTGTAACTTTCAGGGCCACCTAATGACGATGGATCACTCAAATTGCGTCCCGATTCAATACATCGTCCTCCAGCAGACTTGTCTCCATGGGTCGATTGCTGCCTCGGGCACCTTATGGCCGTTCTGCTGTGTCAAAGATTTTCGAATCGGACGAAAAACTGATAAAGATTTGTAACATTCAGGGCCACCTAATGACGATGGACCACACAAACTGCGACCCGATTCAGTACATCGTCCACTAGCCGACTTGACTCCATGGGACTATTGCTGCCTCGGGCAGCTGTGAGTCTAGATTATAGAATGGGATGAAAAACTGATAGTGAATTGTAACGTTCAGGGCCACCTAATGACGATGGATCACTCAAATAGCGTCCCGATTCAATACATCGTCCTCCAGGAGGCTTGTCTCCATGGGTCTATTGCTGCCTCGGGCACCTTATGGCAGGCCTGCTGTGACTCAAAGATTTTCGAATCGGACGAAAAACTGATAGTGATTTGTAACGTTCAGGGCCTCCTAATGACGATGGAACACTCAAATTGCGTCCCGATTCAATACATCGTCCACCAGCAGACTTGTCTCCATGCGGCTATTGCTGCCTCGGGCACCTTATGGCCGTTCTGCTGTGAGTCAAAGATTTTCGAATCTGACGAAAAACTGATAGTGAATTGTAACATTCAGGGCCACCTAATGACGATGGACCACGCAAATTGCGTCCCGATTCAATACATTGTCCTCCAGCCGAGTTGACTCCATGGGTCTATTGCTGCCTCGGGCACCTTATGGCCGTTCTGCTGTGAATCTAGATTATCGAATGGGACGAAAAACTGATAGTGAATTGTAACGTTCATGGCCTCCTAATGACGATGGATCACTCAAATTGCGTCCCGATTCAATACACCGTCCCCAGCCGACTTGTCTCCATGGGTCTATTGCTGCCTCGGGCACCTTATGGCCGTTCTGCTGTGAGTCTAGATTATCGAATGGGACGAAGAACTGATAGTGAATTGTAACGTTCAGGGCCACCTAATGACGATGGATCATTCAAATTGCGTCCTGATTCAATACATCGTCCTCCAGCAGACTTGACTTCATGGGTCTATTGCTGCCTCGGGCACCTTATGGCCGTTCTGCTGTGAGTCAAAGATTTTCGAATCGGACGAAAAACTGATAGTGAATTGCAACTTTCAGGGCCACCTAATGACGATGGATCACTCAAATTGCGTCCCGATTCAATACATCGTCCTCCAGCAGACTTGTCTCCATGGGTCGATTGCTGCCTCGGGCACCTTATGGCCGTTCTGCTGTGTCAAAGATTTTCGAATCGGACGAAAAACTGATAAAGATTTGTAACATTCAGGGCCACCTAATGACGATGGACCACACAAATTGCGACCCGATTCAGTACATCGTCCACTAGGCGACTTGACTCCATGGGACTATTGCTGCCTCGGGCAGCTGTGAGTCTAGATTATAGAATGGGATGAAAAACTGATAGTGAATTGTAACGTTCAGGGCCACCTAATGACGATGGATCACTCAAATTGCGTCCCGATTCAATACATCGTCCTCCAGGAGACTTGTCTCCATGGGTCTATTGCTGCCTCGGGCACCTTATGGCAGGCCTGCTGTGACTCAAAGATTTTCGAATCGGACGAAAAACTGATAGTGATTTGTAACGTTCAGGGCCTCCTAATGACGATGGAACACTCAAATTGCGTCCCGATTCAATACATCGTCCTCCAGCAGACTTGTCTCCATGCGGCTATTGCTGCCTCGGGCACCTTATGGCCGTTCTGCTGTGAGTCAAAGATTTTCAAATCGGACGAAAAACTGATAGTGAATTGTAACGTTCAGGGCCACCTAATGACGATGGATCACTCAAATTGCGTCCCGATTCAATACATCGTCCACTAGCCGACTTGACTCCATGGGACTATTGCTGCCTCGGGCAGCTGTGAGTCTAGATTATAGAATGGGATGAAAAACTGATAGTGAATTGTAACGTTCAGGGCCTCCTAATGACGATGGATCACTCAAATTGCGTCCCGATTCAATACATCGTCCTCCAGCAGACTTGTCTCCATGGGTCGATTGCTGCCTCGGGCACCTAATGGCCGTTCTGCTGTGAGTCAAAGATTTTCGATTCGGACGAAAAACAGATAGTGAATTGTAACATTCAGGGCCGCCTAATGACGATGGACCACGCAAATTGCGTCCCGATTCAATACATTGTCCTCCAGCCGAGTTGACTCCATGGGTCTATTGCTGCCTCGGGCACCTTATGGCCGTTCTGCTGTGAATCTAGATTATCGAATGGGACGAAAAACTGATAGTGAATTGTAACGTTCAGGGCCTCCTAATGACGATGGATCACTCAAATTGCGTCCCGATTCAATACACCGTCCCCAGCCGACTTGTCTCCATGGGTCTATTGCTGCCTCGGGCACCTTATGGCCGTTCTGCTGTGAGTCTAGATTATCGAATGGGACGAAAAACTGATAGTGAATTGTAACGTTCAGGGCCACCTAATGACGATGGATCACTCAAATTGCGTCCTGATTCAATACATCGTCCTCCTGCAGACTTGACTTCATGGGTCTATTGCTGCCTCGGGCACCTTATGGCCGTTCTGCTGTGAGTCAAAGATTTTCGAATCGGACGAAAAACTGATAGTGAATTGTAACTTTCAGGGCCACCTAATGACGATGGATCACTCAAATTGCGTCCCGATTCAATACATCGTCCTCCAGCAGACTTGTCTCCATGGGTCGATTGCTGCCTCGGGCACCTAATGGCCGTTCTGCTGTGAGTCAAAGATTTTCGAATCGGACGAAAAACTGATAGTGATTTGTAACATTCAGGGCCACCTAATGACGATGGACCACACAAATTGCGTCCCGATTCAGTACATCGTCCACTAGCCGACTTGACTGCATGGGACTATAGCTGTCTCGGGCACCTTATGGCCGTTCTGCTGTGAGTCTAGATATAGAATGGGATGAAAAACTGATAGTGAATTGTAACGTTCAGGGCCACCTAATGACGATGGATCACTCAAATTGCGTCCCGATTCAATACATCGTCCTCCAGCAGACTTGTCTCCATGGGTCTATTGCTGCCTCGGGCACCTTATGGCAGGCCAGCTGTGACTCAAAGATTTTCGAATCGGACGATAAACTGATAGTGAATTGTAACGTTCAGGGCCTCCTAATGACGATGGAACACTCAAATTGCGTCCCGATTCAATACATCGTCCTCCAGCAGACTTGTCTCCATGCATCTATTGCTGAATCGGGCACCTTATGGCCGTTCTGCTGTGAGTCAAAGATTTTCGAATCGGACGAAAAACTGATAGTGAATTGTAACTTTCAGGGCCACCTAATGACGATGGATCACTCAAATTGCGTCCCGATTCAATACATCGTCCTCCAGCAGACATGTCTCCATGGGTTTATTGCAGCCTCGGGCACCTTATGGCTTTCCTGCTGTGACTCAAAGATTTTCGAATCGGACGAAAAACTGATAGTGAATTGTAACGTTCAGGGCCTCCTAATGACGATGGACCACGCAAATTGCGTCCCGAAACAATACATTGTCCTCCAGCCGAGTTGACTCCATGGGTCTATTGCTGCCTCGGGCACCTTATGGCCGTTCTGCTGTGAATCTAGATTATCGAATGGGACGAAAAACTGATAGTGAATTGTAACGTTAAGGGCCACCTAATGACGATGGATCACTCAAATTGCGTCCCGATTCAATACATCGTCCTCCAGCAGACTTGTCTTCATGGGTCTATTGCTGCCTCGGTCACCTTATGGCCGTTCTGCTGTGAGTCTAGATTATCGAATGGGACGAAAAACTGATAGTGAATTGTAACGTTCAGGGCCACCTAATGACGATGGATCATCCAAATTGCGTCCTGATTCAATACATCGTCCTCCAGCAGACTTGACTTCATGGGTCTATTGCTGCCTCGGGCACCTTATGGCCGTTCTGCTGGGAGTCAAAGATTTTCGTATCGGACGAAAAACTGATAGTGAATTGTAACTTTCAGGGCCACCTAATGACGATGGATCACTCAAATTGCGTCCCGATTCAATACATCGTCCTCCAGCAGACTTGTCTCCATGGGTCGATTGCTGCCTCGGGCACCTTATGGCCGTTCTGCTGTGTCAAAGATTTTCGAATCGGACGAAAAACTGATAAAGATTTGTAACATTCAGGGCCACCTAATGACGATGGACCACACAAACTGCGACCCGATTCAGTACATCGTCCACTAGCCGACTTGACTCCATGGGACTATTGCTGCCTCGGGCAGCTGTGAGTCTAGATTATAGAATGGGATGAAAAACTGATAGTGAATTGTAACGTTCAGGGCCACCTAATGACGATGGATCACTCAAATAGCGTCCCGATTCAATACATCGTCCTCCAGGAGGCTTGTCTCCATGGGTCTATTGCTGCCTCGGGCACCTTATGGCAGGCCTGCTGTGACTCAAAGATTTTCGAATCGGACGAAAAACTGATAGTGATTTGTAACGTTCAGGGCCTCCTAATGACGATGGAACACTCAAATTGCGTCCCGATTCAATACATCGTCCACCAGCAGACTTGTCTCCATGCGGCTATTGCTGCCTCTTGCACCTTATGGCCGTTCTGCTGTGAGTCAAAGATTTTCGAATCGGACGAAAAACTGATAGTGAATTGTAACGTTCAGGGCCACCTAATGGCGATGGATCACTCAAATTGCGTCCCGATTCAATACATCGTCCACTAGCCGACTTGACTCCATGGGACTATTGCTGCCTCGGGCAGCTGTGAGTCTAGATTATAGAATGGGATGAAAAACTGATAGTGAATTGCAACGTTCAGGGCCTCCTAATGACGATGGATCACTCAAATTGCGTCCCGATTCAATACATCGTCCTCCAGCAGACTTGTCTCCATGGGTCGATTGCTGCCTGGGGCACCTAATGGCCGTTCTGCTGTGAGTCAAAGATTTTCGATTCGGACGAAAAACTGATAGTGAATTGTAACATTCCGGGCCGCCTAATGACGATGGACCACGCAAATTGCGTCCCGATTCAATACACCGTCCCCAGCCGACTTGTCTCCATGGGTCTATTGCTGCCTCGGGCACCTAATGGCCGTTCTGCTGTGAGTCAAAGATTTTCGAATCGGACGAAAAACTGATAGTGATTTGTAACATTCAGGGCCACCTATTGACGATGGACCACACAAATTGCGTCCCGATTCAGTACATCGTCCACTAGCCGACTTGACTGCATGGGACTATTGCTGTCTCGGGCACCTTATGGCCGTTCTGCTGTGAGTCTAGATATAGAATGGGATGAAAAACTGATAGTGAATTGTAACGTTCAGGGCCACCTAATGACGATGGATCACTCAAATTGCGTCCCGATTCAATACATCGTCCTCCAGCAGACTTGTCCCCATGGGTCTATTGCTGCCTCGGGCACCTTATGGCAGGCCTGCTGTGACACAAAGATTTTCGAATCTGACGAAAAACTGATAGTGAATTGTAACATTCAGGGCCACCTAATGACGATGGACCACGCAAATTGCGTCCCGATTCAATACATTGTCCTCCAGCCGAGTTGACTCCATGGGTCTATTGCTGCCTCGGGCACCTTATGGCCGTTCTGCTGTGAATCTAGATTATCGAATGGGACGAAAAACTGATAGTGAATTGTAACGTTCAGGGCCTCCTAATGACGATGGATCACTCAAATTGCGTCCCGATTCAATACACCGTCCCCAGCCGACTTGTCTCCATGGGTCTATTGCTGCCTCGGGCACCTTATGGCCGTTCTGCTGTGAGTCTAGATTATCGAATGGGACGAAGAACTGATAGTGAATTGTAACGTTCAGGGCCACCTAATGACGATGGATCATTCAAATTGCGTCCTGATTCAATACATCGTCCTCCAGCAGACTTGACTTCATGGGTCTATTGCTGCCTCGGGCACCTTATGGCCGTTCTGCTGTGAGTCAAAGATTTTCGAATCGGACGAAAAACTGATAGTGAATTGCAACTTTCAGGGCCACCTAATGACGATGGATTACTCAAATTGCGTCCCGATTCAATACATCGTCCTCCAGCAGACTTGTCTCCATGGGTCGATTGCTGCCTCGGGCACCTTATGGCCGTTCTGCTGTGTCAAAGATTTTCGAATCGGACGAAAAACTGATATAGATTTGTAACATTCAGGGCCACCTAATGACGATGGACCACACAAATTGCGACCCGATTCAGTACATCGTCCACTAGGCGACTTGACTCCATGGGACTATTGCTGCCTCGGGCAGCTGTGAGTCTAGATTATAGAATGGGATGAAAAACTGATAGTGAATTGTAACGTTCAGGGCCACCTAATGACGATGGATCACTCAAATTGCGTCCCGATTCAATACATCGTCCTCCAGGAGACTTGTCTCCATGGGTCTATTGCTGCCTCGGGCACCTTATGGCAGGCCTGCTGTGACTCAAAGATTTTCGAATCGGACGAAAAACTGATAGTGATTTGTAACGTTCAGGGCCTCCTAATGACGATGGAACACTCAAATTGCGTCCCGATTCAATACATCGTCCTCCAGCAGACTTGTCTCCATGCGGCTATTGCTGCCTCGGGCACCTTATGGCCGTTCTGCTGTGAGTCAAAGATTTTCAAATCGGACGAAAAACTGATAGTGAATTGTAACGTTCAGGGCCACCTAATGACGATGGATCACTCAAATTGCGTCCCGATTCAATACATCGTCCACTAGCCGACTTGACTCCATGGGACTATTGCTGCCTCGGGCAGCTGTGAGTCTAGATTATAGAATGGGATGAAAAACTGATAGTGAATTGTAACGTTCAGGGCCTCCTAATGACGATGGATCACTCAAATTGCGTCCCGATTCAATACATCGTCCTCCAGCAGACTTGTCTCCATGGGTCGATTGCTGCCTGGGGCACCTAATGGCCGTTCTGCTGTGAGTCAAAGATTTTCGATTCGGACGAAAAACTGATAGTGAATTGTAACATTCAGGGCCGCCTAATGACGATGGACCACGCAAATTGCGTCCCGATTCAATACATTGTCCTCCAGCCGAGTTGACTCCATGGGTCTATTGCTGCCTCGGGCACCTTATGGCCGTTCTGCTGTGAATCTAGATTATCGAATGGGACGAAAAACTGATAGTGAATTGTAACGTTCAGGGCCTCCTAATGACGATGGATCACTCAAATTGCGTCCCGATTCAATACACCGTCCCCAGCCGACTTGTCTCCATGGGTCTATTGCTGCCTCGGGCACCTTATGGCCGTTCTGCTGTGAGTCTAGATTATCGAATGGGACGAAAAACTGATAGTGAATTGTAACGTTCAGGGCCACCTAATGACGATGGATCACTCAAATTGCGTCCTGATTCAATACATCGTCCTCCTGCAGACTTGACTTCATGGGTCTATTGCTGCCTCGGGCACCTTATGGCCGTTCTGCTGTGAGTCAAAGATTTTCGAATCGGACGAAAAACTGATAGTGAATTGTAACTTTCAGGGCCACCTAATGACGATGGATCACTCAAATTGCGTCCCGATTCAATACATCGTCCTCCAGCAGACTTGTCTCCATGGGTCGATTGCTGCCTCGGGCACCTAATGGCCGTTCTGCTGTGAGTCAAAGATTTTCGAATCGGACGAAAAACTGATAGTGATTTGTAACATTCAGGGCCACCTAATGACGATGGACCACACAAATTGCGTCCCGATTCAGTACATCGTCCACTAGCCGACTTGACTGCATGGGACTATAGCTGTCTCGGGCACCTTATGGCCGTTCTGCTGTGAGTCTAGATATAGAATGGGATGAAAAACTGATAGTGAATTGTAACGTTCAGGGCCACCTAATGACGATGGATCACTCAAATTGCGTCCCGATTCAATACATCGTCCTCCAGCAGACTTGTCTCCATGGGTCTATTGCTGCCTCGGGCACCTTATGGCAGGCCAGCTGTGACTCAAAGATTTTCGAATCGGACGATAAACTGATTGTAACGTTCAGGGCCTCCTAATGACGATGGAACACTCAAATTGCGTCCCGATTCAATACATCGTCCTCCAGCAGACTTGTCTCCATGCATCTATTGCTGAATCGGGCACCTTATGGCCGTTCTGCTGTGAGTCAAAGATTTTCGAATCGGACGAAAAACTGATAGTGAATTTTAACGTTCAGGGCCACCTAATGACGATGGATCACTCAAATTGCGTCCCGATTCAATACATCGTCCTCCAGCAGACTTGTCTCCATGGGTCTATTGCTGCCTCGGGCACCTTATGGCCGTTCTGCTGTGAGTCTAGATTATCGAATGGGACGAAAAACTGATAGTGAATTGTAACGTTCAGGGCCACCTAATGACGATGGATCACTCAAATTGCGTTCTGATTCAATACATCGTCCTCCAGCAGACTTGTCTCCATGGGTCGATTGCTGCCTCGGGCACCTTATGGCCGTTCTGCTGTGTCAAAGATTTTCGAATCGGACGAAAAACTGATAGCGATTTGTAACATTCAGGGCCACCTAATGACGATGGACCACACAAATTGCGTCCCGATTCAGTACATCGTCCACTAGCCGACTTGACTCCATGGGACTATTGCTGCCTCGGGCAGCTGTGAGTCTAGATTATAGAATGGGATGAAAAACTGATAGTGAATTGTAACGTTCAGGGCCACCTAATGACGATGGATCACTCAAATTGCGTCCCGATTCAATACATCGTCCTCCAGCAGACTTGTCTCCATGGGTCTATTGCTGCCTCGGGCATCTTATGGCGGCCTGCTGTGACACAAAGATTTTCGAATCGGACGAAAAACTGATAGTGAATTGTAACGTTCAGGGCCTCCTAATAACGATGGAACACTCATATTGCGTCCCGATTCAATACATCGTCCTCCAGCAGACTTGTCTCCATGCGTTTATTGCTGCCTCGGGCACCTTATGGCCGTTCTGCTGTGCGTCAAAGATTTTCGAATCGGACGAAAAACTGATAGTGAATTGTAACGTTCAGGGCCACCTAATGACGATGGATCACTCAAATTGCGTCCCGATTCAATACATCGTCCACTAACCGACTTGTCTCCATGGGTCGATTGCTGCCTCGGGCACCTAATGGCCGTTCTGCTGTGAGTCAAAGATTTTCGAATCGGACGAAAAACTGATAGTGAATTGTAACATTCAGGGCCACCTAATGACGATGGACCATGCAAATTGCGTCCCGATTCAATAGATTGTCCTCCAGCCGAGTTGACTCCATGGGTCTATTGCTGCCTCGGGCACCTTATGGCCGTTCTGCTGTGAATCTAGATTATCGAATGGGTCGAAAAACTGATAGTGAATTGTAACGTTAAGGGCCACCTAATGACGATGGATCACTCAAATTGCGTCCCGATTCAATACATCGTCACCAGCCGACTTGTCTCCATGGGTCTATTGCTGCCTCGGGCACCTTATGACCGTTCTGCTGTGAGTCTAGATTATCGAATGGGACGAAAAACTGATAGTGAATTGTAACGTTCAGGGCCACCTAATGACGATGGATCACTCAAATTGCGTCCTGATTCAATACATCGTACTCCAGCAGACTTGACTTCATGGGTCTATTGCTGCCTCGGGCACCTTATGGCCGTTCTGCTGTGAGTCAAAGATTTTCGAATCGGACGAAAAACTGATAGTGAATTGTAACTTTCAGGGCCACCTAATGACGATGGATCACTCAAATTGCGCCCCGATTCAATACATCGTCCTCCAGCAGACATGTCTCCATGGGTTTATTGCAGCCTCGGGCACCTTTTGGCTGGCCTGCTGTGACTCAATGATTTTCGAATCGGACGAAAAACTGATAGTGAATTGTAACGTTCAGGGCCTCCTAATGACGATGGACCACGCAAATTGCGTCCCGAAACAATACATTGTCCTCCAGCCGAGTTGACTCCATGGGTCTATTGCTGCCTCGGGCACCTTATGGCCGTTCTGCTGTGAATCTAGATTATCGAATGGGACGAAAAACTGATAGTGAATTGTAACGTTAAGGGCCACCTAATGACGATGGATCACTCAAATTGCGTCCCGATTCAATACATCGTCCTCCAGCAGACTTGACTTCATGGGTCTATTGCTGCCTCAGGCACCTTATGGCCGTTCTGCTGTGAGTCAAAGATTTTCGAATCGGACGAAAAACTGATAGTGAATTGTAACTTTCAGGGCCACCTAATGACGATGGATCACTCAAATTGCGTCCCGATTCAATACATCGTCCTCCAGCAGACTTGTCTCCATGGGTCGATTGCTGCCTCGGGCACCTTATGGCCGTTCTGCTGTGTCAAAGATTTTCGAATCGGACGAAAAACTGATAGTGAATTGTAACATTCAGGGCCACCTAATGAAGATGGACCACACAAACTGCGACCCGATTCAGTACATCGTCCACTAGCCGACTTGACTCCATGGGACTATTGCTGCCTCGGGCAGCTGTGAGTCTAGATTATAGAATGGGATGAAAAACTGATAGTGAATTGTAACGTTCAGGGCCACCTAATGACGATGGATCACTCAAATTGCGTCCCGATTCAATACATCGTCCTCCAGGAGGCTTGTCTCCATGGGTCTATTGCTGCCTCGGGCACCTTATGGCAGGCCTGCTGTGACTCAAAGATTTTCGAATCGGACGAAAAACTGATAGTGATTTGTAACGTTCAGGGCCTCCTAATGACGATGGAACACTCAAATTGCGTCCCGATTCAATACATCGTCCTCCAGCAGACTTGTCTCCATGCGGCTATTGCTGCCTCGGGCACCTTATGGCCGTTCTGCTGTGAGTCAAAGATTTTCGAATCGGACGAAAAACTGATAGTGAATTGTAACGTTCAGGGCCACCTAATGGCGATGGATCACTCAAATTGCGTCCCGATTCAATACATCGTCCACTAGCCGACTTGACTCCATGGGACTATTGCTGCCTCGGGCAGCTGTGAGTCTAGATTATAGAATGGGATGAAAAACTGATAGTGAATTGCAACGTTCAGGGCCTCCTAATGACGATGGATCACTCAAATTGCTTCCCGATTCAATACATCGTCCTGCAGCAGACTTGTCTCCATGGGTCGATTGCTGCCTCGGGCACCTAATGGCCGTTCTGCTGTGAGTCAAAGATTTTCGATTCGGACGAAAAACTGATAGTGAATTGTAACATTCAGGGCCGCCTAATGACGATGGACCACGCAAATTGCGTCCCGATTCAATACACCGTCCCCAGCCGACTTGTCTCCATGGGTCTATTGCTGCCTCGGGCACCTAATGGCCGTTCTGCTGTGATTCAAAGATTTTCGAATCGGACGAAAAACTGATAGCGATTTGTAACATTCAGGGCCACCTATTGACGATGGACCACACAAATTGCGTCCCGATTCAGTACATCGTCCACTAGCCGACTTGACTGCATGGGACTATTGCTGTCTCGGGCACCTTATGGCCGTTCTGCTGTGAGTCTAGATATAGAATGGGATGAAAAACTGATAGTGAATTGTAACGTTCAGGGCCACCTAATGACGATGGATCACCCAAATTGCGTCCCGATTCAATACATCGTCCTCCAGCAGACTTGTCTCCATGGGTCTATTGCTGCCTCGGGCACCTTATGGCAGGCCTGCTGTGACTCAAAGATTTTCGAATCGGACGAAAAACTGATAGTGAATTGTAACGTTCAGGGCCTCCTAATGACGATGGAACACTCAAATTGCGTCCCGATTCAATACATCGTCCTCCAGCAGACTTGTCTCCATGCGTCTATTGCTGAATCGGGCACCTTATGGCCGTTCTGGTGTGAGTCAAAGATTTTCGAATCGTACGAAAAACTGATAGTGAATTGTAACGTTCAGGGCCACCTAATGACGATGGATCACTCAAATTGAGTCCCGATTCAATACATCGTCCACTAGCCGACTTGACGCCATGGGACTATTGCTGCCTCGGGCAGCTGTGAGTCTAGATTATAGAATGGGATGAAAAACTGATAGTGAATTGTAACGTTCAGGGCCTCCTAATGACGATGGATCACTCAAATTGCGTCCCGATTCAATACATCGTCCTCCAGCAGACTTGTCTCCATGGGTCGATTGCTGCCTCGGGCACCTAATGGCCGTTCTGCTGCGAGTCAAAGATTTTCGAATCGGACGAAAAACTGATAGTGAATTGTAACGTTCAGGGCCACCTAATGACGATGGACCACTCAAATTGCGTCCTTATTCAATACATCGTCCTCCAGCAGACTTGACTTCATGGGTCTTATGCTGCCTCGGGCACCTTATGGCCGTTCTGCTGTGAGTCAAAGATTTTCGAATCGGACGAAAAACTGATAGTGAATTGTAACTTTCAGGGCCACCTAATGACGATGGATCACTCAAATTGCGTCCCGAATCAATACATCGTCCTCCAGCAGACTTGTCTCCATGGGTCGATTGCTGCCTCGGGCACCTTATGGCCGTTCTGCTGTGTCAAAGATTTTCGAATCGGACGAAAAACTGATAGTGATTTGTAACATTCAGGGCCACCTAATGACGATGGACCACACAAATTGCGTCCCGATTCAGTACATCGTCCACTAGCCGACTTGACTGCATGGGACTATAGCTGTCTCGGGCACCTTATGGCCGTTCTGCTGTGAGTCTAGATATAGAATGGGATGAAAAACTGATAGTGAATTGTAACGTTCAGGGCCACCTAATGACGATGGATCACTCAAATTGCGTCCCGATTCAATACATCGTCCTCCAGCAGACTTGTCTCCATGGGTCTATTGCTGCCTCGGGCACCTTATGGCAGGCCAGCTGTGACTCAAAGATTTTCGAATCGGACGATAAACTGATTGTAACGTTCAGGGCCTCCTAATGACGATGGAACACTCAAATTGCGTCCCGATTCAATACATCGTCCTCCAGCAGACTTGTCTCCATGCATCTATTGCTGAATCGGGCACCTTATGGCCGTTCTGCTGTGAGTCAAAGATTTTCGAATCGGACGAAAAACTGATAGTGAATTTTAACGTTCAGGGCCACCTAATGACGATGGATCACTCAAATTGCGTCCCGATTCAATACATCGTCCTCCAGCAGACTTGTCTCCATGGGTCTATTGCTGCCTCGGGCACCTTATGGCCGTTCTGCTGTGAGTCTAGATTATCGAATGGGACGAAAAACTGATAGTGAATTGTAACGTTCAGGGCCACCTAATGACGATGGATCACTCAAATTGCGTTCTGATTCAATACATCGTCCTCCAGCAGACTTGTCTCCATGGGTCGATTGCTGCCTCGGGCACCTTATGGCCGTTCTGCTGTGTCAAAGATTTTCGAATCGGACGAAAAACTGATAGCGATTTGTAACATTCAGGGCCACCTAATGACGATGGACCACACAAATTGCGTCCCGATTCAGTACATCGTCCACTAGCCGACTTGACTCCATGGGACTATTGCTGCCTCGGGCAGCTGTGAGTCTAGATTATAGAATGGGATGAAAAACTGATAGTGAATTGTAACGTTCAGGGCCACCTAATGACGATGGATCACTCAAATTGCGTCCCGATTCAATACATCGTCCTCCAGCAGACTTGTCTCCATGGGTCTATTGCTGCCTCGGGCATCTTATGGCGGCCTGCTGTGACACAAAGATTTTCGAATCGGACGAAAAACTGATAGTGAATTGTAACGTTCAGGGCCTCCTAATAACGATGGAACACTCATATTGCGTCCCGATTCAATACATCGTCCTCCAGCAGACTTGTCTCCATGCGTTTATTGCTGCCTCGGGCACCTTATGGCCGTTCTGCTGTGCGTCAAAGATTTTCGAATCGGACGAAAAACTGATAGTGAATTGTAACGTTCAGGGCCACCTAATGACGATGGATCACTCAAATTGCGTCCCGATTCAATACATCGTCCACTAACCGACTTGTCTCCATGGGTCGATTGCTGCCTCGGGCACCTAATGGCCGTTCTGCTGTGAGTCAAAGATTTTCGAATCGGACGAAAAACTGATAGTGAATTGTAACATTCAGGGCCACCTAATGACGATGGACCATGCAAATTGCGTCCCGATTCAATAGATTGTCCTCCAGCCGAGTTGACTCCATGGGTCTATTGCTGCCTCGGGCACCTTATGGCCGTTCTGCTGTGAATCTAGATTATCGAATGGGTCGAAAAACTGATAGTGAATTGTAACGTTAAGGGCCACCTAATGACGATGGATCACTCAAATTGCGTCCCGATTCAATACATCGTCACCAGCCGACTTGTCTCCATGGGTCTATTGCTGCCTCGGGCACCTTATGACCGTTCTGCTGTGAGTCTAGATTATCGAATGGGACGAAAAACTGATAGTGAATTGTAACGTTCAGGGCCACCTAATGACGATGGATCACTCAAATTGCGTCCTGATTCAATACATCGTACTCCAGCAGACTTGACTTCATGGGTCTATTGCTGCCTCGGGCACCTTATGGCCGTTCTGCTGTGAGTCAAAGATTTTCGAATCGGACGAAAAACTGATAGTGAATTGTAACTTTCAGGGCCACCTAATGACGATGGATCACTCAAATTGCGCCCCGATTCAATACATCGTCCTCCAGCAGACATGTCTCCATGGGTTTATTGCAGCCTCGGGCACCTTTTGGCTGGCCTGCTGTGACTCAATGATTTTCGAATCGGACGAAAAACTGATAGTGAATTGTAACGTTCAGGGCCTCCTAATGACGATGGACCACGCAAATTGCGTCCCGAAACAATACATTGTCCTCCAGCCGAGTTGACTCCATGGGTCTATTGCTGCCTCGGGCACCTTATGGCCGTTCTGCTGTGAATCTAGATTATCGAATGGGACGAAAAACTGATAGTGAATTGTAACGTTAAGGGCCACCTAATGACGATGGATCACTCAAATTGCGTCCCGATTCAATACATCGTCCTCCAGCAGACTTGTCTTCATGGGTCTAATGCTGCCTCGGTCACCTTATGGCCGTTCTGCTGTGAGTCTAGATTATTGAATGGGACGAAAAACTGATAGTGAATTGTAACGTTCAGGGCCACCTAATGACGATGGATCATTCAAATTGCGTCCTGATTCAATACATCGTCCTCCAGCAGACTTGACTTCATGGGTCTATTGCTGCCTCAGGCACCTTATGGCCGTTCTGCTGTGAGTCAAAGATTTTCGAATCGGACGAAAAACTGATAGTGAATTGTAACTTTCAGGGCCACCTAATGACGATGGATCACTCAAATTGCGTCCCGATTCAATACATCGTCCTCCAGCAGACTTGTCTCCATGGGTCGATTGCTGCCTCGGGCACCTTATGGCCGTTCTGCTGTGTCAAAGATTTTCGAATCGGACGAAAAACTGATAGTGAATTGTAACATTCAGGGCCACCTAATGAAGATGGACCACACAAACTGCGACCCGATTCAGTACATCGTCCACTAGCCGACTTGACTCCATGGGACTATTGCTGCCTCGGGCAGCTGTGAGTCTAGATTATAGAATGGGATGAAAAACTGATAGTGAATTGTAACGTTCAGGGCCACCTAATGACGATGGATCACTCAAATTGCGTCCCGATTCAATACATCGTCCTCCAGGAGGCTTGTCTCCATGGGTCTATTGCTGCCTCGGGCACCTTATGGCAGGCCTGCTGTGACTCAAAGATTTTCGAATCGGACGAAAAACTGATAGTGATTTGTAACGTTCAGGGCCTCCTAATGACGATGGAACACTCAAATTGCGTCCCGATTCAATACATCGTCCTCCAGCAGACTTGTCTCCATGCGGCTATTGCTGCCTCGGGCACCTTATGGCCGTTCTGCTGTGAGTCAAAGATTTTCGAATCGGACGAAAAACTGATAGTGAATTGTAACGTTCAGGGCCACCTAATGGCGATGGATCACTCAAATTGCGTCCCGATTCAATACATCGTCCACTAGCCGACTTGACTCCATGGGACTATTGCTGCCTCGGGCAGCTGTGAGTCTAGATTATAGAATGGGATGAAAAACTGATAGTGAATTGCAACGTTCAGGGCCTCCTAATGACGATGGATCACTCAAATTGCTTCCCGATTCAATACATCGTCCTGCAGCAGACTTGTCTCCATGGGTCGATTGCTGCCTCGGGCACCTAATGGCCGTTCTGCTGTGAGTCAAAGATTTTCGATTCGGACGAAAAACTGATAGTGAATTGTAACATTCAGGGCCGCCTAATGACGATGGACCACGCAAATTGCGTCCCGATTCAATACACCGTCCCCAGCCGACTTGTCTCCATGGGTCTATTGCTGCCTCGGGCACCTAATGGCCGTTCTGCTGTGAGTCAAAGATTTTCGAATCGGACGAAAAACTGATAGCGATTTGTAACATTCAGGGCCACCTATTGACGATGGACCACACAAATTGCGTCCCGATTCAGTACATCGTCCACTAGCCGACTTGACTGCATGGGACTATTGCTGTCTCGGGCACCTTATGGCCGTTCTGCTGTGAGTCTAGATATAGAATGGGATGAAAAACTGATAGTGAATTGTAACGTTCAGGGCCACCTAATGACGATGGATCACCCAAATTGCGTCCCGATTCAATACATCGTCCTCCAGCAGACTTGTCTCCATGGGTCTATTGCTGCCTCGGGCACCTTATGGCAGGCCTGCTGTGACTCAAAGATTTTCGAATCGGACGAAAAACTGATAGTGAATTGTAACGTTCAGGGCCTCCTAATGACGATGGAACACTCAAATTGCGTCCCGATTCAATACATCGTCCTCCAGCAGACTTGTCTCCATGCGTCTATTGCTGAATCGGGCACCTTATGGCCGTTCTGGTGTGAGTCAAAGATTTTCGAATCGTACGAAAAACTGATAGTGAATTGTAACGTTCAGGGCCACCTAATGACGATGGATCACTCAAATTGAGTCCCGATTCAATACATCGTCCACTAGCCGACTTGACGCCATGGGACTATTGCTGCCTCGGGCAGCTGTGAGTCTAGATTATAGAATGGGATGAAAAACTGATAGTGAATTGTAACGTTCAGGGCCTCCTAATGACGATGGATCACTCAAATTGCGTCCCGATTCAATACATCGTCCTCCAGCAGACTTGTCTCCATGGGTCGATTGCTGCCTCGGGCACCTAATGGCCGTTCTGCTGCGAGTCAAAGATTTTCGAATCGGACGAAAAACTGATAGTGAATTGTAACGTTGAGGGCCACCTAATGACGATGGACCACTCAAATTGCGTCCTTATTCAATACATCGTCCTCCAGCAGACTTGACTTCATGGGTCTTATGCTGCCTCGGGCACCTTATGGCCGTTCTGCTGTGAGTCAAAGATTTTCGAATCGGACGAAAAACTGATAGTGAATTGTAACTTTCAGGGCCACCTAATGACGATGGATCACTCAAATTGCGTCCCGACTCAATACATCGTCCTCCAGCAGACTTGTCTCCATGGGTCGATTGCTGCCTCGGGCACCTTATGGCCGTTCTGCTGTGTCAAAGATTTTCGAATCGGACGAAAAACTGATAGTGATTTGTAACATTCAGGGCCACCTAATGACGATGGACCACACAAATTGCGTCCCGATTCAGTACATCGTCCACTAGCCGACTTGACTCCATGGGACTATTGCTGCCTCGGGCAGCTGTGAGTCTAGATTATAGAATGGGATGAAAAACTGATAGTGAATTGTAACGTTCAGGGCCACCTAATGACGATGGATCACTCAAATTGCGTCCCGATTCAATACATCGTCCCCAGCCGACTTGTCTCCATGGGTCTATTGCTGCCTCGGGCACCTTATGGCCGTTCTGCTGTGAGTCTAGATTATCGAATGGGACGAAAAACTGATAGTGAATTGTAACGTTCAGGGCCACCTAATGACGATGGATCACTCAAATTGCGTCCTGATTCAATACATCGTCCTCCAGCAGACTTGTCTCCATGGGTCTATTGCTGCCTCGGTCACCTTATGGCAGGCCTGCTGTGACTCAAAGATTTTCGAATCGGACGAAAAACTGATAGTGAATTGTAACGTTCAGGGCCTCCTAATGACGATGGAACACTCAAATTGCGTCCCGATTCAATACATCGTCCTCCAGCAGACTTGTCTCCATGCGTCTATTGCTGCCTCGTGCACCTTATGGCCGTTCTGCTGTGAGTCAAAGATTTTCGAATCGGACGAAAAACTGATAGTGAATTGTGACATTCAGGGCCACCTAATGACGATGGACCACGCAAATTGCGTCCCGATTCAATACATCGTCCTCCAGTCGAGTTGACTCCATGGGTCTATTGGTGCCTCGGGCACCTTATGGCCGTTCTGCTGTGAATCTAGATTATCGAATGGGACGAAAAACTGATAGTGAATTGTAACGTTCAGGTCCACCTAATGACGATGGATCACTCAAATTGCGTCCCAATTCAATACATCGTCCCCAGCCGACTTGTCTCCATAGGTCTATTGCTGCCTCGGGCACCTTATGGCCGTTCTGCTGTGAGTCTAGATTATCGAATGGGACGAAAAACTGATAGTGAATTGTAACGTTCAGGGCCACCTAATGACGATGGAACACTCAAATTGCGTCCTGATTCAATACATCGTCCTCCAGCAGACTTGACTTCATGGGTCTATTGCTGCCTCGGGCACCTTATGGCCGTTCTGTTGTGAGTCTAGATTATCGAATGGGACGAAAAACTGATAGTGAATTGTAACGTTTAGGGCCACCTAATGACGATGGATCATTCAAATTGCGTCCTGATTCAATACATCGTCCTAAAGCAGACTTGACTTCATGGGTCTATTGCTGCCTCGGGCACCTTATGGCCGTTCTGCTGTGAGTCAAAGATTTTCGAATCGGTCGAAAAACTGATAGTGAATTGTAACTTTCAGGGCCACCTAATAACGATGGATCACTCAAATTGCGTACCGATTCAATACATCGTCCTCCAGCAGACTTGTCTCCATGGGTCGATTGCTGCCTCGGACACCTTATGGCCGTTCTGATGTGTCAAAGATTTTCGAATCGGACGAAAAACTGATAGTGATTTGTAACATTCAGGGCCACCTAATGACGATGGACCACACAAATTGCGTCCCGATTCAGTACATCGTCCACTAGCCGACTTGACTCCATGGGACTATTGCTGCCTCGGGCAGCTGTGAGTCTAGATTATAGAATGGGATGAAAAACTGATAGTGAATTGTAACGTTCAGGGCCTCCTAATGACGATGGATCACTCAAATTGCGTCCCGATTCAATACATCGTCCTCCAGCAGACTTGTCTCCATGGGTCGATTGCTGCCTCGGGCACCTAATGGCCGTTCTGCTGCGAGTCAAAGATTTTCGAATCGGACGAAAAACTGATAGTGAATTGTAACATTCAGGGCCACCTAATGACGATGGACCACGCAAATTGCGTCCCGATTCAATACATTGTCCTCCAGCCGAGTTTACTCCATGGGTCTATTGCTGCCTCGGGCACCTTATGGCCGTTCTGCTGTGAATCTAGATTATCGAATGGGACGAAAAACTGATAGTGAATTGTAACGTTCAGGGCCACCTAATGACGATGGACCACTCAAATTGCGTCCTTATTCAATACATCGTCCTCCAGCAGACTTGACTTCATGGGTCTTATGCTGCCTCGGGCACCTTATGGCCGTTCTGCTGTGAGTCAAAGATTTTCGAATCGGACGAAAAACTGATAGTGAATTGTAACTTTCAGGGCCACCTAATGACGATGGATCACTCAAATTGCGTCCCGATTCAATACATCGTCCTCCAGCAGACTTGTCTCCATGGGTCGATTGCTGCCTCGGGCACCTTATGGCCGTTCTGCTGTGTCAAAGATTTTCGAATCGGACGAAAAACTGATAGTGATTTGTAACATTCAGGGCCACCTAATGACGATGGACCACACAAATTGCGTCCCGATTCAGTACATCGTCCACTAGCCGACTTGACTCCATGGGACTATTGCTGCCTCGGGCAGCTGTGAGTCTAGATTATAGAATGGGATGAAAAACTGATAGTGAATTGTAACGTTCAGGGCCACCTAATGACGATGGATCACTCAAATTGCGTCCCGATTCAATACATCGTCCCCAGCCGACTTGTCTCCATGGGTCTATTGCTGCCTCGGGCACCTTATGGCCGTTCTGCTGTGAGTCTAGATTATCGAATGGGACGAAAAACTGATAGTGAATTGTAACGTTCAGGGCCACCTAATGACGATGGATCACTCAAATTGCGTCCTGATTCAATACATCGTCCTCCAGCAGACTTGTCTCCATGGGTCTATTGCTGCCTAGGTCACCTTATGGCAGGCCTGCTGTGACTCAAAGATTTTCGAATCGGACGAAAAACTGATAGTGAATTGTAACGTTCAGGGCCTCCTAATGACGATGGAACACTCAAATTGCGTCCCGATTCAATACAACGTCCTCCAGCAGACTTGTCTCCATGCGTCTATTGCTGCCTCGTGCACCTTATGGCCGTTCTGCTGTGAGTCAAAGATTTTCGAATCGGACGAAAAACTGATAGTGAATTGTGACATTCAGGGCCACCTAATGACGATGGACCACGCAAATTGCGTCCCGATTCAATACATCGTCCTCCAGTCGAGTTGACTCCATGGGTCTATTGGTGCCTCGGGCACCTTATGGCCGTTCTGCTGTGAATCTAGATTATCGAATGGGACGAAAAACTGATAGTGAATTGTAACGTTCAGGTCCACCTAATGACGATGGATCACTCAAATTGCGTCCCAATTCAATACATCGTCCCCAGCCGACTTGTCTCCATAGGTCTATTGCTGCCTCGGGCACCTTATGGCCGTTCTGCTGTGAGTCTAGATTATCGAATGGGACGAAAAACTGATAGTGAATTGTAACGTTCAGGGCCACCTAATGACGATGGAACACTGAAATTGCGTCCTGATTCAATACATCGTCCTCCAGCAGACTTGACTTCATGGGTCTATTGCTGCCTCGGGCACCTTATGGCCGTTCTGTTGTGAGTCTAGATTATCGAATGGGACGAAAAACTGATAGTGAATTGTAACGTTTAGGGCCACCTAATGACGATGGATCATTCAAATTGCGTCCTGATTCAATACATCGTCCTAAAGCAGACTTGACTTCATGGGTCTATTGCTGCCTCGGGCACCTTATGGCCGTTCTGCTGTGAGTCAAAGATTTTCGAATCGGTCGAAAAACTGATAGTGAATTGTAACTTTCAGGGCCACCTAATAACGATGGATCACTCAAATTGCGTACCGATTCAATACATCGTCCTCCAGCAGACTTGTCTCCATGGGTCGATTGCTGCCTCGGACACCTTATGGCCGTTCTGATGTGTCAAAGATTTTCGAATCGGACGAAAAACTGATAGTGATTTGTAACATTCAGGGCCACCTAATGACGATGGACCACACAAATTGCGTCCCGATTCAGTACATCGTCCACTAGCCGACTTGACTCCATGGGACTATTGCTGCCTCGGGCAGCTGTGAGTCTAGATTATAGAATGGGATGAAAAACTGATAGTGAATTGTAACGTTCAGGGCCACCTAATGACGATGGATCACTCAAATTGCGTCCCGATTCAATACATCGTCCTCCAGCAGACTTGTCTCCATGGGTCTATTGCTACCTCGGGCACCTTATGGCAGGCCTGCTGTGACTCAAAGATTTTCGAATCGGACGAAAAACTGATAGTGAATTGTAACGTTCACGGCCTCCTAATGACGATGGAACACTCAAATTGCGTCCCGATTCATTACATCGTCCTCCAGCAGACTTGTCTCCATGCGTCTATTGCTGCCTCGGGCACCTTATGGCCGTTCTGCTGTGAGTCAACGATTTTCGAATCGGACGAAAAACTGATAGTGATTTGTAACGTTCAGGGCCACCTAATGACGATGGATCACTCAAATTGCGTCCCGATTCAATACATCGTCCACTAGCCGACTTGACTCCATGGGACTATTGCTGCCTCGGGCAGCTGTGAGTCTGGATTATAGAATGGGATGAAAAACTGATAGTGAATTGTAACGTCTAGGGCCACCTAATGACGATGGATCACTCAAATTGCGAGCCGACTTGTCTCCATGGGTCTATTGCTGCCTCGGGCACCTTATGGCCGTTCTGCTGTGAATCTAGATTATCGAATGGGACGAAAAACTGATAGTGAATTGTAACGTTTAGGGCCACCTAATGACGATGGATCACTCAAATTGCGAGCCGACTTGTCTCCATGGGTCTATTGCTGCCTCGGGCACCTTATGGCCGTTCTGCTGTGAGTCTAGATTATCGAATGGGACGAAAAACTGATAGTGAATTGTAACGTTCAGGGCCACCTAATGACGATGGATCACTCAAATTGCGTCCTGATTCAATACATCGTCCTCCAGCAGACTTGACTTCATGGGTCTATTGCTGCCTTGGGCACCTTATGGCCGTTCTGCTGTGAGTCAAAGATTTTCGAATCGGACGAAAAACTTTCAGGGCCACCTAATGACGATGGATCACTAAAATTGCGTCCGGATTCAATACATCGTCCTCCAGCAGACTTGTCTCCATGGGTCGATTGCTGCCTCGGGCACCTTATGGCCGTTCTGCTGTGGCAAAGATTTTCGAATCGGACGAAAAACTGATAGTGATTTGTAACATTCAGGGCCACCTAATGACGATGGACCACACAAATTGCGTCCCGATTCAGTACATCGTCCACTAGCCGACTTGACTCCATAGGACTATTGCTGCCTCGGGCAGCTGTGAGTCTAGATTATAGAATGGGATGAAAAACTGATAGTGAATTGTAACGTTCAGGGCCACCTAATGACGATGGATCACTCAAATTGCGTCCCGATTCAATACATCGTCCTCCAGCAGACTTGTCTCCATGGGTCTATTGCTGCCTCGGTCACCTTATGGCAGGCCTGCTGTGACTCAAAGATTTTCGAATCGGACGAAAAACTGATAGTGAATTGTAACGTTCAGGTCCTCCTAATGACGATGGAACACTCTAATTGCGTCCCGATTCAATACATCGTCCTCCAGCAGACTTGTCTCCATGCGTCTATTGCTGCCTCGGGCACCTTATGGCCGTTCTGCTGTGAGTCAAAGATTTTCGAATCGGACGAAAAACTGATAGTGAATTGTAACATTCAGGGCCACCTAATGACGATGGACCACGCAAATAGCGTCCCGATTCAAGACATCGTCCTCCAGCCGAGTTGACTCCATGGGTCTATTGCTGCCTCGGGCACCTTATGGCCGTTCTGCTGTGAATCTAGATTATCGAATGGGACGAAAAACTGATAGTGAATTGTAACGTTCAGGGCCACCTAATGACGATGGATCACTCAAATTGCGTCCCGATTCAATACATCGTCCCCAGCCTACTTGTCTCCATGGGTCTATTGCTGCCTCGGGCACCTTATGGCCGTTCTGCTGTGAGTCAAAGATTTTCGAATCGGACGAAAAACTGATAGTGAATTGTAACTTTCAGGGCCACCTAATGACGATGGATCACTCAAATTGCGTCCGGATTCAATACATCGTCCTCCAGCAGACTTGTCTCCATGGGTCGATTGCTGCCTCGGGCACCTTATGGCCGTTCTGCTGTGTCAAAGATTTTCGAATCGGACGAAAAACTGATAGTGATTTGTAACATTCAGGGCCACCTAATGACGATGCACCACACAAATTGCGTCCCGATTCAGTACATCGTCCACTAGCCGACTTGACTCCATGGGACTATTGCTGCCTCGGGCAGCTGTGAGTCTAGATTATAGAATGGGATGAAAAACTGATAGTGAATTGTAACGTTCAGGGCCACCTAATGACGATGGACCACTCAAATTGCGTCCCGATTCAATACATCGTCCTCCAGCAGACTTGTCTCCATGGGTCTATTGCTGCCTCGGTCACCTTATGGCAGGCCTGCTGTGACTCAAAGATTTTCGAATCGGACGAAAAACTGATAGTGAATTGTAACGTTCAGGGCCTCCTAATGACGATGGAACACTCTAATTGCGTCCCGATTCAATACTTCGTCTTCCAGCAGACTTGTCTCCATGCGTCTATTGCTGCCTCAGGCACCTTATGGCCGTTCTGCTGTGAGTCAAAGATTTTCGAATCGGACGAAAAACTGATAGTGAATTGTAACATTCAGGGCCACCTAATGACGATGGACCACGCAAATTGCGTCCCGATTCAAGACATCGTCCTCCAGCCGAGTTGACTCCATGGGTCTATTACTGCCTCGGGCACCTTATGGCCGTTCTGCTGTGAATCTAGATTATCGAATGGGACGAAAAACTGATAGTGAATTGTAACGTTCAGGGCCACCTAATGACGATGGATCACTCAAATTGCGTCCCGATTCAATACATCGTCCCCAGCCGACTTGTCTCCATGGGTCTATGGCTGCCTCGGGCACCTTATGGCCGTTCTGCTGTGAGTCTAGATTATCGAATGGGACGAAAAACTGATAGTGAATTGTAACGTTCAGGGCCACCTAATGACGATGGAACACTTAGATTACGTCCTGATTCAAAACATCGTCCTCCAGCAGACTTGACTTCATGGGTCTATTGCTGCCTCGGGCACCTTATGGCCGTTCTGCTGTGAGTCAAAGATTTTCGAATCGGACGAAAAACGGATAGTGAATTGTAACTTTCAGGGCCACCTAATGACGATGGATCACTCAAATTGCGTCCCGATTCAATACATCGTCCTCCAGCAGACTTGTCTCCATGGGTCGATTGCTGCCTCGGGCACCTTATGGCCGTTCTGCTGTGAGTCAAAGATTTTCGAATCGGAAGAAAAACTAATAGTGATTTGTAACATTCAGGGCCACCTAATGACGATGGACCACACAAATTGCGTCCCGATTCAGTACATCGTCCACTAGCCGACTTGACTCCATGGGACTATTGCTGCCTCGGGCACCTTATGGCCGTTTTGCTGTGAGTCTAGATTATAGAATGGGATGAAAAACTGATAGTGAATTGTAACGTTCAGGGCCACCTAATGACGATGGATCACTCAAATTGCATCCCGATTCAATACATCGTCCTCCAGCAGACTTGTCTCCATGGGTCTATTGCTGCCTCGGGCACCTTATGGCCGTTCTGCTGTGAGTCAAAGATTTTCGAATCGGACGAAAAACTGATAGTGAATTGTAACGTTCAGGGCCTCCTAATGACGATGGAACACTCAAATTGCGTCCCGATTCAATACATCGTCCTCCAGCAGACTTGTCTCCATGCGTCTATTGCTGCCTCGGGCACCTTATGGCCGTTCTGCTGTGAGTCAAAGATTTTCGAATCGGACGAAAAACTGATAGTGAATTGTAACGTTCAGGGCCACCTAATGACGATGGATCACTCAAATTGCGTCCCGATTCAATACATCGTCCACTAGCCGACTTGACTCCATGGGACTATTGCTGCCTCGGGCAGCTGTGAGTCTAGATTATGAGAATGGGATCAAAAACTGATAGTGAATTCAGGGCTTCCTAATGACGATGGATCACTCAAATTGCGTCCCGATTCAATACGTCGTCCCCAGCCGACTTGTCTCCATGGGTCTATTGCTGCCTCGGGCACCTTATGGCCGTTCTGCTGTGAGTCAAAGATTTTCGAATCGGACGAAAAACTGATAGTGAATTGTAACGTTCAGGGCCTCCTAATGACGATGGACCACGCAAATTGCGTCCCGATTCAATACATTGTCCTCCAGCCGAGTTGACTCCATGGGTCTATTGCTGTCTCGGGCACCTTATGGCCGTTCTGCTGTGAATCTAGGTTATCGAATGGGACGAAAAACTGATAGTGAATTGTAACGTTATGGGCCACCTAATGACGATATATCACTCAAATTGCGTCCCGATTCAATACATCGTCCTCCAGCAGACTTGTCTCCATGGGTCGATTGCTGCCTCGGGCACCTTATGGCCTTTCTGCTGTGTCAAAGATTTTCGAATCGGACGAAAAGCTGATAGTGATTTGTAACATTCAGGGCCACCTAATGACGATGGACCACACAAATTGCGTCCCGATTCAGTACATCGTCCACTAGCCGACTTGACTCCATGGGACTATTGCTGCCTCGGGCAGCTGTGAGTCTAGATTATAAAATGGGATGAAAAACTGATAGTGAATTGTAACGTTCAGGGCCTCCTAATGACAATGGATCACTCAAATTGCGTCCCGATTCAATACATCGTCCTCCAGCAGACTTGTCTCCATGGGTCGATTGCTGCCTCGGGCACCTAATGGCCGTTCTGCTGTGAGTCAAAGATTTCGAATCGGACGAAAAACTGATAGTGAATTGTAACATTCAGGGCCACCTAATGACGATGGACCACGCAAATTGCGTCCCGATTCAATACATTGTCCTCCAGCCGAGGTGACTCCATGTGTCTATTGCTGCCTCGGGCACCTTATGGCCGTTCTGCTGTGAGTCTAGATTATCGAATGGGACGAAAAACTGATAGTGAATTGTAACGTTCAGGGCCACCTAATGACGATGGATCACTCAAATTGCGTCCTGATTCAATACATCGTCCTCCAGCAGACTTGTCTCCATGGGTCTATTGCTGCCTCGGTCACCTTATGACAGGCCTGCTGTGACTCAAAGATTTTCGAATCGGACGAAAAACTGATAGTGAATTGTAACGTTCAGGGCCTCCTAATGACGATGGAACACTCAAATTGCGTCCCGATTCAATACATCGTCCTCCAGCAGACTTGTCTCCATGAGTCTATTGCTGCCTCGTGCACCTTATGGCCGTTCTGCTGTGAGTCAAAGATTTTCGAATCGGACGAAAAACTGATAGTGATTTGTAACATTCAGGGCCACCTAATGACGATGGACCACACAAATTGCGTCCCGATTCAGTACATCGTCCACTAGCCGACTTGACTCCATGGGACTATTGCTGCCTCGGGCACCTTATGGCCGTTCTGCTGTGAGTCTAGATTATAGAATGGGATGAAAAACTGATAGTGAATTGTAACGTTCAGGGCCACCTAATGACGATGGATCACTCAAATTGCGTCCCGATTCAATACATCGTCCTCCAGCAGACTTGTCTCCATGGATCGATTGCTGCCTCGGGCACCTAATGGCCGTTCTGCTGTGAGTCAAAGATTTTCGAATCGGACGAAAAACTGATAGTGAATTGTAACATTCAGGGCCACCTAATGACGATGGACCACGCAAATTGCGTCCCGATTCAATACATTGTCCTCCAGCCGAGTTGACTCCATGGGTCTATTGCTGCCTCGGGCACCTTATGGCCGTTCTGCTGTGAATCTAGATTATCGAATGGGACGAAAAACTGATAGTGAATTGTAACGTTAAGGGCCACCTAATGACGATGGATCACTCAAATTGCGTCCCGAGTCAATACATCGTCCCCAGCCGACTTGTCTCCATGGGTCTATTGCTGCCTCGGGCACCTTATGGCCGTTCTGCTGTGAGTCTAGATTATCGAATGGGACGAAAAACTGATAGTGAATTGTAACGTTCAGGGCCACCTAATGACGATGGATCACTCAAATGCGTCCCGATTCAATACATCGTCCTCCAGCAGACTTGTCTCCATGGGTCTATTGCTGCCTCGGGCACCTTATGGCCGTTCTGCTGTGAGTCAAAGATTTTCGAATCGGACGAAAAACTGATAGTGAATTGTAACTTTCAGGGCCACCTAATGACGATGGATCACTCAAATTGCGTCCCGATTCAATACATCGTCCTCCAGCAGACTTGTCTCCATGGGTCGATTGCTTCCTCGGGCACCTTATGGCCGTTCTGCTGTGTCAAAGATTTTCGAATCGGACGAAAAACTGATAGTGATTTGTAGCATTCAGGGCCACCTAATGACGATGGACCACACAAATTGCGTCCCGATTCAGTACATCGTCCACTAGCCGACTTGACTCCATGGGACTATTGCTGCCTCGGGCACCTGATGGCCGTTCTGCTGTGAGTCAAAGATTTTCGAATCGGACGAAAAACTGATAGTGAATTGTAACATTCAGGGCCACCTAATGACTATGGCCCACGCAAATTGCGTACCGATTCAATACATTGTCCTCCATCCGAGTGAACTCCATGGGTCTATTGCTGCCTCGGGCACCTTATGGCCGTTCTGCTGTGAATCTAGATTAAAGAATGGGACGAAAAACCGATAGTGAATTGTAACGTTAAGGGCCACCTAATGACGATGGATCACTCAAATTGCGAGCCGACTTGTCACCATGGGTCTATTGCTGCCTCGGGCACCTTATGGCCGTTCTGCTGTGAGTCTAGATTATCGAATGGGACGAAAAACTGATAGTGAATTGTAACGTTCAGGGCCACCTAATGACGATGGATCACTCAAATTGCGTCCTGATTCAATACATCGTCCTCCGGCAGACTTGACTTCATGGGTCTATTGCTGCCTCGGGCACCTTATGGCCGTTCTGCTGTGAGTCAAAGATTTTCGAATCGGACGAAAAACTGATAGTGAATTGTAACTTTCAGGGCCACCTAATGACGATGGATCACTCAAATTGCGTCCGGATTCAATACATCGTCCTCCAGCAGACTTGTCTCCATGGGTCGATTGATGCCTCGGGCACCTTATGGCCGTTCTGCTGTGTCAAAGATTTTCGAATCGGACGAAAAACTGATAGTGATTTGTAACATTCAGGGCCACCTAATGACGATGCACCACACAAATTGCGTCCCGATTCAGTACATCGTCCACTAGCCGACTTGACTCCATGGGACTATTGCTGCCTCGGGCAGCTGTGAGTCTAGATTATAGAATGGGATGAAAAACTGATAGTGAATTGTAACGTTCAGGGCCACCTAATGACGATGGACCACTCAAATTGCGTCCCGATTCAATACATCGTCCTCCAGCAGACTTGTCTCCATGGGTCTATTGCTGCCTCGGTCACCTTATGGCAGGCCTGCTGTGACTCAAAGATTTTCGAATCGGACGAAGAACTGATAGTGAATTGTAACGTTCAGGGCCTCCTAATGACGATGGAACACTCTAATTGCGTCCCGATTCAATACATCGTCTTCCAGCAGACTTGTCTCCATGCGTCTATTGCTGCCTCAGGCACCTTATGGCCGTTCTGCTGTGAGTCAAAGATTTTCGAATCGGACGAAAAACTGATAGTGAATTGTAACATTCAGGGCCACCTAATGACGATGGACCACGCAAATTGCGTCCCGATTCAAGACATCGTCCTCCAGCCGAGTTGACTCCATGGGTCTATTGCTGCCTCGGGCACCTTATGGCCGTTCTGCTGTGAATCTAGATTATCGAATGGGACGAAAAACTGATAGTGAATTGTAACGTTCAGGGCCACCTAATGACGATGGATCACTCAAATTGCGTCCCGATTCAATACATCGTCCCCAGCCGACTTGTCTCCATGGGTCTATGGCTGCCTCGGGCACCTTATGGCCGTTCTGCTGTGAGTCTAGATTATCGAATGGGACGAAAAACTGATAGTGAATTGTAACGTTCAGGGCCACCTAATGACGATGGAACACTCAAATTACGTCCTGATTCAAAACATCGTCCTCCAGCAGACTTGACTTCATGGGTCTATTGCTGCCTCGGGCACCTTATGGCCTTTCTGCTGTGTCAAAGATTTTCGAATCGGACGAAAAGCTGATAGTGATTTGTAACATTCAGGGCCACCTAATGACGATGGACCACACAAATTGCGTCCCGATTCAGTACATCGTCCACTAGCCGACTTGACTCCATGGGACTATTGCTGCCTCGGGCAGCTGTGAGTCTAGATTATAGAATGGGATGAAAAACTGATAGTGAATTGTAACGTTCAGGGCCACCTAATGACGATGGATCACTCAAATTGCGTCCCGATTCAATACATCGTCCTCCAGCAGACTTGTCTCCATGGGTCTATTGCTGCCTCGGGCACCTTATGGCAGGCCTGCTGTGACTCAAAGATTTTCGAATCGGACGAAAAACTGATAGTGAATTGTAACGTTCAGGGCCTCCTAATAACGATGGAACACTCAAATTGCGTCCCGATTCAATACATCGTCCTCCAGCAGACTTGTCTCCATGCGTCTATTGCTGCCTCGGGCACCTTATGGCCGTTCTGCTGTGAGTCAAAGATTTTCGAATCGGACGAAAAACTGATAGTGAATTGTAACGTTCAGGGCCACCTAATGACGATGGATCACTCAAATTGCGTCCCGATTCAATACATCGTCCACTAGCCGACTTGACTCCATGGGACTATTGCTGCCTCGGGCAGCTGTGAGTCTAGATTATAGAATGGGATGAAAAACTGATAGTGAATTGTAACGTTCAGGGCCTCCTAATGACAATGGATCACTCAAATTGCGTCCCGATTCAATACATCGTCCTCCAGCAGACTTGTCTCCATGGGTCTATTGCTGCCTCGGTCACCTTATGGCAGGCCTGCTGTGACTCAAAGATTTTCGAATCGGACGAAAAACTGATAGTGAATTGTAACGTTCAGGGCCTCCTAATGACGATGGAACACTCTAATTGCGTCCCGATTCAATACTTCGTCTTCCAGCAGACTTGTCTCCATGCGTCTATTGCTGCCTCAGGCACCTTATGGCCGTTCTGCTGTGAGTCAAAGATTTTCGAATCGGACGAAAAACTGATAGTGAATTGTAACATTCAGGGCCACCTAATGACGATGGACCACGCAAATTGCGTCCCGATTCAAGACATCGTCCTCCAGCCGAGTTGACTCCATGGGTCTATTACTGCCTCGGGCACCTTATGGCCGTTCTGCTGTGAATCTAGATTATCGAATGGGACGAAAAACTGATAGTGAATTGTAACGTTCAGGGCCACCTAATGACGATGGATCACTCAAATTGCGTCCCGATTCAATACATCGTCCCCAGCCGACTTGTCTCCATGGGTCTATGGCTGCCTCGGGCACCTTATGGCCGTTCTGCTGTGAGTCTAGATTATCGAATGGGACGAAAAACTGATAGTGAATTGTAACGTTCAGGGCCACCTAATGACGATGGAACACTTAGATTACGTCCTGATTCAAAACATCGTCCTCCAGCAGACTTGACTTCATGGGTCTATTGCTGCCTCGGGCACCTTATGGCCGTTCTGCTGTGAGTCAAAGATTTTCGAATCGGACGAAAAACGGATAGTGAATTGTAACTTTCAGGGCCACCTAATGACGATGGATCACTCAAATTGCGTCCCGATTCAATACATCGTCCTCCAGCAGACTTGTCTCCATGGGTCGATTGCTGCCTCGGGCACCTTATGGCCGTTCTGCTGTGAGTCAAAGATTTTCGAATCGGAAGAAAAACTAATAGTGATTTGTAACATTCAGGGCCACCTAATGACGATGGACCACACAAATTGCGTCCCGATTCAGTACATCGTCCACTAGCCGACTTGACTCCATGGGACTATTGCTGCCTCGGGCACCTTATGGCCGTTTTGCTGTGAGTCTAGATTATAGAATGGGATGAAAAACTGATAGTGAATTGTAACGTTCAGGGCCACCTAATGACGATGGATCACTCAAATTGCATCCCGATTCAATACATCGTCCTCCAGCAGACTTGTCTCCATGGGTCTATTGCTGCCTCGGGCACCTTATGGCCGTTCTGCTGTGAGTCAAAGATTTTCGAATCGGACGAAAAACTGATAGTGAATTGTAACGTTCAGGGCCTCCTAATGACGATGGAACACTCAAATTGCGTCCCGATTCAATACATCGTCCTCCAGCAGACTTGTCTCCATGCGTCTATTGCTGCCTCGGGCACCTTATGGCCGTTCTGCTGTGAGTCAAAGATTTTCGAATCGGACGAAAAACTGATAGTGAATTGTAACGTTCAGGGCCACCTAATGACGATGGATCACTCAAATTGCGTCCCGATTCAATACATCGTCCACTAGCCGACTTGACTCCATGGGACTATTGCTGCCTCGGGCAGCTGTGAGTCTAGATTATGAGAATGGGATCAAAAACTGATAGTGAATTCAGGGCTTCCTAATGACGATGGATCACTCAAATTGCGTCCCGATTCAATACGTCGTCCCCAGCCGACTTGTCTCCATGGGTCTATTGCTGCCTCGGGCACCTTATGGCCGTTCTGCTGTGAGTCAAAGATTTTCGAATCGGACGAAAAACTGATAGTGAATTGTAACGTTCAGGGCCTCCTAATGACGATGGACCACGCAAATTGCGTCCCGATTCAATACATTGTCCTCCAGCCGAGTTGACTCCATGGGTCTATTGCTGTCTCGGGCACCTTATGGCCGTTCTGCTGTGAATCTAGGTTATCGAATGGGACGAAAAACTGATAGTGAATTGTAACGTTATGGGCCACCTAATGACGATATATCACTCAAATTGCGTCCCGATTCAATACATCGTCCTCCAGCAGACTTGTCTCCATGGGTCGATTGCTTCCTCGGGCACCTAATGGCCGTTCTGCTGTGAGTCAAAGATTTCGAATCGGACGAAAAACTGATAGTGAATTGTAACATTCAGGGCCACCTAATGACGATGGACCACGCAAATTGCGTCCCGATTCAATACATTGTCCTCCAGCCGAGGTGACTCCATGTGTCTATTGCTGCCTCGGGCACCTTATGGCCGTTCTGCTGTGAATCTAGATTATCGAATGGGACGAAAAACTGATAGTGAATTGTAACGTTAAGGGCCACCTAATGACGATGGATCACTCAAATTGCGTCCCGAGTCAATACATCGTCCCCAGCCGACTTGTCTCCATGGGTCTATTGCTGCCTCGGGCACCTTATGGCCGTTCTGCTGTGAGTCTAGATTATCGCATGGGACGAAAAACTGATAGTGAATTGTAACGTTCAGGGCCACCTAATGACGATGGATCACTCAAATTGCGTCCTGATTCAATACATCGTCCTCCAGCAGACTTGTCTCCATGGGTCTATTGCTGCCTCGGTCACCTTATGACAGGCCTGCTGTGACTCAAAGATTTTCGAATCGGACGAAAAACTGATAGTGAATTGTAACGTTCAGGGCCTCCTAATGACGATGGAACACTCAAATTGCGTCCCGATTCAATACATCGTCCTCCAGCAGACTTGTCTCCATGCGTCTATTGCTGCCTCGTGCACCTTATGGCCGTTCTGCTGTGAGTCAAAGATTTTCGAATCGGACGAAAAACTGATAGTGATTTGTAACATTCAGGGCCACCTAATGACGATGGACCACACAAATTGCGTCCCGATTCAGTACATCGTCCACTAGCCGACTTGACTCCATGGGACTATTGCTGCCTCGGGCACCTTATGGCCGTTCTGCTGTGAGTCTAGATTATAGAATGGGATGAAAAACTGATAGTGAATTGTAACGTTCAGGGCCACCTAATGACGATGGATCACTCAAATTGCGTCCCGTTTCAATACATCGTCCTCCAGCAGACTTGTCTCCATGGATCGATTGCTGCCTCGGGCACCTAATGGCCGTTCTGCTGTGAGTCAAAGATTTTCGAATCGGACGAAAAACTGATAGTGAATTGTAACATTCAGGGCCACCTAATGACGATGGACCACGCAAATTGCGTCCCGATTCAATTCATTGTCCTCCAGCCGAGTTGACTCCATGGGTCTATTGCTGCCTCGGGCACCTTATGGCCGTTCTGCTGTGAATCTAGATTATCGAATGGGACGAAAAACTGATAGTGAATTGTAACGTTAAGGGCCACCTAATGACGATGGATCACTCAAATTGCGTCCCGAGTCAATACATCGTCCCCAGCCGACTTGTCTCCATGGGTCTATTGCTGCCTCGGGCACCTTATGGCCGTTCTGCTGTGAGTCTAGATTATCGAATGGGACGAAAAACTGATAGTGAATTGTAACGTTCAGGGCCACCTAATGACGATGGATCACTCAAATGCGTCCCGATTCAATACATCGTCCTCCAGCAGACCTGTCTCCATGGGTCTATTGCTGCCTCGGGCACCTTATGGCCGTTCTGCTGTGAGTCAAAGATTTTCGAATCGGACGAAAAACTGATAGTGAATTGTAACTTTCAGGGCCACCTAATGACGATGGATCACTCAAATTGCGTCCCGATTCAATACATCGTCCTCCAGCAGACTTGTCTCCATGGGTCGATTGCTTCCTCGGGCACCTTATGGCCGTTCTGCTGTGTCAAAGATTTTCGAATCGGACGAAAAACTGATAGTGATTTGTAGCATTCAGGGCCACCTAATGACGATGGACCACACAAATTGCGTCCCGATTCAGTACATCGTCCACTAGCCGACTTGACTCCATGGGACTATTGCTGCCTCGGGCACCTGATGGCCGTTCTGCTGTGAGTCAAAGATTTTCGAATCGGACGAAAAACTGATAGTGAATTGTAACATTCAGGGCCACCTAATGATTATGGACCACGCAAATTGCGTACCGATTCAATACATTGTCCTCCATCCGAGTGAACTCCATGGGTCTATTGCTGCCTCGGGCACCTTATGGCCGTTCTGCTGTGAATCTAGATTAACGAATGGGACGAAAAACCGATAGTGAATTGTAACGTTAAGGGCCACCTAATGACGATGGATCACTCAAATTGCGAGCCGACTTGTCACCATGGGTCTATTGCTGCCTCGGGCACCTTATGGCCGTTCTGCTGTGAGTCTAGATTATCGAATGGGACGAAAAACTGATAGTGAATTGTAACGTTCAGGGCCACCTAATGACGATGGATCACTCAAATTGCGTCCTGATTCAATACATCGTCCTCCAGCAGACTTGACTTCATGGGTCTATTGCTGCCTCGGGCACCTTATGGCCGTTCTGCTGTGAGTCAAAGATTTTCGAATCGGACGAAAAACTGATAGTGAATTGTAACTTTCAGGGCCACCTAATGACGATGGATCACTCAAATTGCGTCCGGATTCAATACATCGTCCTCCAGCAGACTTGTCTCCATGGGTCGATTGCTGCCTCGGGCACCTTATGGCCGTTCTGCTGTGTCAAAGATTTTCGAATCGGACGAAAAACTGATAGTGATTTGTAACATTCAGGGCCACCTAATGACGATGCACCACACAAATTGCGTCCCGATTCAGTACATCGTCCACTAGCCGACTTGACTCCATGGGACTATTGCTGCCTCGGGCAGCTGTGAGTCTAGATTATAGAATGGGATGAAAAACTGATAGTGAATTGTAACGTTCAGGGCCACCTAATGACGATGGACCACTCAAATTGCGTCCCGATTCAATACATCGTCCTCCAGCAGACTTGTCTCCATGGGTCTATTGCTGCCTCGGTCACCTTATGGCAGGCCTGCTGTGACTCAAAGATTTTCGAATCGGACGAAAAACTGATAGTGAATTGTAACGTTCAGGGCCTCCTAATGACGATGGAACACTCTAATTGCGTCCCGATTCAATACATCGTCTTCCAGCAGACTTGTCTCCATGCGTCTATTGCTGCCTCAGGCACCTTATGGCCGTTCTGCTGTGAGTCAAAGATTTTCGAATCGGACGAAAAACTGATAGTGAATTGTAACATTCAGGGCCACCTAATGACGATG